>NC_057945.1:37862851-38222594 GCF_018555375.3 Anguilla rostrata | reverse complement strand
AATGCGTAAGAAAAAATAAATAAATAATAATAATAACACCCCTGACCGTACAACGCACATTTCAAAACTTTTGTGAAAGATGCAGAAAATTGTGGTTTCGTAGAAAGAGACTCTGGGCCGGATCAGCGCCAGTTCCAGCCCGGCGGTGCTGACTTTGGGCCAGAGTCGGCCCGGATCCGGCCCAGGTCCGGCCCCGGCCGCGCTCACTGTCTGGGGCCCTGCATGCCAGTGGAGGTGATAAATAATCAGCGACCGGGTCGAAAAGGCTCTGGCCTTAAATTCTGGCAGTTCTTGAGTTATTTAACCCAGAGCTTGAGAACGGCTCGAAACATCCATCCAATTTGTCCAGTTCACCATCTCGCGCCTCAAAAAGAAAAATAAATAAATAAAGAAAAAAAAAAGCAGCTCAGGCCAGCTGGGATGAAGCACCTATTGATCTGAAGGACCCTAACCTGTTGATTACGTTTGCTGCTGAAGAGAAATGGCTGATTGCCATTGGACTGAGAAGCAGAATCGAAGCTGCTTACTGGCTGGCGGCTGGGAGGCAAATGCGCACTTGACCGTGTCTGAAGGAGCCGGGCTAATTTCTCATTCTCAGCAGGGTGACAAAAGTTTGACACCATGGCAACTTAATGACCTGAGAGGGCTGAATCAACTTGTTTTCTGGAAGCTTAAGAGTACCCCCAAAAAAAAATGCTCTACTGGAGTACAAGTGAGGGTGCACAGCAAGCACTTCAGTTCCGTGGCGTGAAATCGCTGTCCTGAAACTGAAGTCAAATAAATATCCCTCAAACCCTTGGCCACTGTGGAGGAGTGCGCACAAGGGCACCCTGGGATTTTAAAACCGTTTAGCGCTTCCAGCAAGCGTGCGTGGCAGTGTAGGGTTACGGTTAGGAAACCGGGCTTGTATTTGAAAGGTTGTGGGTTCACATCCCAGCTGGGCATTCTAGCTCCTATGACTAACTGCAAGGGTTGCATAAAGGAGGCAACATTAGCAGTTCTAGCTGTTATAATATTTAGGGAACTGTGCCAGCCAATCCAAAGGTTGCAGGTTCACATCCCAGCCCGGGGCCTTGTCAGTGGACTATACATGAAATACAGGGAAAAAAAGGTAAACATGAATTGCCTCAGCAAATATCCAGCTGTATGAGAGTAGGATGGTAGGTTAAAAAAATACAATTTGTGTAAGTTGCTCTGGACAAGAGTCTGCTAAAAATCAAATGTGGCATTAGATTGGTCCTACTGTAGCAGTCACGAGGCAGGTAAATTGCACCTGAAAGCCTCATTTGGAACCACTTGTTATGTCCCCAGGGTGTATTGCTCAGGTAGAACCACTCTGAATGCTTTTTAGGAGTTTAGTGTTTCTTCAGCAAACATTACGTTGAAAGCTTTTTTCCCCACTTAAATTTACATTTTGGCACTTAACCTCCATCCAGAGAGACTGACACGGATTGCTTTTTTAATTTTTTTTTTTTTTTTTTGCATACCCTCCATTTTTACTGAAGAAGTTCGGGTTAAATGCCTGGCTCAAGGATTTGCAACAAGCAGCACCTCAGCTAGGAATTCAACCCAAGAACTTTGACTGCTAACACACTAGCCACTAGGCTACACCGCTGTGCAGCTCAGAGGAAGGCGGCAGTGTCGCACAGTGGGTAAGGAACTGGGCTTGTAACCGAAATGTCATAGGTTCAATTCCTGGGTAGGACACTGCCGTTGCACCCTTGAGCAAGGTATTTAACCCGCATTGTTTCAGTGTATATGTAAGCCGCTCTGGATAAGAGCGTCTGCTAAATGCCGGTAATGTAATGTAATGTAATGTAGAAAGTGGCATCACCGTGCATTTTCAGAGCTGGGCTACTCTTCCTGCCGTTGACTGTCTGCAGGGCATGGCATTGTGTCAGAGGCAGCAGGCAGTCCGACGCAACTCAACAGTATCCCTGTGAGTGTAAATTGATCCATAACCGAGCCCCTGGACACTGGGGGGGGGGGGGGGGGACAAACATGCGTCTCCAGCTTAAGACCGCTCCTCTGCAGGAGGATATGGCCGCCTGGGCGGCAGTGTAGTATAATGGCTAAGGGCCTGGTCTTGTAACCTAAAGGTTCCAGGTTCAATTCCCGGGCAGGACACAGCCGTTGTACCCTTGAGCAAGGTGCTTACCGTAACCTGCATTGCTTCAGTATATATCCAGCGGTATAAATGGATGCAAATGTAAATGCTGTGTAAAAAGGTTGTGTAAGTCGCTCCGGATAAGAGCGTCTGCTAAATGAAACGCCTGTAATGTAATGTAATGTAATGGTGTGATGTGGTATGATATGGTGTGGTGTGGTGTGTTGTAGTGTGGTGTGGTGTGTTGTCGATGCTGTGTGGTGTGGTGTGTTGTGGTGTGGTGTGGTGTGGTAAGGTGTGGTGTGGTATGGTATTGTATGGTGCAGTGTGGTATGGTGTGGTTCGGTGCGGTGGAGGGAGAGAAGTCTCTTACTGGTGCACTTCCGGATGCCGGACCCCTTCTTTAGGGCGTGGCGGCTCAGCTTGCAGTGGAAGTTGTTCTCCCAGAACTCGGCGAACCAGATGTTCCTCCGGTTGTTGTCCAAAGTGCGGCTGATGAAGTAGCGGTCGAACCCTGCGGAGATCAACGTTGAGGTTCTGGCTTTACGACAAAGGGAGCATCTCAACATTAGGTGGTGATAATGAGAAGATGAGGAGAAGGAAGGATGAGGAGGAGAAGAAGAAGAAGAAGGAAAAGCCTCATTGAGAGCTATTGAAGGCGCTGCCCGTTGTCATTGGCGACACGACACGCCCATACCTCTGATGGACATGCGTTTGGGTAGGATGGTCACTGCCCCCTCCGCCACGTCTTCCTGGTGCAGCACTGGGGAAATTTTTGACCCCCAGCTGTCTGACCCCACCCACAGGAAATGGCCCGTCTGGTTGGCCTTCTTGGCTGCTTGCAGGAGCCGTCTGAGGGGCGAAAAGAGTTACAAAACTCAACTGTCATTCTCAACTGTCAGCACCTTCTAGCTTCCCCCACATCAGCTTTAAAAACACACACAAAAAAAAAAAGATTTGTGAACTGTGCTTCCTCCTTTGCGCTGATTGGCTGTCATCATATAGCATGGGAGATAGAGTCTTTTCTGTTTTTTTTTTTCAGGTCAGGCCCTCCCACCTGGTCATTGAAACCAATGAGAGCACTGCTGTCATTTCAGGACAAAGCTGGGCATTATGGAGATGGAGCCAATGGAATTTCTTCCTCGCCTCAGCCCAGTGAGGGCACTGGTGGCCAGGACTGCCTGGCTCCACAAATACAGCCATGCACCTGTTTCTGTGAAAGCTGTTGAGGTGCATCCTTCGATTCCTCCCCCCCCCCCGCCCAAAAATAAAAAAATAAAAAAATAAAAATAATAAATAAAGAATAAATAAAAAAACTACCAAATTCTAAGGACATATAACATTAGTAGAGGGCAATGAACGGCATCCTCTTATTTATAAGAGCAGCGTTACAGAAATACTTCCTGGGTCTTGTTCTTTTTTGCAATAGTAAATAGTATGGCTGAAAAGTATAGCTTGCAATCCTTTGCCAGTCTCTGAATCAGGTATGCAATGCGAGTGGCTGCCTGGAAAACATTTACTATCCCTTTATTTCGGTCAAGAGGGGTCACCCATTCAGCTCAGGGTCATATTTTATTATGTTCCCTCACAATAGCACTCAAACGGAATATGGCCTGTCTTCCAGAAATAAGGTTAGTCAATTACTGATGGGATGGACTCCCAGAATTGAATGAAAGAAGAGAGACAGAGAAAAGAGGTCTTAAAATAGCACAGAGGCAAAGAAAAACATAACAGTAATTACAGTCATAACCCCATTTTTTAATTCCTGATTTCCAACACAGCAAATATGATTTTGCTCCTAATCCTATTTCAAAGCCTGGAACTGGCAGCTTTGCAGAGCCTTTTTGGAGTTCGGCCTTAATATAATCCCAGCTGCCATTTCGTGAGTCATCTCCTTTATTATATTTTGAATTTGGTACGAAACGGTTCTCAGATCAAATCGGACGTGAAAGCAGATTTCGGTTTCGGATTTTCTTTTCATTTAACATTCTCAGGCGCGTGCGTTGAGGTTTCTGTATCTGGAAGGAAACCCAGCACCCTGAGGGCACCTCACAACGTTCAGCCCCGTAACAGCCCGGGCAGACTGCAACCCTGACTCTCAACTGAAGATAAAAGTCTTAAAAGTCGGGCGTCACTGACCCAGAAAAAACGGGTGGAGTCGTCAGGTGTCGTCAGTGAGTCACCCAATGCATGATGCATGCGTGGTGTTGGTGTTGAGAGCCCTTTGGACTCGTTTGAATGAATCTCAGTGAGTCACCTGATGATGCCTGCAGGGTGTCGGTGTGGAATGCCTTTTGACTCATTCAAACGAATCTCCACACTGACACCACACACACGTGGCATCAGGTGTCATCAGTGAGTCACCTGATGACGCCTGCAGGGTGTCGGTGTGGAAAGCCTTTTGACTCATTCAAACGAATCTCCACACTGACACCACACACATGTGGCATCGGGTGTCATCAGTGAGTCACCCGATGACTCACTGCGTAGTGTCAGCGTTTTTGACTCGAGCCTTTATGACTCGTTTAAACGAATCGGTGACTCACGGCACGGGAAACTCTCCGTCTGTCACTGAGTTCGTGGAGCCTCGCTCCCCCATCTGGCTGCAGCACTACGGCAGCGCACTGTTGTCCTGGGCTGTTTAATGCAAAGGCCCTTTGTATTCTGAGACTCCCGGTCCCCCTCTCGCTTGTAAAGCTTCGGTAAATAAAGCCCTCGTAAAACGTACCGAGAATCGCGCCTGTTTCCGCTACCTGTTTATTGCACTGGGAGGGGATGGGGATGTGGGGGGAGGGGGTGGGGGGCAAGGGAGGGGATGGGGGTGCCGGGGGGGGGGGGGGCGCGTGAATCTGGGTGAACCGATTTTATTTACGTAAGTGCTTTTTACATAAAACTGTCACAAAGAGTGGCTGAAAAGAGCAAAAACAGAACCAGAAGCAGGCCTGAGCCCCCAGATAGGAAGCTCATGAGCTTCATGAGCTCCCAGTGGGGAGAAAAACCCTCAACGGAGGCGAGAAGAATCTCCCCATTGGGAAGAAATCACCGAAGGAACCTGGCTACAGAGGGGGAGCCCATCCTCCACTGGCCGGCCTGGTGTAAAGTGACAGTAGAACGGATGTAACAGAAATGTAATAAGAGATCATTCACAGCAAATAGTACGGGTTGAGCAGGTCACAGTTGAGGTAATAAACTAACCGGAGTAACATTAGAGGACTAACATTAGAACTAAACGCTGCGTGATGAGGAACATCACAGCCCCACCCATTTTGGGCAGCTCTCCGTAACCGCGACACCGCGCTCGACTGCGGTGACCACGGCGACAGACAGACACGCCCCCCCTCCTCCGGAGGCGCCTCACCTGATGTCGTCCTCGCTGGCGAACAGGATGACCACCCGCGCGTTCGGGTTCTCCCGCAGGCGGCGGACGACCTTCTCGAACTCGCCCGGCCTCGGCTCGCGCGGGATCTTCACCGATTGGGCGATGCACACGCCCTCTGCGTGGGGGGGGGAGGGTAAGGGGACAGGTTACTTAGGTGAGCGTACACACGTAAACACACACACACACACGTAAATGCCCACACACACATACACATGCACGCACAGACACACAAACGCGCACGCAAACACACATACACAGGCAGGCACACACACACACACATACATACACATGCATGCGCACACAGACACACGTACACACTTTAACATCATCAATTGGTAATTTAATATTGTATCACTACTGTATGTCATAATCCCTTTTCATTCTGAATGTTATAGGTTTTTTGTAGTGCTAGTAGGAATACCATAGTAGTGGAGTCTTTATTAAACATAATCTCTCAAACAGGCACAATATAATTCCCTTATAACCTAGTGACCACATACGGTATGGTATAGTTGAAGGTATCTTACTCATATCAGCCTACAGTAAATTGCATATTTCTATATAAAAAATGATTTCTGTAACTGGATAAACAATTTCTTGAAAAATGTCTAGAAAATTGACGGTAACTCGGAGAATAGCAAAATAAGAGCAGCTATAAATATCGTGAATTGCATTAGCAACCGCCTTCCTCCAAATCCTCCATTTTCCCCAGGGCAATCCGTAATGCAAGAGCTTGACTGTGGACATTACTGAAGTGTTCCCTCTTCAGGGGTGTTTTACCGATATCCCCACCAGGACCCCACCCTACTCCACCGAACCGAAATTTCCGCCCCGTCCACTACCAATTCAGACACTCAGGGAGTAGCCATGCCCCCTCCCCCCATTTAAACTGTGCTCATGACATATTTAAGTAGACCAAAAATCAAGCAATAAACAATGGTTGGTGCTGGAGAGGCGACTATCCTCCACCATATAACACAGCTATCAAAAGAGCAATGGCTCATGGAACCCTGATATATCGCCACACTGGGGAACAGAAGAGGTGTTTACCACTTCACTGGAGAAAGCTAGCCACATGTTAACCACATTGCTCCTTTCTAAAGGCCCTATTGTGCATTTTCAGGCAACAGCACACCTCCTTTTTAAAGAAAGGTTTTCATGAGACACGGTCTGAAAGAGTTATGCCCCCTTGGTGAAGAAAATAAGAAAAGCAGAGAGGCCTTCTCAAAGTGACTCAAAGGATTGCAGAGGCAAAACGGACTGGCCTAATGCTTCCTGGTGCTATAAGATGAGGTGCAAGAAACGGATTAGATCTGAGGAAAGGATATTGTGTGTTTGCTATTTTTGGGCTTTTGCAAGAACAGGAAAAAGGCAACATCAAAAAAAAAAAAAAAAAAGATTTTTATTTAAATCTCAAATGAATCACAAACATTTCACCTTTAATCACAAACCTCTGATCACCTCTGTTTTTTTCTTCTCCGTTTTGTAACATACGTGTCCAGTGAAACTGCTCAGAGACCCTGTGTGTGTTTCTCCTGTTCTTGCGAAATTGCAAAGCACCACTAATGCAGAAACTATTAACCCTTTTACAGTGTGAGGTCACAAATATGTGATTAGAATGTTCTTCTTCAACTGAACATTCCAGTGCTTATGTGACAATCACAGCTGATAATTGAGAGCAGCGGAGTTCCAGAACACTGACTTGGGATTTTGGGGGGAAAAAAAGACATTCCAAGGGTTAAGGAATGAGAGCATGCTCAGCTACCATTACATTCCGAATTCCGCCCTCCTCTCCCAGCACACGTACGATCACATTTGGCAGGCGCTTGAGGCATTTGTCCGATGACAATCTCAAGCTCCTGGCCCATCCCTCAATGTCACCGGAGTATTGTTTTCCTAATGCAAACGTCTTGCCCAGCCAATGCTATTTATTATGCTAAAGAGGCAATGTTCTTTCCCTTAATCAATAGGGAAACAATGTCTGTCCGACTGCTCTGGGTGCGGCTGAGCCTGTTGGTCTCAGAACAAGCCGACCGGGTTCTGAAATGAACAGGCCGGGAAAATGAAAATGTACTTTTTCTTTTTTTTTTTCTCCTCCTCCAGGAAAACCTCACCACCACTTGAAAGCTGAAAGCTTCGCATTTGATGAAGGACTCACTCAATGCTAAGAAGCAAGGCCAGCCCATTGTTCAAGGTCCACAGCTTTGAACAGTGAATGGACAAGATCCTGAGGGCGTGTACACACTCAGAGTGATTCACTTGCAGACGGTGATTCACTCTCAGATGGTGATTCACTCTCAGATGGTGATTCACTCTCAGATAGTGATTCAATCTCAAATGGTGATTCACTCTCAGTTGGTGATTCACTCTCAGGAGGTGATTCACTCTCAGGTGCTGATTCACTCTCAGTACGTCAAAAGGTACTTCAGAGCACAAAAACTCTCTAATCAAAATTAGCAGCACCAGCTCTTCAAAGTAAGTGTCTATGACACCCCCCAAAAGTAGTTTAAAATTTAAACTAGGTTAAAGCTAAGGACAAATACAGTATGTGCCAGTGGGAGAAGTAAGTTTTGACAGGAGGCGACAAACCTGATGACTTTTTAAAAAACGTTTTTCATCTGATGCTCATGTCATAGAGATCACCAGCAGTGGTAGACTTGCCGGTACTCTACAGTACATAGTTAGCAGTAAGTGTGAAAGACAGCTGCAGTGTGATAGACCCTCTAAACTATACTGAGCAGAGAACTACATACACCACAGACCCCACAACCCAGAGAACTACATACACCACAGACCCTCACAACCCAGAGAACTACACTCACCACAGACCTCACAACCCAGAGAACTACACACACCACAGACCTCACAACCCAGAGAACTACACACACCACAGACCTCACAACCCAGACAACTACAGTAATAAGTAGCATAAGCAATCACACCTTTGAAAGTTCACACCTCATTATTCAACACGTAGATTATCTCTGTTCTCGTCACTGATGAAAAATAAATAAATTAATTAATTAATTAATTAATTAATTAAACAGGAACAACAGTCAGACTGGTGGAAACACACCTCGCCCTCTGTGAGTGCATGCTGAGTCCGTGTGAAAATGGGCGAGTCTGGAACAAGTTTTCGAAAAGAGAGAGAGAGAGAGAGAGAGAGAGAGAGCCGCAAAATGAAACGAAAAGAACGGTGCCTTCTTGCATACAATACAATATGTGTTAAAGCCTCCTGAGGCCGGGAAAGAAGTAGAATTTTTTTTTTGTTTTTTTGACATAATGCTAGTATCTCGGATAACAAAAAAACACATTGCAGTTAGAATATTTCTTTGAACTACTATTTCTTTTGTTTTTTTTTTTTTTACAGAATGTTCCTTGTAGCGCAGTAGGGTCCTAGCGTGGTGAAACAGGCTATAACTGTTTTTTGAGATTAAGACCAGAGACTAATGTCCCTTGCAGGGGACAAAGAATTGAATTGCTGGGTCTTAGGTGGTTAATATGCTTCTTCACACCATTGACAGATGCGCTTCTTAATTAACAGCAATGGAAGCAGCGTTAATTGCTTAACACACGGGTGGGAGGGCAAAAAAGGAGCCTGATTGTCCACATTCTGCTGCTTCTGTTCAATGCTCCTTCCGCTGATGCTGTTAAACAACCTCCGACTTGCCATGCCATTCGCCTCATCTATTCTTGAAACACTTTTCTTAAATAAAATATCTTCCAGAGAACCAGCAGAAAAAAAAATAAAAACAAAACGCGAGCATGTCAAAAATTTGTCACAGTGAAAATACGTTCAAGCATATTTATTTTATTTTTTATTAAATGTTCCTTATGACATTGGTTTCAGCATATAGTAGAATATGTAGTGTCGTTCTTCAGATTATGACCAAAGGCTCATGTGACAAACATGAAAAGCCTTCCTCTGTATTTCAAAGAGATGAAATTTTTATGACATTGCCTTTCAGTTTGCAATGTTTTCCTTTTTGAGAATACAAAATGGGTAACATTTATTTATTTATGTATTTTTTTTTTCAATCAGTTTTCAGCTATAGCGTACAGGTTTGTCCAAAACCATTTAAGTCTATGCAGCTGAGGCTTATGCCCTTAAACTGGCTAAGCGTGTTCAACTGAATCTGGGGAAATGAAAGCAATATTGGTTCCATCTATCCCTTAAACCCTCACCCCCCCCCCCCATGGCCTCTCTCTCTCTCTGGCATTAGAGGAATAGAGAGCAACCCCAGCCCCTCTTGCGCTGTATAAATTGGCAGCAGCCCTAAACCTGTTAACTCCGAGGCTCGGCCCTCCATCCCGAACTGCGCCGGGGGCGTCGGCGGTGAGGTAATGAAGGGGATGTCCCGCCTGGCAGCACCGATGCATGCCGCGCTCATGCTGTACATTTTGGGGTTTTTTTTTTCCCCCTGAAGGGTTCCACCCTGTCGCCACTGCACTGGGACACGAGGACAAGACCATACCCCTTCTCCTGCCTCATTTAGCATCGGATGTAAGTGACCATAGAGTTGTCTCTGTGCAAAAAAAAAAAAAGGGGGGGGGGGGGGCTCTATCTGTTTTTTGCCACGCCACTAACTTCCCCATGTGTTTTTTTTTTTTTTTGTTTGTTTGTTTTTGTTTAGTTTGGGGTTTTATTTCTGTTCTTTGGCCTCTGGTCTCAGTCTGGGCTCTAGTCTTTATGACCACTGGGCCAGTTAATTGGTTTTTTGGTTGTAAAATAAAAATAAACAAATAAAGACTTCTATCTTTAAGGGCCAAATTTCCATCGCCTAGGGGATGCACTCTCTCTCATTCAGCAGGCCGTGACCCTGACCAGCAAATCAAACGGGTTCTGTAAAAAGCAAACCTGGGTCCACCATTTTACAAATTCAGTTCACGTCTGAAATCACTGTCTCCCCTCACACAGACGACTCATTTTCCCATTTTTTCCCCACTCTGATGTGCTGCTGAAACTCAAATCCAAGGTGATCCCCCGCCCACCAGCCCCCCCCCCCCCTTTTGATTTGGAGCAGAAAAAATCTGGGGCGCCGCTCGCTCGCCCCGTCCCACTTACACCCGAGTCCCTGTTTTACACCTCAGCTCCCTCGTCAGGTTCGGGCGGGGCGAACAATGGGACTGACAGCGCACCTGACAGAGAGGTAATATCAGCGAGCAGAACTGCTTCAGAACAGGGCTCGTGGCGGCAGAGCATTCACTGCTGAGGCGCAGGACCTGCCAATCAAAAACAGGCTTACGCCAGGCTCATATCCGAGTTATTCACGAGGACACACTGCGTCTCGGCGAAGGCTAAGCTAGTGAATTTCTACATATATTTCCCCATTGTGTAAAGCGTGCTCAGTGCAGTCAGATAGGCAGTGCAGGTTTTTACATTCAAAACATCACTGACCTAATGCATAATAGACAGTGTAGTATAATGGGTAAGGAGCTAGTCGTGCAACCTAAAGGTCACAGGTTCAATTCCCAGGTAGGACACTGCTGTTGTAACCTTGGGCGAGGTACTTAACCTGTATTGCTTCAGCATATACCCAGCTGTATAAATGGATGCAGCGTAAATGCTGTGCGTAAAATGTTGTGTAAGTCGCTCTGGATAAGAGCGTCTGCTGAATGCCTGTAATGTGATGCATAACTGAAGAGTCCATAATTAGCTCCTGCCATGGCCATCCCCACTTCTTTACCTGTGTTATTTAACCGTTTATTTGATGCAGTTGCCTGCAAGCCAGCGGCTGTTTACTTCTCTGGAGGCCACACAGTCTGGGCCCACAGAAATAATTGGGCCATTATTTCACGTGTACTTTGGTCCTCTGCCACCGAGGGGTCAGCAGAGCCTTTTATTTTCCGAGCTACGAGTCAAACCGGCGTTCGGCTAACCGCGACAATCATTCCCGTTAGCCGCTCAATTACCAGGCTCGTGAGACGAACAGCGGAGACGACGCAGTGATTGTCTCTGTTTACACTTGTCGGGTGTCGGACTCGGTGTAGCATGCCAGATTAGTGGGGTGTGTTTGGAAAGTCCGTAAGTAAATGTTCTGAATGGTGATATGAAAAATTGCTACGTGCGTTTGCTAACTAAGTAGCGATTAAGCTACTTACTGTAGTTACCGCTCGAGGCATTGCATTGATTTGGTGTGCGCACGTCCTGATGGGGAGAGAGTAAATAACATTATTCAGCAGTACGGCATTAAGGAAACTCTGGCTAATGACAATCGTATGATTTTTCATATGTTGTTTCATGAGACATGACAACAGGGGAAGGAATGAAATAACACGGAATAAATGAATAATCCACAGGAGCTTTTGCACTTTGTCTGTATGAGGTGTTGCTCAAATACATCTGCGAGCTTTGGCAGCTCTGGCCAGCTAGCTCGATATTTCAGCCCAGGCTATAAGCATAAAGCATTCCAACACCACTCTTCTTATTTCAGCAATTACTGTTGGAGCAGATGCATCAGGTAGCCAGTTCATAAAAAATGAAGGAACAGCAGTTATTAATAGCAGTAAATAACTATCGTTCTTGCGGTTTGGACCACTCATACTAAGCAGGTTGTTGAAAATGCAATGGTAACAAAAGGCAAATGCGCTGCATGAAAATGTACAGAGAACAGGAAGGATGCCACGCTGACTGAGGGGCTGGTTTACCAGCCTAAACCAGTGCGACTGTTTTTTTTTCTTCTTTTATTTTTTAAAGTTTATTATTGTTTTTTTTTTTTAATGCAATGTTATTTTAAAAAATAATGTTGTTGGTTTTGAATTACAGTTACAGCACTATGTGAAGCCCATAGCCAACAGTTTGAATTAAAAATTAATATTAAATCATAATCTGATGCAAATGTTTTATATGGTAAAAGCAAAATAATTCAGTGTTTTTAATAGCAATTCTGGCCTTGAGAACAATATCGCTGAATAATTAATAAGAAATAAATCCTTTTAAAATTTTAAATATTTTCAGTCTGAACAGGCACTGATATTGTTTTTTCTTTGACTACAATTTTAAATAAATAAACATTTAATTAACATTGTAGAACAATTTTGAAGTTCATCGCACAATGTTTGCATTAAATTACTTTCCCTTAAGAGATCCTCTAGTCCAGAGAGACTAACGGAAGTGGAGAGTATCAGTTTTTTTTTTTCTTTCCCCCCAATTAAGCAAAATATTTTTTATGTGAACGCTTCATGTGAAAAACATTATCATAATAGATCTGAGGCACAAGAAAAGTACAAGGATAAGTGAATAAAGCACAAGGAACCTTGAACTTTGAACTACGGTGAGCATTTCTTTTTCTTTTTCAACAGAGCTTAGTCTCATGTAAAATTCAACAGCAGGTTTAGGAAATGTGTAACACTGGTAATCTGCGAGTGACATTCAAAGCACGCTGTAGTCACAGTCGACAGGGGACTGGACGAGCACGACCATGACTCCTACAGTTTGGGCCCCAATCTTCGTTCCACATCCAGGAATTACAGACGATCCTCCGTCACATCCATGCTAGCATTCAGCTAGCGGTCCCGGTTTTGGTGGGCTTCATCGGGGGGGGGGGTGGAAACAAACACACCCTAGCTCACATTCGGGAGTTTACGCGATCGGTTACTACCGTCTATTGGATGGCTTCGGTCGGTTAAGAAATCGGTGCGTCGGAATCACGGTTTATTGTCGTGTGGAGAAAGAACCGTCCACGCTCGCACTGCTGCGACAGAGAGCTGCTTGAGGAAAGCCAAGCTCATCCCGGCTCTTGTTACCACTAATTGGCCACTTAAATCCTTTATATCGCCGGGCAACCCCTTACACGTCTCCATTCTCCTTTATCAAAGCTTTGATAGTCGCGCTCGCATCGCTTCCACCGTCGGCCTAATTGATCTAATTACCATTATTCCTCATCATGAATGTATCATTTTTAATTGTTATGGGCAATAATACATCTCTAATGAGTCAGTGTTGGGCAGCTGCATGCTTTTTATTTAAAAAAAAAGGTGTTGTTTGATTACATTCAGCTGTTTGGTGAGGTTTTAATTAGGGACTTGAGCTAGAAAAAAAAATCCGTTTTTTTTTTTTTTCCCAGCTCATCTTTATTTAAAGAACATATTGAACAACGTATTTAAACAGGCAATTAACGTCTTAATTAACCCTTAACGTTGTCAGATCACACAAATACGTGATTAGAATGTTATTAACTGAACATTCTAATGCTGATGTAACACATGAGTACTGGTAATTGAAAGCAATGGAGTTCTAGAACACTGACTTAGAATTTTGAAAATACATTCCAAAAAGGCCCACTCCTCAAAAGGGTTAAAACATCACAAATAGGTACGGAGAACATTCACAGATGACAAAAAAACATTAAATGAATACTTTACAATAACAATACAACAATAAGTACTTTTTAAAAGTCTTGTGCACATGATGCACCTGATGGTCTGGTATTAAATCCTGACCACACCAGTGCTGATTGAGGCTAGCAGCAGCACAAGCTAACACACACATTCGGCCCAAGCATCACACAGGCAGGCGTTCCTTCAGCGGGGTGAAAAGACTGCATGTGTCAGTCCGAGCTCACTCAGATCGATCGGGAGAGTTGTAGAGATACGCCTTCTACATTTAAAAATAGATTTAGATAACAAGTCCGGCCTAGTAATGAGGTTGGACTGAAACCTGGCACGGACTACAGCTGCACTGTGGTATCCTCCAGCCCTGAGAACAGGCTTGGGAAGCATCAGCCTTTTTTTTTTTTTTTTTTTTACATAGTTTAAGTACAGTGACTCAGGGCATTATATGCATTTACATCAGTAATGTAGCATAACTACAGTCATTGTCAGTGAATATCCGTTGTAATATCCATATATTATAGGGAATATTAATTCACTATTTCTGTAATGATTTTTATCTTCGAATAAGGTGATTCAATCATTCAAGCGTACATTTTAAATGGCAATCAGGTTTAATGGAAGACAAAGTCACCTGTACTTGCATCGGCTGAGAAATAGTTCCAAAAAACCATTCTGAGAGAGACTAGTTCAGCGCAAAATCGAAGCAGATATTACACTCTGTTCCCTGCACCCTCAAGCAAGTACAGTAACCAGCATAATCAGAAGAATTCTTAGTTCACTTTATCCCCCCAGTGCGCAGCCTTCTCCAAAAATAGCATCGTCTACAGAGATCTCCAGCTCACCATCTTCTACAAAAGACCCTTATCTCCACCGCATTGTGTCAGCGGAGCCTCTTTCAGTCTCAGGTACAGAGGAGGGGGGGCGGGGGGGACGGGGGGGGCGGGGGGGGACGGGGGGACCGGGGGGGGGAGTAACCAAAGCGACAGCGAGCCGTGGCTTTTATTTGTTTGACGGGATTATCTGTTTAAACCGGGATCGGCGGAACACGCTTATAGAAGTGTTTACACGCTTTCGTTTCGGTGGCAGAAAGCCTTCCGACGGATTTAACTGCCACGCGATCCCACATTATGTTGTAGCTGGAGAGGAGAGCCACCATTGTGCCGATTAGAGTTTCCTTAAGTCGGTAACAGAAAAATAGCCAATGACACTCTCCAAGATGACTTCCCTTTTCATTGCCTTCACTTAACTACCGAAATCACAAGGACGCGGTCGACTCTGCTCGCGTTCATTACAAAATACAGACAAATATTTGAATCTGCCGCGGCTAAAAGACACAATTATTCCATTGCTTCAGCTTGCACTGTGTTATCTAACACAGAATGCAAACACCATGTAGATCATTTGGTCACATCCATTGTCCCTACTGCAGTAGCAGCCACCATTTTCTGAATATTTGTAAGATACATATAATATAGATGACTCAATATGCTTAGATTTACTTTATTGCAGTATTTTATTTAAACTAACATTCATCCTGGTCTAAGATCATTGACTTACAGCTTCCTTTGTTTTAAGACTGCATAGACATACAGGGAGTGACTAGTATTCACTAAAAAAAAATAATCAAAAAAAAGTTTTATTATAATGCAGCATCAGAAGGCATGAAAGACTGCACACTATAACCAGAGAGGAACAACTTGTACTCCAGTGTGTCAGGTGAGCATTCTCACCAGTTTGATCTCACGGAAGCGGAGGTACAGCACTGCAATGGCTGATCACTTTTAAGCGATGTTTCGTTCACTCTTCTCCTCTTCATTACTACATAAAATAATGTGTGTGAGAGAGAGAGAGAGAGAGAGAGAGAGAGAGAGAGCTTGTGTATCTGTGCTTTGATGTTACAGGGCTGGGTGTCCGAAAGGTTCAAACAGAAATTCCATGGTCAAAAAAAACCCCATGAGGCGCCCTGGGATCGGTGGGGGTACTGCAGGGGGTTCCCTGGCCATACAGTGCATAGCATGCAACTATATATCGATTCTGGAAACCTTTTTTTATTTTTTTATTTTTTTTTATTTTAACATAACCCTTTTTAACTTATTGTGGGGGTCCCACCCCTGGATGGCTTTGAGCCTGGTCAGGGGTGTTTGAAAACCCCTGGTACATGTGACTGAAGAGCTGTCAGGAGATACCGCATCGTGTGGGCTTCAGTCCCTCAGTCTCCCGCTACGGCGGGTCTTCAGAAGTTCTGGTTCCGGGTGTGTTTTCACCCACTACCGCGACTGGTTGCTAATAAGGGAGAGGTACACACTCTTTTCAGCTGAAGCCATGGGTGTCAAACTCACGGGTCCTGGAGGGATGCAGCGTTCGCAGGTACATGCGGTTTCCTGCGTTTCCACAGCCAATTAAGGACTTGAGAACAAGGTGTGTGAACTATTTAGCCAATCAACGGCTCAGATGAATCGCTAGTGCTGAAGCAAGCTGAAAACTAGCCGAACGGGCAGTGGATATTGTGGACGCTCAGGGGCATCCAATAAGGGGCATTTGGTGGCAGGGAGGGAATGTCTAGAATAACACACGTAGCAGTTTAACGTCTCGGGCACCGCAGCCTTTTGCCGACGAGCGTCGCACCTTGTTTATACAGCTAGCGGAAAAGTGTTTACTTGCTTGCGCGGAGATGTCAATTACCGCGAAATCATTGTGTTGGAACTGGAGTCACGCTGTGCGGAGTCTTTCAACAGTTACTATGGGCCCAGAATAAAACATCAAACCTTGGTCTCGACAAGTCCTCTACGAGCAAAAGAGTAGTTTTTCAAAAAGGATTTTTTCAGTTGTTTTAAGGGAAAGGTGGGGGGGGGGGAGGGGGTTGGCTTCTTGGCGGATCATCCTATTAAGGCACTGTTATGCATAGATGGGCCCCAAATCCCATCTGCGTCAATGGCAGCTAGCACTACAGGGTGACGCATGATTGGTGGCAGCATCAACCAATGATAAGGTGGCCAGGTGTAGAGTCTCATTACTCTCTAGTGACCCCTACTGGTCAAACAGGCGTTGGCGGGTTGCTTACTATAAAGCGGCACATGAAATGTCATCCTCCAGTGCAAGCTTGGCTTGCGATCTGTGGCGGGAGAAGTGGCTGGCAACATTACATGCTTCAGAGGTGAGCGCCTACGCTCTCCCTCATTGGCTGTGTATTTGCCTACCCTGTCCCTCATTGGTTGTGTGCTTGCCCACCCTGTCCCTCATTGGCTGTGTGCTTGCCAACCCTCTCCCTCATTGGCTGTGTTCTTCCCTACCCTCTCCTTGATTGGCTGCGTACTTGTCTTCGCTCTCCCTTATTGGCTGTTCTTCTTGGAAAGGGCTAGTGTGGGCGCAGGTTTTTTCTTTTGGCCCAGCACTAAGACACCTGATTCTACTCATCAAGGTGTTGTATGAGGCCCATGATTAATTAAGTAGTTGAATCAGGTGTTGCAGTGCAGGGCTAAAACAATTACTTGGACCCATGCCGGCACTTTTCGGATAAGATTGGACACCCCTGCAGTATACAACTTAGCATTCCAAACTGAGGGGAAACTGGGAAACCTGGGGGGGGGGGGGTTTGTTTGTTTGTTTAGTGGGGGGTGGACATGAAACATTTAGAAATAATATTTTAACATAAACTGAGTGGAGAAAACGTGATGGCTTTCTGTACACTACTTTGCGGTGGAGCAAAGCTGTACCCTTGAGCAAGGTACTTACAGTAACTTGAACTGCTTCAGAAACTAATTAGCTGTATAAATGGATTGTATGTAAAAGAATGTAATCTGTTCAAATCACTCTGGATAAGAGCGTTGACTGCTAAGTGAAAAACGTGTACACGTGCACGCACGCACACGCATACAAACATGCACACACACACCCATGCAAGCATGCACACACACACAGACATACACGCAAGCATGCACACAGACACACACACACACACAAGCATGCACACACATGCACACAGGCAAGCACACAGGCTTGCATGCACGCACACACACGCACGCACACACACAGGCACACGCACACACACAGACACGCGCGCACACACACACCCATGCAAGCATGCACACATGCACACACACACAGACACGCACACACCCACACACACGCGCGCACACACATACATGCACACAGGCAAGCACACACGCATGCATGCACGCACACACACGCACACAGGCACACAGGCACACACACAGACACATAGGCACACACACAGACACACACACACACACACACACACAGACACGCGCACACACACAGACACACGCGCACACACACAGACACACACACACACACAGACACAGATTCTGCTCATTCATAAAGCTGCTTATTAAACTGCTCAAAGCCAGCAGCCGCTCAGGAAACAAAGCAGTCCAGCTCCAGACTCCAGACAGCGTTCAGCGGCGAAGCTTCAGAGCCACGGCGGGGTCACCAAAGGTCAGACCGCTCAACTGTTCTCTTAAGGGCCCCAGAAGAGAGCACACCAACCGCCTGGATCAAAATCTGACCTGCACTTACAAGCTAACAAGCTGAAGAACCGCCACTTGAATTTATGAAATATTTAAAGCTTATTTCCCCTACCCCCCCACCCCCCCACCCCCGGTCCCCATGAATTCAAATGGCCCTACTTCAGAATCTTTCTGTTCCCGGCATGTTGTCTGGCCAAATTTTTAAAAAATGTAAAAAAAACACAAACAGAAGCAGAAGGAGATATTTAAACAGAATATAATGTGCATTTACGATGCACATAAAACGCAGGTCTATACGCCCAAACACCGACGCGACGAAAACAGAGAACGGAGAGTTGGAAGCCACAGAGGCTTCGTAAAAAAACAAGATGACAGACTAATAAATATTGAAATGCCAACAGGTGGATATTGCAGATGGCTGTCAGTGACGGCGTGACAAGCCAAAATATCTGAAAGTGAATTTGCATTATTCATCAGCGAAGGCCAATATCGCCGCAGAAACGTGCCAAGAAGGGGTCGACCCAAGCAGGCGTGGTTTGGCCGCGTACCCTGCGGTCTGCGAGCAGCCGAAACTGTGAAAAACCGTACCTGCTGGGGGGCGGGGGGGAACCGGGGGGAGGGGGGTTGGCAAGAAGAGTCGTTCTGCATTCCCCTTTCGTTCAGTTCAAAGCGAACGCTGTTCAAGATTTTTTTTAATTAATTTCTTTCGACTTTGATGAACACAAAAGTGAGCAACGGGGCATGAACCAAGCCGTTGCGTAGAGTTCCTGAATTTTTTTTTTTTCCCCCTAATCCTAAATTCTACACTGCAGCTCACTTCGATCAGCGTTGATGATTCACAAGGTGCCTTCCGGGCACCCTGCACCTCTTTCAGGTCGACGGATATACGTTGATGTCGAGAACGCGTCAAATTTAGAATTAGTCAAAAGCGGACGGTACATGCAGCTGGAAGCTTGTTCGCCAAAGAGGTGGCGAGCTGTTGGAATGTCAGAGCCAATGGCGGACCGGTGGTGGTGGTGGGGTGGGGTTTTAGGATGTGGTGGTTGCGTTGTCGGGACCTGTGGTGGACTTGGAGTGGATGGGGCTTGGCTGAGACATGAACTACAGATCAACAGTGCATGCAATTACTCCGGCTGGACATTGTATCGTTGTACCGGTCAGCACCACAAACCGGAATCTGTACAAATCATTTGAAAACCGGACATTCTGACCGAAAAACCTGGCATCCGGCAGCTCTAGAATATTTGGTCTGAACAGAAACCCAAAACAGTGCAGTGGACTGGCAGTATTGGGGAGGGGGGGCAGTGCTGCAAGTCTCTCTTACACCCCCGGAGGGGAGTAATATGCGAAAATGTCAGCAATGCGAGTCACGCTTGATGAATGTGTGTTTCAGTTTGAAAAAAAAAAAAAACTAAAACCAAAAAAAAAAAAAAAAAAAACAGCAACTGCAGTGAGACATAAATGTGAAGCGACTGTGGCATTTAGCAGCAGTTAATGCATGCACAAACACCGGTGGGCTGTTCATATTATCTCTGTCGCCACCATCTAATCAGGGGCGGCACGCAGAGAGAAGTGGACGTGATGGGTCACAGATATACTACGGCAGAAGAATATTTCATTTCAATTACAGCTAAAACTGGATTTAAGTGGTCAAAGCTGGTCTGAGGCTGGTCAAAGCTCGTAGAGCAAGCTGGTGGACAAACTGTGGGACTTGCTGACTATAGGCTGGTCAGCTGGTCAGATGGCTAAAACCAGCCAGAATCAGCTTGCCCAACTTGGTCTAGTTTAAGCTAAAATTTTCAGCAGGACTAGCAAGCTAACTGCATTATTTAGCGACTACAGGCAGTAGCTTGCACCAAACACCGTAAGCAGGCCTACACCCTTGTCTTCTCCATAGCTTCTCCATACAGTATGCAGAACTACATAAATAATATCAGTAGTTATGAGAACTATATGAATAATATCTGAAGTTGGTTGAGAATTGTATGAATAATATCTGTAGTTATGAGAACTATAAATATCCGTCGTTATGAGATCCATATTAATATCTGCAGTCATGAGAACGATATCGATAATATCTGTAATTATGAGAGTGAACTGTGGCAGAAATTGACCAGAGGTTTTATGCAAACCAGTGAATTATTGCCGTTTTCACAGGCGGAGGATGAGATGGGGGGGTGAAAAGTTGGTCTGAAACTTTTTTCCCAGCCGAGTCTGTGCACAGCCGATCTCTCCCTGCCGTGAAAGGACATTTAATTTAGCTGCGGAATCGATGTGACCCGTCAGCTGATTTTCCCTCACAATTCTTAAAGTTATTTCTTCTTCCGCTAGCCCTCGGGGTCTCTGGACTGGCACGATCAGTCAGCGCGCACGCGTTTCACGCCGAGTTTGACAGGCTCCATTTTAACGGCGTCGCGTCTCTTTCCCGACACCCCGGAGTCCTACACGGCGTGCCAGGCACACGGCCGTCCGGGTTGCTGCCGCACGGCGTCGGGACCGATGGGCCAACGCCAGGTCATCTGCCGCAGAGATAAGTCTATTGTCCGCTCCCAGCGCCGCGGTTTGGACTGACCTATAATAAGACCCGATATCTGGACTTAAATATTCAGCCCGGTAACATTTACGGTCTCTGAAGTAACCCTCAGTGATAAGAGACAAATTCATTGGACATCTGATGGGCCTGTCAGTGCCGTGGTCGGCTGTGGCTTACCGAATCTTTTACAGGTGAGAACGGTTGATTAAAAAAAAAAAAAATAGGCCTATAAATTTTATAGGAATCGTTTCATTTCCTGTATGCGCGAGTTATTTCTATAGTAGGGGTGGTTGAAAAGGACTGCATCTGTTTTTGTATTTCATATCAGAATATGAAAGATATTACTGTGGTATAATCAACAAGTGAACCAGCAAATTGTGCATGTAGATAAATCACTATTTAAAGTCGAGGGTAACCGGAGATGCAGGCGAGCATCTGCATGCAGGCCGGTCCTCCAGGAATGGAGTGAGCCAGCCCAGTCCCGCCCCAAGGCCTTGAATTTTCACAAAGTCAAAACGGGCTTTCATTTTTATGCGTTACAGCAAACATGCCCATTTGGCACCAAAATAAAAAATTTTGGAATTCGCTCTAAAATTGGGAATCGGGCGTGTTTTTTTTTTTTTTTTTTACGTCTCATAAATTTAACGCTAATGGAAATGTAGCTATTGATAGGCGCGTCCCGCGGCCCATGATTCACTGCGACGCCGAAACCATTTTAGGGCAGCGGCACTTGAATAAAAGCCTCAGTTTGATTTGCGACTCCCCCCTCCCCCCCCCCCCCCCCCCCCACCGCGGGCGAAATGAGCGATCCCTTTTAACTTGGCAGGGACTTGGCAGGCTGTTTGACCTTGAATGACCATAACGGTCCAAGGAGAAGGAGAGCTGCTCCCTCGTCCCAATCGTTAGTTTTTTTTTTCTTCTTCTTCTTCTTCTTCTTCCTTTTCCCTCCATTCCCGTCCAGGTCCCCAACGTCTCCGATCAGCAGGTGGCAGCCCGTCTTTTTGGGTTGCTAGCGGGGCAGGCGCCAGGCGCTAGCAGCCGTTCCGATAGTCCGTGAGAGGGTTCATTAGCGATGCTAGGCAGGCGACGAGGAGCCGTTTGCACTGATGCTGGCCTTTCGATCTCGCGTAGGGATCCATTACACAAGGCTTAATTAGTCCCAGAGTTACAAGCGAGGGAAATTGGTTAGCAGTTTGTGATACAATGGTCACTGGCGCGAGCACTTTTCTTACGTCTCCTCGATCGGGATTTCAATCTGACGTTCGCTGACCGGCCACTGAGATTTACCGTAACCCCTCCGTTTAAAAAATTACTAGGAGTTTATTGTGTTTGTTTTTATACTTTCCTTCGAACTAATTTTTTTTTTTTTGTTATTGTAAGTGCCAGACCATCAACACTGTTTTTACATACCGTAAAAAAGGGGTTAGAAGCCCTTTTAAAGGCCATTAAAAAAATGCCAAAATGGTGTAGCCTCTGATTTTACAAGAGTTCATCTGCAGCGATTCCTGCCCCTCGGGTCCAGCAGAGCATTACAGAGCTTCACGAGGAATCCGCAAAGTGCTCACGTTTTAACGAAATAAAAAAAATCGCCTCACAAAAGAGTCCGGTTTAACAACGGGACGAGCAGGAAGGGCATTTCATGATCTGTAACTCTGGAATTTAATGGGAGTCCTTTTGGAAAGTGTTGAGAACTTTGCTGCCCTGCTTGTATAATGGCACCTCTCGCTGCTTCTCGCGGTCAGAGTCTTGACTCCGAGAGAGAGAGAGAGAGAGAGAGGAAGGGAGAGAGAGAGCGAGAGAGAGAGAGAGGAAGGGAGAGAGAGAGCGAGAGAGAGAGAGAGGAAGGGAGAGAGAGAGCCAGAGAGAGAGAGAGGAAGGGAGAGAGAGAGCCAGAGAGAGAGAGAGAGAGCCAGAGAGAGAGAGAGAGAGAGAACGAGGAGGAACTTTAAAAGTTCTTCCTTGGCGGCGAGTAACAGACGCGGCATGGCGGCAGAAATGCAACACTGCGGTCCACCAATTCAGCGTGGTGCGTGGCTGTAGCGAGATGGCGGTGGAATGGCGGGGTGGTGCTAATGCTAACGTCTGGCTCGGGCCTCACTGGGGCTGGAGGGGTGGTCAGCCGTCTCCTCCCTGCAGCACGGCAGAGAGGAATCATAGGGGAGGAATGGCCTGTGATGCTACGTGTGTGGAGCTGACAGATCTGCACTCAGTAAACGCGGGGGGGGGGGAGTGGCCGTCACAGAAAAGGCTGTATCTGACCCTGCACTTTGACTTAATTCTCTCCAGTGTTCTCTTACAGACACCTCATTTAAGGCAAAGGCGTAAATGTCCTGTTTGAGCAGAAATGCACAAATGTACACACATGCACACACACACGCACACACGCGCGCACACACACACACACACAGACATGACTTTAGCTGTCTGAGTAACGCACAAACATACACCGACATGGACACACAAACACACACAGACACATATGCACACGTACACATACCCACACGCACCTGCTCAAAAAATCTAGACACCATGATATCTGTACCACAAAACTGTCAGCAATATCTATGATCTCCACTCACAGGCTCCATCCTAAACAGGTGCCGGGTTTCGGCGTCCGCGCCCCGTTTCGTAGCCCGCTACAAAGAGATCTAAGTCCCCAAAACTACATTTTAATGATCCCTTCCAGGCAGTTTAAAGGGATTATCTCAGAATTACCTCACATAACACCAAGCGTAGCCGTGTAGCTCAAGGGGCCGTTCAGATATTATTCACAACACTCCCGGAGGCGACAGAGAAGTTCTGTCGGGTTTTGTGAGGGCACATTCAGCCTCATTTGTTGTAATCTCTGTGGGGCACCAAGAAAGGAGCTTATTTTCGGCGATCTGTAAAAGGAACTCTATAGTCCACCTGCCCACCCACCCCCACCCCCTCATCTCCACCCCCTCACACCCCCACAAAAAAAAAAGTATTCCGGACTCAGCACGATTATTTCAAAATCTTTGTTTCCGGAGATCTAAATTACACTGCAGAAATGTTCCTTGCAAACTGGCTGCCATTCTAAAGCTTGCAATGACACCCGGGGTACATAAACACAACAGAAACAACGTTAAGTAAACCTTTAGAGCAGTTAAAGGAAAAAAAAGAAGTTTCTTTTACAGTGCCTGGAATTGTTTGCAGTCAGTGAGTCACACACACACACACACACACACACACAGACAGTCACACCACACATGCACATGCACATGCACAAGTACACGTATACACACACAGGGGCACCGCCAGGGATTCTGGGCCCCATCAAAAGAGCTCACATTGGGCCCCCTCCACCCCAGAAAATCCTGTGTTCTAATATTTTCTGTGGGCCCCTTTCAGTCAGGGCCTTTGGAATCATCCTAACTCCCCCCCACCGCGCCCCCCCCTCACCCCACCCCCCCTTACAGCGCCCCTGTACACACACACACAAATACTGTCACACACACATGCACGCACACACACAGAGACACAGAGAGTCACACCACACATACGCACACACACGTACAATTACACACACGCGCACACACACACACACACACACAGAGTCACATCACACATGCACGCACAAGTACACGCACACACACATGCATGCAGGCACACACACCCGGCTCCACTAACAGCGCGTGCGAGAGTACGCGCACAGAACCATTTTTGACAACAGCAGCGACTGCGGCGCGCCGGCCGGTAGCCTCCGACACTCCCCGGGCCCCGTCCCTGCTGCTTAACGAGGTGCACTTGGGCTCCCTGCGTTATAAAGGCCCCATTCTCTCCGCTCAGCCTCCCTGCTTAAGGCCTCTCCGGTGCCAGGCAATCCAAAGTGGAGAGAGTCGCACTGAATCTCGCTCACACAATCACCTCGCAGGGTAATTGAAAAGGGGCCTGAGCTAGGCTAAAAAAAAAATCTGTGTACTGTGATTTGGATTTAGAGGTGGTTGTTTTTACACTTTAGAGGTTTGCTGATGCTGAGGGGGGGAAAAAAAAGACATTTCTGCTGGAAGTAGCCATTAAGCTCTACTGGATGCAGTCGTTTTACAGGGGGAGAAAAGCTACAACGCAGTAAAATGAACAGTGTTAAGTCAACTCTCACTGAGTACATATGGTCCCTGTTGGACTTATATGTACCCTATTAGAGTTTAATTAACACTTCACTGTGTGCATTGCTGCACAGCTGCGGAAAGGACCGCATTGCAGTGGATTCTTCCATTCTCAGAATCGGGCTGAGTAGTCTACCTGATGGTGTTCCACCAAAGGAGCGATTCTTAATCCAGGTAATCTCTTTTTTTGTGTTAGTTAGTTGCCTTCTGCATAATTCCAGGTTCATCCATCACACAGAGCTTTCATTCACATAAGAGCTGATGTCACACGAGCTAAACTTATCGCCACCAGTCCAGTTTCCACCAGAGTGGATCATCTGCATCACCTGGCGGTCTGGCCAGGTTAGTGATTTCAGTCATTAATGAGCTGTGTGTGTGTGTGTGTGTGTATCTGTGTGTGTGTGTATGTGTGTGTGGTGTGTGTGTGTGTGTGTGTGTGTGTGTGTGTGTGTGTATCTGTGTGTGTGTGTGTGTGTGTGTGTGTGTGTATGTGTGTGTGTGTGTGTGTGTGTGTATCTGTGTGTGTGTGTGTGTGTGTGTGTGTGTGTGCCTCTGTGTGTGTGTGTGTGTGTGTGTGTGTGTATCTGTGTGTGTGTGTGTGTGTGTGTGTGTCTGTATCTAGTGTGTCTGTGTGTGTGTGCATACATTTGCATGCACACCTTTGCATTTGCACATGCATGTTCATGTGTGTGTGTGCGCTATGGATCATTGCTTAAAGTCATGTAGACTTGAGGAGTCAATAGGAACCATGTGCCTATGTGAGCTGCAGCTGAAATCCAAGAGAATAGGATTCCCTCCACTAGCGTGGGGCTAAGGCATTAGCGAACCCAGCCAATGGCTGTGGAGGCAGTATCATTCCAGAGACACCAAGCCGGTCTGAATTTCTATGGCTGTGATGCACTGGTGGTTTTAAACTCAATTTCATATTGTGGCGCATTATGATGTTCCAGTCAGTGTTCCTCATCTGTCTGTCCAATGAGTGTAAAGCAGGTGTTAAAGGATACATTTGAATACAGCACATTTGTAATACTCTTTGCTGTAATATGCTGTAAAGGCTCAGAGATATCAGCTCTAAAATAGACGGGATTATTACAGGAGAAGACCGTTTTGTCACGGTTGCTTTTAAATAACCAAGACTAATTCTGATTTTGATTGTCCGAGATGACCCAGTTTATCAGAAGTCAGTTCCTATACGTAAGAACACTCATATTTCTTTTATTAAAATTACAACACTGATTATTGTTATGATTATTATTATTATTATTACTACTATTATACTGTTTATTGTTATTATTTCTATATAGTTATTTTCATTTATTTTATTTTTCCTCACTCAGTCATTATATAATTTCAAACCTGAATTTGTTCCGTTTTAACAACATGGAGAACTGGACTTCTCCACGATAACTGGAGCCCGCAGCTATTACAGTACGTTTGTATCAGTAAAAATACAGTCTGCCAAGAATCCAAGAATCAGATTTTTTTCTCTTTTGCCATCTGTTGACTTTGCAATTCACTTTGACACACACACAAAAAGAGAAGGAAAATCAATCATCCATTAAAAAGGCCATATACCCGCATATGATATCCTCGCTTTGAAGATATAAAGTGCAGATGTAATGACTTAAGGCAGCCAGATCCAATTTGCATTTATATCTCTTTGATGCCCCGGCTTCCTCTCACCCCCCTCCCCCCCCCACCACACCAAGGCACTGGAGACCGGAGAGATAAAGGGGGGATGCGAACGACGCCTCAAAAAGTCGTCAGTAGAAATGACATCACAAGCGTCAGTAGGAATGACATCACAAGCGTCAGTTGGGATGACATCATGAGCGTCAGTTGGGATGACATCACAAGCGTCAGTTGGGATGACATCACGAGCGTCAGTTGGGATGACATCGCGAGCGTCAGTTGGGATGACATCGCGAGCGTCAGTTGGGATGACATCACGAGCGTCAGTTGGGATGACATCGCGAGAGTCAGTTGGGATGACATCACGAGCGTCAGTTGGGATGACATCACGATCGTCAGTTGGGATGACATCGCGAGCGTCAGTTGAGATGACATCGCGAGCGTCAGTTGGGATGACATCGCGAGCGTCAGTTGGAATGACATCACAAGCGAGCCGCGTGTGCGCCACAGCGTGCAGTCTTCCCCGCGTCTCGAGAAACAGAAGAGAGACACGACTGTGTCAACGAGGAGCAGCGTTTATGAGCCTGATCTGATCAGCGGAGCGGAACGTCAGCTCGCTCCAAGCCATCAGATAACTCTGAGGATCTGAGGCCTGAAAATACTTTTTTTATATCCAAAATATGTTTTGAAATATTTTGAAAATCTCTCCAGTTTTATCCTCCAGGGACCAGCAGAAAAAAAGAGGAAAAAAAAAACATTATTTAAAAAATATGTAAAAGTATGTTGGATGACAAAAAGAAAAGAAAAAAAAAGTTTTCAAAAATATAATGCATTTTACTTTTTATTAAATGTCCATTGTAATGTAGTTTTCAGCTTAGTTGAATATGCGGTTCTTCAGACTACGACCAGAGACTCATGTCCCCTATGGGGGGTGGGACGGGAGGGGGGGGGAGTGGGGGATAGGAACTAGCCAGTAATTGTTGTGGTCCCCCCCCCCCTAGTCTGGGTGATGCTGTTGGACCCTTGAAATGTACTGGACCTGAAATGCTTCTGCAAAATAAAAAATGCTGCATGACCGAATTGTATGGGAAAACAAAAAATAATAAATGTAAACTGTGCAAGCAGCTCTGCATAAGAGCATCTGCTAATATGTACAAATGTACTTCGCTGACACCTGACACTGAATTCTATTGGATCATTATTTTTTTCCTTGGGCAGAATTACGGAGGATTAGGACTTAACATTGCTGCATATCAGGCTATGCTGGAGACACATCCTACACTGTAGCAGAATGATCTCTTGTTCTGAGGCAATAATCTTGTTTAAGTCAGTCACAGAATGTACACAAACATTCTCTCGTCCTGCAGATCATACCGAAAATCCAATTATAAGCCTTGCAGGAATTCAACATTCTGTTGCTCAAATGTTTTAATATATTTAAGGGATTTTTTTTTTTTAGAAAGGTGATTCTATTTACTGAAATAAATCACTTTAAATCATGCTGAGAAAGGACGCAAGGAGGTATCAGCATATAAAAGCATATGCCTAAATTAAAGTAGCAGAGAAAAACCAGAGGTACATTTCTTTTACGCTTTCCCGTCTGTGTCCGAACAAAAATGACAGTACTCGGATTCAACAATGGTCTGGGCGTGGGTGCAATAATGAAAGAACAACCAGATAACCTTCAGGATTTCCGGGACGTGAAAGAACAGTGCAGACGTGGGGACCTTGGGCCATCTGAACAGTCTCCGCAGAATGAGCATACAAGGACCGTCAGTACGGTCCAGACACAAAAACTCAGCGTAAACGAAGACCCAGCAGTGCACACGCACCGAAACCAAACCCCACGATATAATAGTTTGTTTTATTACACCCGGTTCTTTCATTGACAAATGCGTGCTTTCAGATTCACGCTATATATTACCACACGCTTAACGTCGGCTAAGTATCAAAGTGCTTTGCGGTCGCTATGGCAAAGTGCGCTATAAAGTACGAATCTAAACGTGTCCGAGTTATTGATATTATACTTTAAAAAGGTTACTCAAAGCCCCGTCGAAGATCGTCTCGGAGATCTATGAAACCATCCACATTTAATGCAGCATCGCCTCCGAGGGTGTTAAATTAGCCCGGATACTCTTCCCCCGAGCGTGCGTGGGTTTCAGATGCAATCGCAACAGCAACGACCGTCTCAGGCCTTACAGGCTTCCTTTCAATTTTTATTTTATTTTATTTATTCATTTTTTTTTAAACTGCAGCTACGTTTCAGTCCCAGACACACTTTAATTACGGGCGAACGCATTTGGACGAACGCCAGACGTATAAAGCCCTATACATAATGGAAGCGCTTGGCTAAGTGAAGGACGTCCGGCACACGCTAAGCGGAGGCTAGCGCACAGCCATACCGCTCGTCCATTAGCCAACCACAGACATCCCAGCATGCACTGGGACATGTACGCAAACACACTTTGATGACCACAAGTGCGACAGACACGGTTGTGAGAGGAGACACTTCTGACTTTGAAAGGGGCTGTATGGACAGACATGGATGTGCACATGCCAGTACACACTGTGTCCGTGAATTCATTTTGAAGTCCGAGGCAAAACAGCAAAGCAAGCAACCGCAGGTGCTCAATTGACCACAAATACTATCCTGGGGGGCAAGATCAGCTGCGGGCCAAAGCCCTGATAAACGGCTTTAACCATTAAGAGTTTTACATTTTCTGCGCACTACCTGTAAATTATAGTGTTCCCCCTTTTTATTTTTTTTTTAAAGCAGTTCCCTTTGGAGCGTGAAACCCCCGCCACCATCAGTGCAAATTTCCCCCAGTTCTCATTTTTTACACGGCCTGTAAAACGAGCTGTTAGTTAATGCGCTGCACAAAGCACATTCACGGAAGGTACTCGGGAGGATTGCGAGTACCGGAGCGAGCCAGCCATCCCATTTTTTCCTACGGCACGCCTTGTCAGGGCCTTCCTCGTGATGTATGCCCCCGGTACCGAACGAGAGGCCCGAATTCTGCAAACACACCGGCCACAACTTCAAACACACTGAATCGCAATGTCTCCCAAACAAGTAATTAAAAACGCTCATTCAATAACTTGGTTAAAGACAACCAGTGTTTCCAGGTGGATTCGGATGAGAAAGGTCATGTCTTCTAAAAGCATTTACTCACATTAACTGGGTAAAACCAAGCACACACGTACCTGGAATGTTTCCACCTATTCAATGTGCCACCTCAGACTATTAATTACAAAGGCCTTTAGTACCATTATACTGGACCATTGTCCTTCACAACCACGACATAAGCAATTCATAATGCTCCACAGATGTGCCATAACATGTAAGAAATGTTCATAAGAGATTATTATAGCCGTCTTCACAGTGGTATAATGTACATAATCTATTTACCAATATCATAACACATATATGGCAGAGTCTCATCACATTCATCAAGGATCACAAAAACCCTTCTGTCATAACATTACACATGGTATGACATGAGACATTATCACGTTGCATATATAATACTTTGCACACCAGTCTTGACAGAATAATTTATTGCAGCTTGTGATAAGTTTTTTTTTTTTCTCTTAGACTGTTTTTGTAAAATTGACAACCACAAGCATTTCACCCGACTCTGATCGTAGAGGTTTTTTGCTGACACAAGCGATGACGCTACGTATTGATCACAGACATGAAGAGGTCATTACAGTATTTTCATATGGGAAGATGAAGAAACACAGGTTGTGAAGTAACTACAGAGCTAGCAGGAAAACATTGGAAAGCACCGCTTTGGAATATGGCTGCAAAATGCATTGTTGGTTTTTTCATTATGTTACTCCTGCCCTGTTTTTATTATTTTATACAGATACCAATAACCATACAGATAACTTTATTGATCCTGAGGCAAACAATAAAGCAGTAAACCTTAAACACTCTGTATAGAAAAACTATGTACAAGTACACAGTGGGGACCAACAGTCTGAGGATGTTACCAAGTCCTGGTTGTTTTCATTATTTATCAAGAAACAATGCGACTATGATACTCCAGTTACACTTCTTATTCAAGAGTACAAGGGCAGCCTATTAGGATGGCATTGACTCCCACCACAGTCACCGGGCCTGAACCCAGTCGAGCATCAAGGCGGACACACAAAATAATACTAAATTTACACGGACATACTAAATTTAAGACCTTTAATAAAAATACATATGCACTTTTTTACTCGTATTATTAAAAATAATGTATTCTTGAATAAGAAGTCTAAACAGAGTATTGTGATTGTATTAACTCTTGATACAGAGCCATCCCTGGACTTTTTAAAAATGAATTCCATTTGCTCAGTTATTTAATTAATTTAACTTTATTAACATACTTGTACATACATTTCCCTCTCCCTCACACGGTCCCGCTCCTAAATACATTTCTTACACTTCTGGAGACAGTAGCGAACAAAAGTCTGAAGGCACTGCCCAGAAATGATTGTTTTCATTACTTATTATAAGACAGAGCTGTCCCTCTCACTAGGCAGATCATACCCTCAATTAAATAACCGAGCTTAATAAAATTAAATATCTGAATGAATAGAGTATAAGGCACAAATGAAAGGCCTGAATGCAGCATGAGGTTTATCACATTAAGGACATCGCTCTGTTGTGATACTACGGGCCACAACCAAATAAAAAACGTGACAGATTGGCCGCTCCATCGCAGCGAATGGGAGACCGTATGCCGCCGTGATCAATCGGCCAATCGCCTGGCCCGGATTCCCATCAGTCTCGGGCGGAGAGAGGAAATGACACCGGTTGCTAACGCTGTAGCCAACTCAAAGACCAAATTATTACTGGATTATGCGAGGACATTAATCTGAAGACCTGGGCACTCAAAATTAACTCCACACTGATGCGCATCAATCTGGCGGTTATATGTGCGATTGCCATGCGTGTCACGCCCAAATGGAATGCTAATTACCATTTGTAGCAGACGCGCTGCATGAACAGGAGAGAGCTGCTAGCCTTTTAGGCAAAGCTGGCACACACCACATATGGCATCACAGATCAGGCGTGTGGACATATTAAGGTGAAATGAGTTAGAAAATCACATCGTCGGTGAAGAGCATTCTAATCACATTTCGGTGATATTACGCCATTTAAGGAGTGATATCACCGATATGTGATCAGAATGTTCTTAGCTGAACATTCTAATGATGATGTAACAATCACTAATGGTAAATGAAAGCAAAGGAGTTCTAGAACACTGACTGAAAAAAACACTCCAAAATACTTTGAAGACTTCGAAGTCAAGTTCCCCATCAGAGAGGAACACATTTCCTTTTCTTTTTCCTTTTTCGTTCCACACTGTGCCCAAACTATTACATTATGGAAATATTACCCAGGGGGAAATATTAAACAAGAATGTGCCAGGTCGGCATCGGATCCCTGTCTGAGCTGGGTGCTGGGTGCTCAGCGATGACCTGTCTTCCACATGCACCATTAGACAGCTATGCAAGGTCACATGATTACACACTTCTAGCTTGTACTGGACAATAGTGCTGCTCAATTAAACACCGGACTCTTCTCACCGGGATTTTGGAATAATTGGAACTCGCGGAAGACGCTGAGCATTCTGGAATAATGCTGCCCTCAGCTCAGCATTACGGAATAATACAAAGATTAATATGCCTGACATTGAGCATTATAGAATACTGCAACCAAAACCAAGCGCGCCGCATAAGAACATAAGTACCGTATTAATCAAGGTGAATCAGTGAAGTTGGTTTCCATTGTTGAAAAAGTATCCAACAAAAAAAAGAAGAAATGTTTAATCTCAGCTGCTCCTGACAAAACAGGCCATTTGTGCTTTAAATTAATTCAGATACGGACTCTCTGACATTCAATCTTGGCTTTGGTCCACGCGGCAAATTTCATTTGTGGCGCACAAGTATATTTGATTGAAAACTTTTCTTTATTCTTGCCTCATCTAAAGGTCTTTTACAATTATCCACACCAAGGTAAGAGGGACTGACACGCAGAATAAAACAGGGTATCAAACTTCTTAGGCACTGAAGGTGCCAGTGTGCAGTGATATGGTCAGATAGCAGCAGGGCTGTGTGGAGCGCTTAGAAATGAACCTGTCATGCAGGTGTAAAAAAAAAAAAAAAAAGATAGTCACATTCACAAGCTGGGTGGGTGGGGGGGATGGATATTGCAGAGAGGTGGGGGTGGAGGGTGGGGGAGGTGGGGAATTAAGAATGGTTCATTAAACCAAAATGTATGATGATGATGGTGATGATTCATGTTTGGGGGGTTCCCTCTATTCATCAATGGCCGCACACCCCCGGGTACTTGAAAGTATAGAAAATTAAAATGGGCCATAGATGACTAGCTTGCTGCTGATGAAAAACACTTCCTGGTTATATTTACTAGAATGTTTCTTTGAGATCATCACAGCTGCTTGGCAAGAAAGTCCACGCAGAGACAAGGCCCTGGTGCTGGCCTTGCGCTGACTGAGTCTCTGTGATCCACGAGTGTACTCCAAATAGATTCACTTAAATACACAAATATAGGCCTCTTCTCCTTTCTTTGTCAAGCCTCTTTTTCTGTGTCTCAGTCAGATGCACAGACACACAGTCTTCTCATTGGCTGTGTGAACAAGAGACCTGGCCACACTCCTGGATACAATTAAACTGCCCTTTTATCTGATTGGTTAAAAAGGTGTCTGGCCAGATGTAGAGGGGGGGGGGGGGCAGAGTGAATATATTAGATTACCTGAATTCAGGAGAGAGCCCTTAACCAAAACGACCTACAATGTAAATGTGTGGGGACAGGCTCCATAGGGGGCAATGAGGAGAAGTACCTACAGCCTGGCCCACCTCCAGAACTGCCAGGCAAGCGGCCATGTTGGATTATCCCCCGCTCCCATTACTGCAGTTGGCGGGTTTTGGCAGCGGAAATCAAGGCACACACACACACACACACACATACACACACCACCTTTCAGTTATGTGACCCTTTTGCTAGCTCTGGGTAACCGGTTGTTTTCAAACCTGTCATCAGCACACGGACGAGTTCATCACAGGAGCGAACGGCCTTCAAATTGCAACGCTGGCGGCACAAGCCTTGGCTTAAATGGCACAACTGTCAAGCCCCTGGAAAAACAGAGGAGAATAAATGAGTTTTTATGCCGTACGTACATACCCAAAACTATAAACCACCTGATCGGGCTGTCAGGACTGCTTAAGCATCGACGTTTCTGGCCCTAAAAAATCCTGCTGGCGCAAGCAAAGCACTTAAATGAATTATGGGCCAAATGTACCGTGACAAAACACCGCCACTCCAGTACCGCCTCAGACGACCATCGCCAGGACTGTCGCAGAGATCCAAGCAGGGGCACGATGGGGGGAGCGCGTCCTCGATTTTAAGGATGGCGGGAAATTATCAATCGCCGTCCGTGTGGGCCGCTTTTGTCACTGCACGGTTGCGGTAAACATCGCAATTTTTCATAGCGCGTTTTTTTTTTTTTTCCCGAAACGGCGACAGCAGCAATGCAAATAAGAGCCAATCGGAAAGGATATAACCGCGGGCACGTTCAGACCGCTAGACTTGCCCGCCGTTGCCGCCCGAAAAATGCCCACGCTGGGCTCTTTTATTTAGATTGATTGTTGCGAATGTCCCATCTGTCGTGGCCATATTGGACTATTTCCCCACGTTTCCGTTGTACTCGACCCTCTTTTCTCAGCAATTAGCCCATCCCCACCCCGTGAAGCTGAGCCCTGCGCTAACGGGAAAGCGCTACGCTCGCAACGACGAGCAAGCGAGCGTCCTTCAACAAAAAAATAAAAATAAATTAATTAATAAAAAAGTGCTTTACTAATTTCACAAGTTTTAGTCATTTAGCTCAGCATTTTCATCAGCTTACAACATCACCATGGGGAAAATAACCAACTGTTGCTACGTCAAAAATAAACACATATATAACTAAAAGTAAACATTATTGAAAAACAAAATTCTTTTTCTGCTATGTAAAAAGGAGGCAAGCAACCTACATTCGGCAAAAAAGATGAATCTCTCCTTGTGTTTCAGTTGCAGTTCACGATGCAGCTCACCAATCTGAACCAATATGAAGGCAGTTGGTTTTTGTAAGCAGATTTTCCGATTAACAATGCCACTCACAAAACTTTCCTAGGACATCCAGTGCAACGTGTTCCTGCCAACTAAAGATACTTAATTGTTTACTTTAGTAATACTGCTACTGCTGAAATGTTTTCACCCTAAATGATTCTTTGTACAGCAAACTCATCATAATTAATTCATTACATATCTCAGTAATTATTCACCGTTTCTCTTCACATTGCAGAGGTGTCATATAGCAACTATTTTTGAGGATGTCAAGAAGTTTCTGTTTAATGAGAAAACATGAAAATTGCAGTGAGTCTATATAAGTACTATATTTTCCACAATTCCTCCATTGCTTTTTGCATTACCATCATAAAATGGGATTTAATACTTTTTTAAACAGAACAAAAAGTGACATTACCACTTGACAAATTGGAAAAAAAAAAACAGAACAAGAATGTGTCATTGACACCTTATCATGAATGGCACTTATTAGAATGGAGTAAAATATGTTTTAAAAGCGATAACCATCTCATTGTGAATCAGCATGCAGTTGACAAAATTATTCGCCGTTAAATAACTGATTCATATGATTCATGCTAAGGGAGGATTGTACGAATGTGAGAATGTCTTATAAATTGCATATTAATTCATATTTTTTAAGCCAGGTCCTCTATAGGCTTCAAAATATGTAATTTAGCAGAATTACTTACACAGCGTCTACCTCTTTACATACAATCGATTTACACAGCTGGGTATATACTAAAGTACCTCGCTCAAGAGCACAGCAGTACTGCAGCTGTCATGCATATGTAACTGACTGTCGCAGTTCAGTAAAGTACCATTAAAGCACACAAGAAATAGAAAACGATAACCTACACATATCAGACCTGGGATAGTTACGTCTTTGTTTTGGATTCAAATACTTTTCTACGCTTCACTGATCTTGTATATAGTATTGGAATCCAAAACAAATACATATTTGATCCATTTTGAACCCTGACAAAGTGGATAACTTTTGGGGGTTTCCGTGGTATGAAACTAATGGGGCGTGTATTTTCTTAGACCTTCCCTTATTGCCACTGGAAACATCAAGCAGTGATTTAAGATTGCACACACCCTCAGATAGAACCTTACATAGAGATCGTATACCTTTTTACAATGTCCCTCACGTGAATAATTCTCTCGCACCGCGTTCTTGAGCTGCCACTGTCAAACCGTCTCACGTAACACTGGTCTCTGTCCCGTGTTTCATTGGAGAAGAAAAAAAATCTAAATAAAAATAGCTCAACAGCCTCTTTGTTTTATAAAAATGTGTCATACTTAAAAACTTTTTATTTTATTTTATTTTTTCCCAGCAAGTCACAGCTCACCAGGGTGAGCTCAATGCAAGACCTTTTTCTCTCTCTCTCAGAAACCACAGGAAATTCGCCCACAGTGAGCGCTTTGAATATCCGAATATTGACCAAATATACATGTCTCAGAGGAAACGCTTGACTTGTGAACAACAATCTATATACAGTGAGAAGTTTGGGACAAAGACACAATTTCAGGTTTGTAATCGAACAATTTGCCTGTGGATCAAGTTCAGATTCTCGGCTTTTATCAAACGGCATTTATGCATTTTGGTTTCACCATGTATAAATAACAGCACTATTTACAATTCTAACCCCACCCCCATTTCTGGGCATCATAATGTTTGGGACAAATGGCTTCACAGGTGTTTCTAGTCAGGTGTGTCCATACTTCCTTAGTGGAGGTATGAGAGCGTTTTCAGTATCTAGTCTTGATTCCAGGCTTTTGATTGCCTTTGGAATCTGTTATTGGCACAGAGTTGTGCCAAAAAAAAGTCAAGGAAGCCAAATTATTATTATTATTTTTTTTTTTTTAAACAGTCAGAGACATAGGCCAAACCTTAGGCTTACCAAAATCAATGGTTTGGAACATCATTAAGAAGAAAGAGAGCACTGATGAGCCCAGTAATTGTAAATTTCCAGGTAGGCCATAGAATACCTGTACAGCTGAGGACAATAATGAAGAAAAACACACAGTGACCTGTCAGACAAATCATGAAAACTAATCAGGAGGCAGGCGTGGATGTCTCAGTGACTACTGTCCACAGAAGACTTCACAAACAGAACTACTTGCAGGCTACACTGCAAGATGCAACCTACTAGTTTGCCACAAAAACAGGATGGCCAGGTTGCAGTTTGCTAAGAATTACCTCTACCTGCTGAGCTCTGGAAAAAAGTCTTGTGGACAGAGGAGGCCAAAATTCACGTGTATCAGAGTGATGGCAAAAACAAAGTGTGGAGGAACACGTGAATTGTTTGGTTACAAATTTCAAATTGTGGCATATAGAGCCAGATCAAGAAAAAAAGATATGTCCCAAACATTATGGCACTCACTGTATATCTATATGTATTCTGTTGGGCACTAGTTTATCCTTCGTCCAGTTAGAATCGTTAATCAAAGCTATCTGGTTATTTTGTACAGAGGACTAAATCACATTATCTGCTGCTGTCATTAAACATCGGAGTAAATATATTTATAGCTCAAATCAATACAATTTACACTGATGATATCCAGCTGCTTTCACAGCAAAGAATAGCTTCTCCTCTTCATCTTGTTATGCTGTTAGTTCACAATGCTTTAGAAATTAGTTTTGTAGTTCACTGGTACCAATAAGGCCCAGAGAAAAGATTTTGTGCAAATTTATCGATCAATATCTTTTCATTGTACGGCTGACAGCTGACAAGGTGTAGCCTATATGGTGGGGGGACGGGGGTGGGGTGGGGTGGGGTGGGGGGGGGGGCAGAGGGTAAGGTTGGTTGGGTATGGTTGGGGGGTACTGTGTAGTGCAAAAACACTGTTGTTAGACAAAGGGAACCACCCAAGTTTACTGCTAGCTTGACGACACATCGTTCCTCCACCTTCTAGAAAGGCCACAGAAATAATTACACACAAATAAACTGCTCCTGGACACATGAAGACATTCAAATTGACGCGTCCGTAATTTCTGAAGTTCATTAAAGAGACGTAAACAAATAAGATGTTTGGTGACTTCCAGGTATTGAAGCTCCACACGGCCACTCGACGGCTCGTTGTGAGGAAACTGGAGTCTGTCAGCGTGGTGTAGTACAGTAAGTAGGTCACGTCAGAGAGCTCTATCGACAAGCTTACGATGCCATTTTGTCAGAAGGAAACCAGACATTGGTTTCCTTGGAGGATTTGTGGGCGGCACACAATACGGTAGATTTAAATGTTAGATCCCCTTCGAGAAAAAAAAAAAAAAAAAAGCAAGGCTTTTGAATCACGACTGTCATTCTATAGCTTTCACTGGTCTACACAAATCGAGATTATATAAGCAGCATAAGACTCCGATCTTTCAAAACATTTTGATTTTTTATACAAAAACTGCAGGATGAGCTGTGATTATGTCTCTATTTTTTTAAATCCATTTTAAACGATTACCATTTGGTTTCATGCTTGTTTAGCCTCGGATTTTCAGTTCACATTCACATTTATTTGGCAGACACGTATCCAAAGCGATGTACAATAAGTGCGTACCGAAGATCATTGGACAACTACAAAACACAGGTCTGATAAGGAACAATACTCATCATGCAACAGTTATCCATAGCCATAAACATCAAGTCCAGTTCACACAGTAAGCATAGGCTAGGTCACAAAGATTAACCAAAGGCAGCAGAACCTAGCACTAAGTTGCAAATGTCCATTGAGGGAAAGAGCTATTAACATAATATATACACGGCTCATGGTAAATATCATGGTGTCATGGGCTGGGTTCAAATCCCAGCCAAAGCCTCTCTGTGTGTTTGCAAGTTGCATGTTCAATTAGTAACTGGAGATTCTAAACTGCCCATAGGTATGAGTGTGTGAGTGAATGGTGCGTGTGCCCTGCGATGGATCTGCCAACCTGTCCAGGGTGTATTCTTGCCTCCCACCCACTGCATGCTGGGATTGGCTCCACCCCCCTCCAGGAATAAGCCTGTTAGCTAATGGATGGTTCCTTGGGGAGGGCCCATGAGGGAATCTGGCCACAGTACTTCCTGTGTGTGTTCCTCTCTGACATCACTTACGCTGTGTTTGAGTCCTCAATTAGCTAGGGGCCATATTAAGGCATTTGATATTTAAATACCTTCATTAAAAAAGCAGGAAGTAATTCCCAGAAGTTCCCTCATCCCCCTTGCCATTTGCAGAGCATAATGAAAGGATACATATCTTATTCAGCTCTGGTTAGGGAGAGGACAGTTTTCTCACCTCTCAGTGAACTGCAAATATGGAGTCTCTCTGTGATTAGGGGTGGCTACACTCAAACAGCGAGCCTCGTTAGTGCCATTATAGACCCTATGTACCCGTTACACTGATTAATGAGGTCCGACAAGGCATTGGCCCTGATACTCTGAAGCCACACCCCTCTCCAGCCATTGGCCTGCTCGGCCAGTGGGTCCGCAGTCACCCCTGCCTCTGCCATCACTGTCCCTATTTGACCGGCAAGTAAGACTTAGTCTGGGAACAAGAATCTTTCACTGGTACTGTTATTGGTAAGGGCTAGTATGAAGGCATCACCATACTCTCTACCTCTCTATGGATTTCAATACTTACAATACTACAATGTTAAAATAAATTTATTGTTAAACATTTACATTCTGAAATCAGCCTCGTCACCCAAACTAGCCTGCCATGCTCCGGATCTTCTTCTATAATTAGTTCACTTCCCAACACTCTTGAGGGATGACCAAAGTTATAGTTTTAATTTAGCTTTCGAGCCGACCATATAGGCTCTGGCCCAACAGGGTAAAATGAATTAATTCAACTCTTGACACCATTAACATTAATTTCCATCATGTTGTCCTGACAGCGATGCCTGCCATTTCCAAAACTTCCACCATTGTTCCTTTGTTAAGGAGGATAATTAGATCTTTACAGCTGTAAATAAATGAAAGTAGGCTTTCATTGAATCTTTAGAAAGCGTTTTTCAGCGTTTAAGGGTCATTACACTGCTCTTTCAGCAGCTCAACGCAAGTTTAAACGTGTTGTGCTGTGCTTTGCCACAGAGGCTGTACTGGTTGAGGCCTTTTCAATTCAGCGCACAAATGGAAGAGCAGTCATCAGGATGAGTGGCTCTGATGTTAACATCAAGTTTTGCCGGATATCAATAGGAGAGTTTCCCCCTTTGTATTGAATGACATAATTACATTTATTTATTTTATTTTTTTTCGTTTTAAAGTAATAGCACTTCTTGTTTTTTTTCCCCAGTGGTGATGGTGTTTGGCCTTTAACAATGTTGTGAACAAAACCAAAAAAAAGAAGCAAAAAAGATAAATGGATAATAAAAAAACAACAATTGATTAAGTACTCGGCGATGAGAACACAGAATTAGATTTGAGTACAGGGAGGCTTTGTTTTAAGGTTTTTGGCACAAACAGACACAATGACAAGTAAAAAGTGATGGACAGGCACAACAGCGCATTTGGAATTTTCATTTCACAAGGTTCTAAAGCTCATGCGACAATCACTCCATGTTAAGTGGCTAATAACTGTTATGTTATGTTATGTTATGTTATGTTATGTTGTGTTGTTATGATATGTTATGATATGTTATGTTATGTTATGTTATGTTAGGTTATGTTATGTTATGTAACACTGAAGACAAAAAAGAAAGTAGATTTGGAAGTCATAAACAACAGAGAAAGTAAGTAATGTTATTTAAAGGACAAACTTTCTGTTCTTTATTCTGACCAGACCAGGTGGCCCAGGAGGAACATATTTTCAAGCTTTGTCCGCCTCTTCAAATTTTGGCTTGGACTGGTTCAGTATGAATCTGCAATTTGTCATATAGTTGTAGAAACCAATGCAGCATAAAGAAAATTAATCTATTTGACAGGAGAATTAATTAGCAATTTTAGAAAAGAACTAATTTGTGCTTTGAGAATCAAACAGACATGGGGAACAGGGCTAAGAAAACATTTGACCAACTGCCAAATCAAACTTTCACCTCTTTCAAAGTCACTCACCAAGCAATGTTATTATTTTTATGAATCTATGTTCCAAAAGGATAAACTGAAAAGGTTAATTATTTCTGCCATTCTTTCACACAAAGCATCAACCCACAGCAGCAAAGGAGGATCATATACAGCATATATTTTTAAATAAATATTGAAACACTTCACATTGTTCACCCCACAACCTCAAGTGTCTATCTGGTCACTCTAAGAAAATGTTGGCTTGAATGAACAATTCTTATGCACTTTTCATTTAATGAATAATTAAGGACAGGGTACAAAAATGTCTAGATGGACTGTACAGGTTTCACATTATGAATTTTGAAGGACACATTTTAGAATATAGATTATGAATAGTACTGACAAAGAGCAAAAGCATTGCATGCAAATAACCTTTCAAAGTGGCACAACAGGGCCCAGTTTCATACTGCATTTAGCTTCATGGAAACTGAAACATCAAGGACACGGGATGACTAAACCTTTAATAATAATTAATAGCTGGATTTTGTCGGTCCTTCCATCGATATTTTAGATGTCAAATAAAGCCTGCCAATAAAGTGGGCACTCAGCTTGAATTTAATTTAAGTGTCCCTGCCAAAAAGCAGCCACCCTTGGGCTACGGGTACAGCCATACCAACAAAGGGGTTTGCTGCCACGCTTAGTAATACCAACTGTACTATCCTGCTATATTAAACCAACCAACACATTTCGTCCTGCAGAACTTCAAACCTAACCTTATCATAGATCACGGCATCACACTTGAAGCAATGGCTCCGGCTTATTGCCTGTTCCAATCAGGAGCTTGTCTAGCAGACAGACAGAACCCGAACGCAAAAGTTTTTTTTAAATACCTTAATTAACTCACTTTTCTTGGAGGATGAGTCTACCTTTAGCACCTTGGGGCTCATCGGTCCTCCTCAGCCTGTCCCTGTTCAGTTTGTTAAAGGAGTGGGAGCAGTCGCAAACTACAGTCTCTACAGACACAGGGCCAACGCAATATGTTTGTTTACCTACGATTGTGACCTAAAGAAAGAGCCAATGATTCTCCCTACGATGGATTTAAAGACTCCCCTTACCACCCCCCCCCCCCCCATGAAGCATGTGCACAAGCTTCCCAAAGGGGCACACTTACCAACTTCTGGAAGTATACCAGCTCATTATAGGAGTGGAAGCATACCAGTATGAACCTGACATCAAGTAGAATGTCTCCTTCCGGAATAATAACCATTCTGAAGCTCACACTCTGCATCGTCCACATAATTTAATCCTCTACATACAGTAGCTACAACTTCCCCCCAGGCGGTTGTTGGTACCGGCAGGACAGAGATACCAGGTTTGCATGCAAACTGCCCAACATATTTTAAAGCCGCAGCTATTAAGTCACATATAAGGAGGAATAGTCTGGACAGCTGATGGCTAAATGAATTCTAACTTACCTTGTATTCTCAAATGTTTTACAATGTTTAAATATTTAATATTGGTGACAGGCAAAAACAGCTACTTGGAGAAAGAAAGCTTTTTTTTTTTTTACTTTTTTTTGAGGTGTCTTCCAGATACAAATTTGAAGATTGGTTGAATTACCTACATTGGTGAGTACATATCCTCAATGACTCCAAATGCTTGTGGAGTACCCCAGGAGTCATTATTAGGACCCATCCTATTCTAAGCACTACCCCTAGGCCATAATAATCAGAAACACAATATTGTGTTCCACCTCTACATATACAATACACAATTGTATATCTCTCAAACCTGCATACCCAAGTAAAATAGCCACCGATCTGAATGCAATTATCATCAGTCTTGTCAGAACTTACAACAACTTAACTGTGGTTAAACCAGTTCGCATTCTAAACATGAGCTGCTGCACTCGATAATCTATCGATTATCGCACTGCATTAGATAATCTAGTTCCAAATACCAAAGGACAGGCCACTTATTTATCCTCAGCCAAATTAGCATCCAAAGTTTTCTTTGTATGCATCTCACTATAAATAAATGTGGAAAATAAATTATCAATACTGTATGTATCAGCAAATGTGGGAACACAATTACATGAATCATATTGCTTGGAATGACCTCAGCACCTAAGTAAAACACATTTTGGATTTTCATTTTTATTCTAGGCCGTGACGGACAAAAAGGAGAGAGGGCCAATATGTATTGTAGTGTTACCTCTCTGCTATTTAGGAAACCTTCAGCCTTTTTCCCCCTGAGATGTTTGGTTCCAGAGATTGTGCTGTGCTCTGCACTACACCCCTATTTCTTCCTGTGACAGCTCATATTGTTTAAACTGGGGGGGAAATCTGTGCCATGCAACGTTTTCACAGAAAATAACCGACTTCTTACGGGCAATGCTGCAGTTTAACGGGTAAGGGAACACCATAAGAAAATATGAAGTCTCTTAAACTACACAGTTTTCCGAAAATCATGCCAATCGTACCCATCAGGAAATCATACCAAAAAAAAAAGGCGCAAAAACACAAACAGTAAACCAACAGTCTGCCATCCAGTCAATCAGTGGAGTTATGATTCTTGATCGATCAGAGGGGAAAAGAGTAGAGCGGCCATCTTCTCCAACTCCTCCCTGCAGAATAGAACATTTACTTCTCATTTCCTCATCTCTGACCGCTGTAACCTGGAATGCATTATTTAGCGCTCTCATTTTTTATCTCCTCCTGTCTGTTCGCGGTCTACATTGTGTCGCGTCCCGTGTTAATGGGATTCTGAGGCATTAGCACAGCAGATTCCCTGCTACCCAAAGGCAACACACACACACACACACACACACACACACACACACACACACACACACAGCGAGTGCGCACACACACACACAGTGAGTGCGCACACACACACACACACACACACAATCACACAATCACAACACACACACACACACAGCGAGTGCGCACACACACACACAGTGAGTGCGCACACACACACACACACAGCAAGTGCACACACACACACACACAGTGAGTGCGCACACACACACACACACACACACACACACACACAAACACACACACACACACACACACTCACACAGCGAGTGCGCACACACACACATACACACACACCCACACACACACACACACACACACACACACACAGCAAGTGCGCACACACACACACACACACACACAGCACGTGCACACACACACACATTGTGCACACATTTGCATGCACACACACACAAACATGCGCGCACACACACAAACATATTCACACACACACACACGCACACAGACACAACCCACATAGACAAACACAGACACAGACACACACATCCCACACACATATGCACATATACACATATACACCACGTACGTGCGCACACACGTGTGCATATGCGCCTAACTTTTACCTAAAAGTGAGGAGGGTGGCAGATAATTTTTTGTAGAAAAGAAAGTGTGTGGGTTAGCTAACGCTGGAGAGAGAGAGAGAGAGAGAGAGAGAAAGAGAGAGAGCGAGTGAGAGAGAGCTGAGAGAGAACAGAGCCATGCCGATCCGCCTCATTGTGAACATTTTAAACAGTATACACAGAATGCCTCTTTCCTCCCTCACATTCAGAAGCTCAGAGCTCAGAGCTGTGTTGTGTTCCTGGTTTCGGGTTCATAGATAAAGTGACAAAACATCAATGTGCGCCCACGGACAGAGGCAATTCTGTAATCTTTCCGGAATGATCCAGGGCTACTGCAGGCCATTTTTTTGGGGGGGTCACAGCATTCATAAAAAACCTTGGAGCAGATGCCCTGTTTCTCAGTTTTTGTCAGTATTTTCAAAATCACATTGTTTGTTAGTTGACGTGTCCAACCAAGCAACGTCTCCACACAGGGGTATAACTTTGCTTATAAACCACTGCTAGTGCTTTTTTAACCTGCTGCTAAACTCCTGCATTGTTCCAGCAAGGGGGGGGGGGGAACTCAACTTATATTGAATTTTATGGAAGGTAAGGCTATAGCTATAGAGAATACCATCGCCAGCACAGACAAAAACAGCCATTTAATGCGATCACAGCACGGCGCCAATCGTCATGTTTGCTCTCAGTACCATTCCGAGGGTCATAAAAACGTACGTCCTGTTTTTTTGTTTTTTTTGTTGTTTTCTCCTCCTCCAAAGGGTTTCTCGCACGGAAGGTGCTTTCCGGCACGACCTGTGATTGTGATTCAGGGGGAGAGGCTGAATAAAAAAGCAGAGAAAGGCTCTCTCTCTCTCTCTCTCTCTCTCTATCTCGGGCCGAGCCGACGTCACCACTGCTGCCAGTGTTTGTTTGGGGTTCAGGCCGGCACTTTGAAGCCATTAAAGTGGTTTTTTTTATGGAATGTCACACGGCCTGTCGGGGGGGGGGGGGGGGGGGGGGTGTTCCAAAGCTAAGGCAGCTTTGTCCCCCTTTCCTGACTTTATTTAGACGCCATTCCCGTCTTCCTTCCACACCCCCCCCACCCCCGCACTACAGCGAAACGTAAACAGCAACAGCAAAAATATAAAATGTATTATTCAAATAACCGTCTCTCTGCGAGCGCTTCTATAAAGCCTTTCCACTGCGGCTGTTCAGTCCAGTTTTACGTCTCTAGGAACAGATAGGCTCCGCAGCAGAGGTTGAGTGTAAATGGAGCCAAACCCAGTAAAAACCCATCCCCAGCAGATCAGCAGTGATCGTAATGGAACTGCGGCATACTGTACTAGCTTAGGGTGATAATGTCGTTCGATGGTTCAGCAGTTGGGACTCATGAAGAAGAATTTTCCAGTTCAGGTGGGCACTGATCTGATTATCTGCAGCACTTCCTGTTGACCCAGAATGCATTTCATGTGCATCGCCATCACAGGAGGAGCTCAAGCCTCCTTTTTAGTCCCTGCTTACCCACCGATAGGTAAAACGGACAGTGAGCGACGGTAAGCGATTACAGATTACGCGGCGGGCACGGCGGGCACGGCGGGAAGCGCTCACCCTCCTCGCGGGACTTCTGGATGAAGGCGTCCACGCCGCTCTCCCCGTAGTTGCCCTCGGACGCCACCGTGGAGACGTAGTTCCAGCCCAGCGCCTTGACGATGTCCAGCATGGCCTGCGCCTGGTAGGTGTCCGGCGGCACCACGCGCGAGAAGAAGTCGTAGCGGCTGTTATCGCTCAGCTCCGGCGCCGTGGAGGCGTAGCTCACCTGCGGGATCTGGGGGGGGGCGGGGGGGGGGGCAGCGGGCGGAGACGGAGGGAAAACAGGCCAGGTCAGGGTGTTAGGTCTGGCTCTGTGTCATGTGCCACAAATGCCACTGTACAGTATGAGCAGGTAGGGAAATGTATATATCAGGACAGTATTATAATGTATCAGTATATGAATGAATGAATGAATGAATGCATGAATGAATCATTGCATTTATACAGCAATTTTCTGAACACTCAAAGTGCTTTACAGTGATGTGTGGGAACTCACCTCACCTCACTATAGTACTGATATACTATTACACTGCACCAATATATGTATAATAGTATATCAGTATAGTACTAAATATCCAGAATCCATAAATAAACATTAATTACACAATAGTTCTTAATACATACAGTATATAACACAACTATTAATATGACCATGTTATTACATTATAAATCATCTGCACGTTTCTGTCATGGTCAAGAATGAGGTTAAACTTTATACAACACAGCACAGCACTAGAGGTAGTCTCAGTCTGTTACAGTGTGTGTGTGTGTGTGTGTGTGTGTGTGTGAAAGAGTAGGTGAGAGAGAGAGAAAGAGAGAGGGGGGGCTTGTGCATCTCTGAGAAGCAGTTTCATGCCATATTCTGGATAATCAGGAAACACTATTTATGTATTGGAAAAAAATTAATCAAAACCGTATGGCCCAGAACTCACTGAATTGCTTCTGCAGCTCTGGAGGGAGACTGATCACAGTTAATAATTACTTTCACTTCCTTCCTGTATGTGCTATTTGAGATTTAATGCAGGCAACGGTCCACCAATGCGCAATCATGGTAACCATACCGAGATTTAAAATATGCAAAGAAAATCAGTCTTGTAATACTTTTAGAACACTTGTTTTATTTCTATTTTGAACTGAAGCGGAACAGGTTCCGAGGCAATCGGTGCAATGGATAGCATTTGCCACACCTTCACAAGCGTACACAAGCGTTAATAAATTATCTGATCTCGCCATGTCAGCTGAACTGGAATGGATCCTTGGCAGTTTATTCTAGTTATTATTAATTTTTTTTTTTTTTTAACAGGCCTCCATGTTTCTGCTGACTCATGAAAAATATTACACGTCGATTATAAGGGATTTGCATACAGCGCCGCTGCAAAGAGACAAGCACATTTCCATGATAAATACTGTACATATCCCATGTTTATATACACACACATTATTATAAATTTAATAATTGATTTATTCATTAAATATTTGATATATGAAGGCATTTGAGCCAACAAGTAATGCTAGAATTGTAGCATTGGGTGGCTGTGAATGTTTGGCCCCCTTAATTGCTGCTTGCAGCTATTATTATTATTATTATTATTATTATTATTATTTAACTATAAATTACCAATTTACCTAGAAGAGGACCTCATGGATGATGTTCAAAAGGAAACGGTAACTCTGAATATTCATCTAATATCTAATATTTCATATGTGAAATATGGCGGCGAGCGGAGGAATGAACCCTCTCAGCTGGGGTCACGTCTCTTTGATTTACGCTCTTCCACGGCGGCACAGCGTTCTCCTCTGCCACATCACCGTGCTGTGCAAGCTCACGAGAAGGAAAAATGACACACTCCGAAGCATATGTACACCAGACAGAGGGCCAAAAAAACAGGTGTGCTATCCACCGAAATCGCACTCCGTGCACGTGTTACTTTTCCGTTACTGTTGCGTCCTGCCGATCAGAATCGCGGGCAGCGTCTATGGTGAAACGCAGCTGCTCGGCTGAGGTATTAGAGAATCAGACTTTTTCTATAAAGCACTAAAATCTGAGTTGAGAATCACAGACTATTTCTACACCACTAAAATTCTCGGAGCTGCGAAGCTGACAATCACAGTCTATTTCCATTCCACTAAAATTCTCAGAACTGCACAGTTGAGAATCACAGTCTATTTCCATTCCACTAAAATTCTCAGAGATGCGGAGTTGAGAATCACAGTCTATTTCCATATTGCTGAAATTTCAGACCCGCGGCCCTGACCAGGAATAAGCTGGTATAGATAATGGATGGATGGATGGATGGATAAAAATCTCAGAGCGGCGCAGTAGAGAATCACAGCCCATTTCTATACCACTAAATGTCTCAAATCAAGACGATGATCAGTGAGATCAGCTGGTTAAACTGTCTGGAATGGAAGCCTGCAAGATGGCTGACCTGAACCGCTCGGACCAGCCATGTCAGGACTATCACGGTCCATTAAGTTCTGTGGGCAGATTGATGTATCAATCAGGGGAAACAAATCGGCTTCTTTAGGCACAGACTCATCTGATGTTGATCCAGGCTGTAGATTGGACCAGGGGCGTCCAATTTAATCCCAAAGGAGCCGGTATGGGTGCAGGTTTTTTTCAACTAATTAAGTAATCATGGTCTTCAATCAATCGAGTGTCTTCGTGCTGGGCTAATACAAAAACCTGCACCCACACCGGCCCTTTTCGGATAAGATTGGACACCCCTGCTCTAGCTACTGCATCATAACAGTAATCACAGGTAGGGGGTACCTGTATGGGAGGTATTGGGGGGGGGGGGTGATAATGTGCATCTCACATAATAATGTTCAAGTTCATCTCATCAATAATGTGATTATTCATATGCAAAACAGCAATACCTTAATAATATGGTATTAATATGTTGACTCATATAGCTATCATTTCTTAAGACTCATGAGAAAATGATATCCTAATGTTGCCGCTGCAGTAGCAACAAAGGTTTACAAAATAATCCTTGTCTGAAAGCAATCCCTCTTTAAAAGAAACATCTGTGTGCTATTCAAATGTCCTCCTATTGCAAAGGACCCTTATTCCACAGACAGATGAGTACACAATCAAATCAAAACCCAAATGCGATTTCTACAGATTCAAATGTAAAGAATAAAGATCTCATTTGCATTCCGTGGATCACAGTTCTCCTGAAATTCCCAGGACAAAAGCAAAAATAACAAAATAGAACTGAAATTTTAAAAAAATCACTTCTGGGGAAAAAAAATTCTATAAAACTGAAAACAGGAAAAGCTTCCTGTTCCAGGTCTGTTTCATGCAGCGACTCCAACGTCGTGTTTGATGTGAAAACCACAGGGTTCCCTACGAGTGACCCGTCTGATCTTTTGAAGGACACATATGCATACATTTGCATATTTGTAAAAAAAATAATAATAATAAATTGCTTTAATGTGCAGATGAAGTCAAGGGTGCTAAAATGATGGTACAGTCATTATCTACATCATGTGTGTGTTTTTTTTTTCTGGCCGCTACATCCTGGAAATGCATATGTTTGCATAAATATGCATGTATAATAAGACTCAGGAGTACCAGGTGATGCATGTGATTTTTAACCGCGGTTTTACCCGAAGCGCTGTTCCCCCTCTCCCCCCCTCCCCCCCCCCCCGCCCTTGGTCTTAGTTCATTATGCACAGGTCAGTGGAAGAGGACCAGCTCTGATTGTCAACAGCCACAACTGATGCACACCGTCCTTGAATATTCAACAGGTCACCATGACACCGACAGAACACCTGGAGCGTCGTGTTTAACCCCTCTGATCATCTGCCAAAATAACCCCGGCTTCATGCATCCACCCGTTTACACAGGTATGTAATACGTCGCAAAATGGCGGTTTTGGTCCTCTGTCACATTGTTGTACCTGGCAAGCACTGGCCACCTGATGTAAAATATCAGCAAAATGGCGGAATTGTATTGCCCAATCACGTCAAAGAAACACGGCAATTTGTTCAGTGCACTCCTGTTACATTGCACCATTTTTTGTGGTCAATTTTATTTTGAGCAGTTGAATGGTCATTTGCTCTGGAACTTATTTTACTAGTCAATATTAGTTTTCCTATTTATTTATCATTGCATGACGATAATTTACAGAGAATATTCCCCAAATATTAGAGATAATATATTGGAAATGTTGCATAAATCAAGAGTGATTGTATACCTTAATTCACTAAATCATCTAATTGCATGTATGTATTACTTTTTCCTTTGAGTGCATTTTATGAATTCTGTTAAACAGTGGAAATTGTGAATCTAGACCACACTATTCAGGCCACCCGCAGTCAGTAAGACAAATATTCATGAGAATAAACTTCATTTTCAGCTGAACTGTATGTGCCCTAAAACTGCCGAAAAGTGCTTTGATTGAACAGGGGACTGCGTGTTATTTAGTCACATTTACAAGGCAATTTAAGCTCTTCACTCCAGTAATCTTATGGCTTTTAAATCATTCATAAGTAAATGTTTGGTGGAGCTAACTGTGTTGTTACGAGTGGGCTATTCTCACAAATGGGCCCTATCCATCATGGCTGACTAATTAAAGATATTGGTATTTTTCTCATAAATTCTGGTAAATTGTTTCTGTGGATTCCTTGGTGGCCATGAGCTTAGATACAACCCCCACCATTACATTACAAGCATTTAGCAGTTGCTCTTATCCAGAGCAACTTACACAACTTAAAAAAAAAAAATAGCATTTACATTGCATCCATTTATACAGCTGGAAATATATTGAAGCAATGCAGGTTAAGGGTACAACGGCAGTGTCCTACCTGGGAATCGAACCTATGACCTTTCAGTTACAAGCCCAGTTCCTTACCCACTATGCTACACTGCCACCCTTTCTGAGGAGCGGAGTTATATATTAACAGCTAACACAACCCCCAGAGAAACAGTGAATAAAACTGCCATCTCTGTGTTAAACGAGCTCTGATCAGTGTACTTGGGTCAGTGACCAGCATTCAAAACCATGTAAAGCGCTAAAAGTTTTCCAATGGTTTTACAAACACATTCTTTAAGGATAAAACCGCTTTCATCCCCAATCCCTCCAGAGAAATGGGTCTCGTCACAACTTTAGAATTACAAAGAGATGTCAGCGGTTGTTAGGTGAAACAAGACGTCCTCTCTTTGCTTTGAAAAACAAGCCAGAACACGCATTCACATTCTACAGGCTTCACCCGGAGGTGTCCAGCGGGCACCCGCTTTGTACATCATACTCATACGGGTGCATAATGCATTTTGTGTGTGTGTGTGTGCGCGTGCGTGTGTGTGCGCCTGCTTGTACGTGCATGCGTGTGTGCATGGATGTGAGCGGTATGTGTGTGTGTGTGTGTGTTTGTGTGTGTGCATGGATGCAAGTGGTATGTCTGTGTGTGTGTGTGTTTGTTTGTTTGTTTGATTGTGCATGTGTTTACAGCCTTTCTGCAAATGCCAGTATTCTATTTACCTCAATCACACTCTGATATCATACAATATTCATCAGTAGCGCGTTATCACTAAACATAAAAATATGGCATTAGCGATTGCTTCAGAAACAGCAGGTTCACAGGGTCTGCTTAAGTCGTGACCCACACCTTCCTAGAGAGGGCAGAAGCACAAAGGCATTTTAAAGGGGTAGTTCAGGTGTTTGTTTTTTTTACATCTACCCCTATTTTCGAGTCACCCACGATGTTGTTGCTGAACGGGGAACGTTTTCACGACGGTCCAGCCGGACATGGGACTCCTGTCACACTGAGCCGTTATACCGGAAGTGAACAGGGGGCAACCTTCATGCAGCTCCTAAAATCACTTAAACATATTCCACAGGGAAACCTTCAGCGAACAGAACACCACGGCAGTCTATGATCACGCCTTCAAGCCGTCATTTCACCATTTTCAAGTCAAATTACCGCTAAATACTTTATTGTGCGGCCAAGTGTCAATCTGCTGCTGCTAGCTAACTCCGGTGCAATTACTTTTTAATTGTGCGCTGTCCCTGTAAAAATAAACGATAAAATAAATAAAATAAATAAATCTGCTGCACACAGCAGTACACTTCTAAAGAGAATTATGCCCAGAATTCTGAATTATGAGAATTATTACTGACATTAAAATGTTCTCTATCAATCGAAAACATAACGAGTGGACAATTGGGCTAGATGTGAAAAAATCCAAACTATCGCTTTAAGACTTTGGAAACCAATTTGCATATTTTATTTATTTTGTTTATTTATTTGTTGGTAGCTGAAACATTAATAATGTTTCACAGGGATTCTTTTGTCCTCAATGCTCGTGCTTAAAAGCGAAATAAGGGAATTTAAGAAGAAAAAATATCTGAGATAATCTGTTCAAAATGTGAGAGCAAGCACATAAATGTATTCAAATGAAACTTTGGAATATCAGTTTGCAAAAACATAATTCCCCTGAATTCCTTAAAACCAATCTAGAGAAAAGTATTGTAGTGAACACAGAGGGGGTCCAAATTAAAATGCCAAAGCTGCAGTCTTTAACCCCAGTGGTGTTTTTGCATTTTTAATTTAAGATTTAGATTGCTGATTATCATAATTTTCACGTGAGCTTTCCTTTTATGAGAGCGGCAAATTGTGATCCGAGTGTTTAATGGACAACTGAGGGTACAGTAATAAAGATGCATAAAACACACGCGCGCGGACACGCACGCACGCACGCACACACATACACACACGCACACATACCAGGCACACAAATACACACACACACATACACACACGCACACATACCAGGCACACAAATACACACACACGCAGACACGCACACACGCCGACATACACGCACACACACAAACACACACATGCACACGCACACTCTCACAAGCACAGACACACTCACACGCAGACATGCGCACACACATATGCATGCACACCGACACTCGCATACACACACACACATACACACATGTGCACACACAGACACATGCACACACACATACACAGACACACTCACTCACACACACACACACACATGCAGACACACATACACAAGCAGACACACACACGCACACGTGCACACACATGCACACACGCACACACACATATCCACAGGTATCTAAAGGGCAAGGTAATAGTTCTGTGAGGTAGCTAGATAATTTACTCTCCTCACAGAAGTGTCAAACTAAACTTTCCACTGTAACATAAGTTTGACACGGTCAGGCACCCATTGAAGGTACTGGTGGTAGCATTACCTATCCCACGCTTAATTTTTGTTTTCCACAACAAATTATTTGCCTCCCTTTTAGTTAAAGTTAGGCAAAATATGTGTGTGTGCCTATACATGTGTGTGTGCGTACGTGGGTGTGCGTTTGTGAGTGTGTGCGCGTATGTGTGGGTTAGCCATTAGTGTGAAAATGCGTACATGGCAGACATCCTCCCCTTTCCAGAACCTTAAACAGGATCTACTTTTAAGCTCTTGTGATTCTCGGCTGGTTTTCTTTAACAGGCCACAAGCGAGCACGTCATTTGGGACGAGCGTCTTCTTCCGAAAACAAATGACCCACTTCCACATCCCCATTCTGTTCCACGGCTGCAGTCGCGAGCACCTGAAACCCTGGAGATTTTGGGGGAATTTCACGCCCCCCCATGTTCAGCTAATTGGAACAGCTAGCGGCCCTCAGAAGCAAACCGGCGCATTATAGCTGTGCCAGACAGCAAGCTGCAGCCGCTGCCGCTACGAGGAACGGACACCATAGAAGGTTATAAGCACCAACGAAACGCACCTCCGCCCCACAATGCACCTGATAAGGTGCAGACGGCGGGCTGCTATAATTAACAGCCTTCTTTCCTCCGACATTTCGCACATCGAAGACGTAACAAGTTAAAACGAGCAGTTAAAACTTGTAATAGTTTCCTTCATGGACAACGCTTGTTAAAATGCTATTGCCGGAAACAGTAACACATGTGTGGCACTACGCAAGTGCACTTACCCGAGGAACTTACACTGCTTAACTTGTTTGCATACAACCCTTGTGTAGGGCTGGATATGTACTGAAGCAGCTCAGGTTAAGCACCTTGCTCAAGGATCTATAATGGCAGCACCCCACTTGGGAATTGAACCTGCAACCTTTGTGCTACAATCCCACTTCCCTAACCATTAGACTGCAGCGCCATCTGCTCACAAAGCTCTTTGATGAGTAAAGTGTGGAGAGCGGGAGGCTTGTCTCAGTGGATGTTGGTTAGCTTTAATGAACACAAACCCCGGCTGAGAACCTCTTGGGTCAATTGCAGCGTGCTTGTCTGAAGCTTAGACCTCCGGTTTAAACACCTCAACCACAGAACTACATCACAAGTGGAACAGCCAATACCCATTACACAGATTTGGATAGCCGTTCTCTAGCGAAGCACACTGCAGTTGACCCTCTGTGTGTACTTATATAGCTGGAATTTTTTATTTATTTTTTATTGAAGTATTAATGTTTAGAGGAGCACTGAAGGGAAGAGTGCTTGCCTGAACTTGTGATGCTATCAGTTATTTTCCTGTCAGTGCATCTGTACACTGACTGTACTTCTGCCCATTCACAGCCATAATGTAATGTAAAAATACCAAAAACAACAACGACAATAATAATAATAATAATTATTATTATTATTATTATTATTATTATTATTATTATTATTATAATTTGACTGCAGTTGGGTTATTTTATGAATGCAGTGAGTGAGAACCTCATATTTAACCTCTTATCTGTAAAACAGGAGACACATCTTTTGTTAGTACTGTGCACGTGTGTCACATGACCCTGTCAATCATATCATTAAGACTTTGAACCCCCAACAGCATATCTGGGGGTGTATGGTACCAGTTCATAATTCAAAAGATTAAAAAAAAAAATTTTTTAGGTGCAGCTTGACTATTTGTGTATCTGACAAGACGGATCAATCAAAGGGAAAATGAGTATTAAAACCATGAAAAAAAACATTGATTCATTTGATGGGGACGGACCTGCCTTGGATAATCAGCGAGTCTCATGTACCTTTCAATGAAAGGCTCCTCACATCTTCACTATGAGCCAGTGATTGATAGCTGGTGGTGTGCTGGTAGTTCCAATGCAGAATCTACAGTACACTGGGTTTCGTGTCATTAAATTATGTTTGTTTCACGATAATTGCTTCAATTGGGAAAAAAGGACTGCTAGTGTATCTAGCGTATCCCAAATAATTGAGGACAGAAGCTCTTTGTGGTTTTTAATCCCCGTAATGGTGTACTCAAAACCGAGCTAGGCTGTGTTTTCGCTGAAGTGTTTACGAAGTGCAGCCGTTTTCATTCGTCTAAATTAATACTTTCATTTGTCCATTAACGTGTTTCTTCTCATAATGAAGAGCCTTGCATGGCATCATTTTTTTTTTAACCTGCTAGTGACCTTTTGAAATGTGCGAATGTTGTGGCCCATTTTTTTAAACCATACCTTATGCAATGAAGGCGGCTTGGTAGCCAAAACTCAATCGAAGTTTCAAGCCGAGTGCCTATAATTTCTGTTTCAACATATTTCGATGTAATGGTCCGTTCCCCTCTATTTATCATTAAGTAAAAATTATTTTCTACATAACATATGCCTGAATATTAGAGACAAAAGTTGGTATAATGACTACGCTATTAAATTGCTTTAATCCTAAAGTGTTTCATAAATCACGTATGGTAATGTTCCTCAGTTTATTAAATCAGAGCTGGGATTCAATCATAAATTGTCTAAAAATTAATAGCATTTTTCCCCCTTCTTCACACAAATAGTTTTACAAGTTCAACAGTCACTAAATACTGTATGTGAAATAATCCTTGGTTGACTTTTAAGTCAAGTTAAGGTTTCACAAGTTATTGTTTCACAAAAAAAAAAACCTTACTACATTTTATATTTTCTCCTTTTACTGCATATAGTCAGAAACAGGGGTGTAGTGGTTAGCACTGTCACCTCACAAGAAAAAGGTTGTGGGTTTGAGTCCTGGTCTGGGTTCTCTCTGCGTGGAGTTTGCATGCTCTCCCCGTGCTCATGTGTGTCTTTCTCCAGGTACCCCTGGTTTCCTCCCACACTTAAAGGTGTGCACGTCAGGTGAGGTTCACTCTGCCACCGCCCTTGACCAAAGCCACTGGCCTCAGAACTGGAGCTGGACCTCGGGTGCTGTACTGCGGCTTCCCACTGCTCCCAAGTACCCAGGATGGGTCAAATGCAGAGGGAAGATTACCCCACGGGGTCAATAAAGTGCAACTTAAATATGCCCGCTCAGGGACAAGCCCAAAAGCAGGATTTGAGCCTGCAACCTTTTGGCCAAGATCCCAAATGCAAAATGCGCCACACTCCCATCAAGGAATCCATTGGAGTCCAAAAGATTTTAAAAAGCAAAAGCCCCTTTCAGAAAAAAGCACATGAAGACTCTGGGGTTGACTGAGGTACTGTAAGACCCCCCCCCCCCCCCCCCCCCGCTCCCCACCTCCCATTACATATTTCATAAAGAGGGAAATATTTAGGCACAAGCATCTCGCTGAATGTATGGTGAGAATGCCAAGGCAGCGAAATCTCAGCGCGCGCCAAAGACCTTTTCATAATCTCCTCATCCCTCACCGCTGACCTTTAAAGTTTCGCAACTTGACTGCAAGGTGAAAAATGGCCCTGTCAATAACGTTCGGCCCGGATCTCTGGGCCGCATCGCGTCCCCGCTCGAGATGTTATTATAGTCCTCCCGGAGCGCGTCTGAACGCTACGCAACGTATCCGCAACGTTTCCGCAACGCTGCGGGAACGTGCCACCGCTCGCTCCAACGCTGCTCAAGCAGAACGGGACACTTTCTCATCCTTTCTCTTTCATATTTCTTCACTGCAATGCAAGATCATCGTATTTCGCGGACGTGGGGTCTGGCACTTCTTTTCGTTAACTGAAATAATCGGTGCAGAAACATCGATAATCCATACAGTGTCTGCATCATGGCACTGCCAGTGCCTCACAACCCATGAAAAGCACGTACACATTTAACGAATGTCGGGGAGCTTAATTTAAAATTCTGTTTCACAGGAAATCAGCCAATTTAGCAGGAAATAACCCATACAGGCGCATGTCCACTCCAGAGCATATAAATATGGAGTAAAAACCTCAAGTTTAAAATGGATAAGCTGTAAACAGACTTCGCTGTCAGAGTTTATGGGAAACAGGAGTGGAAAAATCTTACACAAAGTTTACATGATGACATCCAGCAGGTAGCTAACGTCCACCGATAAAGGTTAGCTTCTCCGTTTTCTACCTGCGTGAATACCATTGGCATTCTAACTTTTCACCGCGCCACTTCACAAACCCCAACGCGTCTTTGTTTTTGTGCGTTTCGCTAAGTGTTTTCCTCCTACAATGATAATTAAGCTGCGTACCACGGGGACCAATTAGGCAGCAAAGGAAGGTAGAGAAGCAGAAGCGATGAAATACCAACCTAATCAGACACGCGGCCCGTTGGGAGAGAGACCCGTCTCTACTCCGACATTTCTATAAATGTAAACTCACCAAGGGACGGAGGGAGGGAGTGGGGAGAGAGAGAGAGAGAGAGAAAGAGTGAGGGAGGGAGAGGGAGGGAGAGAGAGAGAGAAAGAGAGGGGGAGAGAGAGAGAGATAATAATGTTGCTCTTCCAACAGAATCAGAAGTTAGGTCAAGAAGGCTAGCAAATATGCCTGAGTTCACTGGTTAACCAGTTAAATCCATGCATATTAAGTACTTCCCCTTAAAAAAATAATGGCTGGGTGAACAGACGTGCAGAAGCGACGTAACAATAGCAACGGAACTCGAAATGTTGCAACGTAAAAGTGAAGCATCTCTATAAACCACTGACAATCTTTGGTAATAGCAAATACTACCCCTCCAACCAACCTCTACCCGCAAAAAAATGTGTGTGTAGAGTGCACCTGAAAAAAAATCTGTTAGAAGAAACATGGAAAGAAAAATTCCTCAACGCATGCCTCCACAGCCTCCCCAACAGCCCCTTCCCCTTCCCCCTTCCCCCTCCCCCCTCGCTTACGGTTGTTTAATGGATAACATTGGTGAATAATTGATGAGCAGCGGGCCTGTTGACTATTCAGAAGTGTTTTCCGTAGTTGAAAGCCATGTCGCCAGAGATGAAGGATGAAATGTCAGCTGGTAAACACACAGACGGCTGAATTACAAATATTTGGCCATGGGGACCCTCCTCATCCTCGCCTTCTACTCCCAGCTTCAGTGCAGGGGAGTGTGTAACACACTGTCCACCTTCTGATCTGATCACTCAGATCAAAACGTTTCCCCTCTGGCAATGTACTTCAAGTCGGTAGATATTCAGCTAAACAATCAGGGTAACATTGTCGATGAAATATGTCTTCAAAATGCAGGTATTATATACACGCACGTCCACCTTCAAATTCAGGCTGATGGCTTTCAATGGTCACATGCCTCAGAATTTTCCCAGGTCTTGCACGTGAGACATGATGTCCCTTGTTGATTCTGTACATTGCATTACGATTTACAAGCTTAAAGATGATTTATTAAACAAATTAAGCTTTGATATCCGAAGCACTATACTTGCTCTGAGAGGGCCTTATTCAGGCTTCATTTTAAGTGTAGATAAAATCAGGACAGGTCCCTTTGAATGGACACAATGAGCCCTGGAATCTTCAGCCGAACTGGCACGAAAAGTCTATCATAAATAATCATAAAACAGGACCAACCCCGCAGCCTCTCAGGAAGCACCGGCGAGTTCCTCTGCAAGGTCCAGCAGCTCTTTTACAGCCTCTGATCTCAGAGATAGAATTATTCCTACAGGAAGACCCTGAAAAAGACTAAAATGCACATCTAAGAATCTCACTTTCTCCTTATTACACCACGCAGTGCCTGTGTATGTTCATGGCTCCAGCCCCATATTCATTACCCACTCCTGCATGGCCTCGCTCCACCATCCACGGTGATTGACTATCGTTAAACACTATCCATCAACAGCCAGGAGGGAAAATGGAAACCTTTTGCATAATCGCGCAGTATTAATGTGCAATATGTGTACCTGAATGATTTTGCGAGAGTGAAGTGGTAAACTCATTTGTAGAGAAGTGCAATCCTTTATTTCTGTGAAACCCTAGAAAGATGATTGTTAAAGAAAAACAATGTTCCTAGGGAAACTGTCCCAGTGATCCATTGCTTTTTTTTCCCCCACCATTATCCAGGTACTTTTTCAGTACTCGAAAGGTATCATCAGAGTTGCTGCTTCAATTTTTCTTTGTAAAAACCTGAAAACCGAGCCATCCTGGTAAGATGGATCAAAAGTGGATGACCTGCCCACGCAAAGTCATGAGTACAGCAGGATGAAGGACAGAGGTCTTCCCAGTGACCTCCGGAAAGAAAGCTTCCAAAGTAGGTCAAAGTCCAGGTCCTACATCGCCAGTGTAGCTGTAAGTATTCAATGTCAAAGCAGTGTGCACAAGAGCAGCAGTCAGAGACTCACTGATTAATATCCTCCAGAGAGTAGTAAAAAAAAAAAAAGGTTTAAGTATATATTTTTTGATATAACACAAGTGTCTTGGATGACAAAAATATGTTGCAGTGAAAATATTTTTCAAAATTGCCATTGTATTTTTATCGAATCTAGTTGTAGTGTAGGTTTCAGCATAGTAGGATATATCGTTCTTGAGGTAAAGACCAGAGATTCATGTCCCCTACCGGTTTAAATCGTATCAGGAGGACATGATTTAAACGCAGGAGTGAGATTTACTCAGTCATCGTAAAGAGCATTGTGCCCTACTTAAAGGACAGCGAAGGCCAGCTGTCTGTTCCGGTGAATCGCCCCGGTCTTATTTATTTAATGGGGAAATGTACCCGTCCACAGTCAGACACAGAAACAGACAGATACGCAAGGACAAAGACGTACAGTGCATATAGAGGACGAGAGAAAGAGAGAGAAGGAGAGAGAGGGAGGGAGAGAGAGAGGGAGAGAGAGAGAGGGAGATGGAGAAAGAAAGAGAAGGAGGGAGCGAGAGAAGGAGAGAGACAGAGAGAAACAGAGAGGGAGACGGAGAAAGAAAGAGGGAGAGAAAGAGAGTGAGAGAGAGGAAGAGAGAGAGGGAAAGAAAGAGAATAAGTGAGAGAGGGAGAGAGAGAGGGAAGAGAGGGAGAGAGAGAGAGAGAAGGACACAGAGACTTGAGTACAGAGAGAATGAGGTACTGGATAGACGAGAAGCTTACGTTTGGGTTTTTAGAATGCAGAAATGTGTCCCTGACAGAACGGGGCTGTCGGTCTGTGACAAAACGGATCAATGTGACAGGACATTTGAGTCGTTCTTTACTTTTCTTCCCTTTCTTACTTGCAGTCCATTTCATCAGTGAACACCCAAGCAAAACCAAAAGAGAGGAAAGGTGAGTTTGTTTCGCAATTCAAAACGCTGCCTAGCATTCAAGACCCACGCTTACAGTCAGGTAACCCCATAATTCCTTAAGGTGTGAGATCACCAACATGTATGTGACCATTCTAATGCTGATGCAACAATCACTGCTTGTATTTGAAAGCAATGGAGTTCTAGAACATTGAGTTGGAATTTTGAAATAAATAAATTCCAAAAACCTACACTTCAAAAGGCTAATTCACCGATCAGCCATTTTGCTGCTCAGACATTTGATGCCCTAAAGATGGGCAGCTGTGGCCAGTAAAGGGGATATTTCTCAGAGCTGTTGGTCTGTAACAGAAGACTTGAAGCTTGTTCAATTTAAAATAATCATTTTCTTCCTGAATCTTTCATTTTTCTTTACCTTCCTCCTCCATGGATAATGAAGAGCATGGATTCCAAGGGTCCTGACTGACAGGGGCCCTCAAAAAGTATTAGAATACAGGATTTTCTGGGGTGGTGGTGGGTCCCCATGTGAGATCTTTTCATGGGGCCCAAAATCCCCGGTGGTGTCCCTGGATACACCTGACAGAAGTCAGCCCAGACGAGCACAACGGCAAATTGCGTTTTTACCGTCAGCCGTGGCTATCAAGCACCAGGAAGGGGAGAGAAAAGCCTCAGCCTTCGATCGGTCGCTACGCCGATGGCGGTATTTGACAAGGCCATCTGGCCACAAAAGGAAAAAGACCTTGGCCATTATGACACATATCTCGGTTTGCTAGCCCCCCCAAACTACCGTCTAAATAGGGCTTGGAGTTCTCACACCCATTTATCTTCGAAGAAAAAAAAGAATCCATCTTTTGTGAAATGAAGCCTGTCTCTGTCATCAGCAGTGTGCACAAGAACAATCCTGAGCATGTCTTTCTTGTGGGAGACGGCAAACTGCCATGTAAGCTGACATTTTTTTTGGGGGGGGGGGGCGGTCAGCTTGTCAGTTTCGAGCATGCCTATTGCAGAAAAAACATGTCTTGAGCTGTGCAGAGTGAATTGACTTGTGTGAAAAGGGTGAAAAACTCTAGAGCAGAAACACGATATAGATATCAGTGTGAAACAGAATTCCGTTGGTGCTTGTTAGTGCTTCAAAGTACAAAATTTTTTTTTTTTTTTAAAAGCCAAAACATCTATGGTGCAGAGAATCTGAATGTGCGTCGTGGCAAAGCAAAGCAGACCATTACAGGCCTGCAAAATTCATAAACATGCGGCACAGACTATTGAATTAATAATCAAGTTTTTTTTTTGTTAGACCCAGACGACTAATTTAGATCCTTGATTCCAGCGCACAGCATACATTTTAATGCCCCGGAGCTCTTACCTTCGCACAGCCCTGAGAAACCGACGCCGTAAAGGACGGTAACGAGGGACAAGGCCGGAAAAATAAGCGGGGAAAATATCCGAACCCCCGTTCCGTATTTAAAGCGCCCGGCACTCCAAACTTTTTATGACGATTTACAGACACCATCACAGCGATAAAAATCTGCCCCATCGCGCTGCGGTTCTCCACGACATCCACGACACGACAGTCTGACATCAGAGCCATACGTCTAACACCAAACAAACGTCCCGTCTGACACAAGAGCCATACATCTAACACCAAACAAACGTCCCGTCTGACGCGAGAGCCATACGTCTAACACCAAACAAACGTCCCGTCTGACACGAGAGCCATACGTCTAACACCAAACAAACGTCCCGTCTGACACGAGAGCCATACGTCTAACACCAAACAAACGTCCCGTCTGACACGAGAGCCGTACGTCTACTGCCGAACGAACGTCCCGTCTGACATCAGAGCCACACGTCTAACACCAAACAAACGTCCCGTCTGACATCAGAGCCATACATCTAACACCACACGAACGTCCCGTCTGACACGAGAGCCATACGTCTAACACCAAACGAACGTCCCGTCTGACACGACAGCCGTACGTCTAACACCAACCAAACGTCCCGTCTGACACAAGAGCCATACGTCTAACACCAACCAAACGTCCCGTCTGACATCAGAGCCATACGTCTAACACCAACCAAACGTCCCGTCTGACATCAGAGCCATACGTCTAACACCAAACAAACGTCCCGTCTGACATCAGAGTCATACGTCTAACACCAAACAAACGTCCCGTCTGACACGAGAGCCATACGTCTAACACCAAACAAACGTCCGTCTGACATCAGAGCCATACGTCTAACACCACACGAACGTCCATCTGACATCAGAGCCATACGTCTAACACCAAACAAACGTCCCATCTGACATCAGAGCCATACATCTAACACCAAACAAACATCCCTTCTGACATCAGAGCCATACGTCTAACACCAAACAAACGTCCCGTCTGACATCAGAGCCATACGTCTAACACCACACGAACGTCCCGTCTGACACGAGAGCCGTACGTCTAACACCAAACAAACGTCCCGTCTGACACGAGAGCCATACGTCTAACACCAAACAAACGTCCCGTCTGACACGAGAGCCGTACGTCTAACACCAAACAAACGTCCCGTCTGACACGAGAGCCGTACGTCTAACACCAAACAAACGTCCCATCTGACACAAGAGCCATACGTCTAACACCAAACAAACGTCCCGTCTGACACAAGAGCCATACGTCTAACACCAAACAAACGTCCCGTCTGACATCAGAGCCATACGTCTAACACCAAACAAACGTCCCGTCTGACATCAGAGCCATACGTCTAACACCAAACAAACGTCCCGTCTGACATCAGAGCCATACGTCTAGTGCCAAACGAACGTCCCGTCTGACACGAGAGCCATACGTCTAGTGCCGAACGAACGTCCCATCTGACATCAGAGCCGTACGTCTAACACCAAACAAACGTCCCGTCTGACATCAGAGCCATACGTCTAGTGCCGAATGAACGTCCCATCTGACACGAGAGCCATACGTCTATTGCCGGATGTCGAAATCAAGTTCTCAATGCAATTAACCCGCACTGTTATGAATAGCTCGTATTCGATTCTCACATCACATCCAGAAAGAGAAGGTTATTAGCAGCGAAGGCTATTAGCAGCAAGTGTGTGTGTGTGTGTGTGGGGGGGGGGGGGGAGTAAAGTGGGGACATGCAAACCAGGCCCTCAAGGCCAGTAGCACTGCTGGTTTCCTTTTCTACCTGAGAGTTAATTGATTCGTCGACTGACGCCACCGATTGGTCAGATCACTCACCTGGATCCCTCACCTGGTGTTCCAGGTTTATACCAGTCCTGATTAAGAGGAGAAGAAATTTAAAAAACCCAGCGGTACTGCTGGCCTTGAGGGACAGATTTGCATTCCCCCTGGTGTGAAAAATGAAAGATGAGAGTGTAAGAAACGAACAAAAGAAAATTCTTTCTGCTCTTTCACAGGTGACCACTCTCTCACAGGTGACCCAGCGGGCGGTAGTCCCACAGGTCCGGCTAACACCAGCTTAACTGCTGCGCCGAGCCCAGAGCCTGTTAGTTTAGGTAACATAAGCTCCTGGGTTATCCAATGCCTCCCCTATCAAGGGAACAAGTATAATTTCAGAATTGTCTAATTTCAAATTAGACAAACTACAATTGTAACAGCACACTACAGAACTGTGTGCGGGAGGAGTGGACAGTCATCTGGAGTCACCATGGTGCGGGGGCTCAAAGTTACTGCTTTCTCGAAGAGATTTTGGGGGGGGGGGGGGGTTGGGGGTGCACCACAGTCTCTGCTCTCTCAGTGAGGATTGGAGGGGGAGTGGGGGGAGGGGAGTCTAGCTCTGAGGGAGCTGTTACTGCCAGAACAGCTGTATACACAGACTGCTCTCCCATCTGTTGCTGTCCAACCTTGTCTGAGTTTGGCCAAAAAATAAAATTCTCTCTTGCTTTTCTCTCTTTCTCTCTCTCTCTCTCCCTCTCTCGTTCTTTCTGTCTGTCATCCTATCTTTGTCAGTATCTCTCTTCCTCGTACACTTCCCCCAAAAAAGCTTTTTATTTATTTTTTATTAGGTTGTACACATACACCCTCTTTCTCACTCACTCACACTCTCTCTCTCTCTCTCTCTCTCACACACACACTCACACACACACACACACACACACACAGACGCAGACTCAGATTGAGACTCCTGGATTATTAATAAAGAAGCGCGGAGGTTTTTGTTTTTCGGTAAAACAGGAAGGACAAGCGTGACTCACGATCGCCCGGTTGAGTGAAGGAGAGGGGAAAAGGAGGAGCGGAGCCTGAATAAAGGAGAGGGGAAAAGGAGGAGCGGAGCCTGAATGAAGGAGAGGGGGAAAAGGAGGAGCGGAGCCTGAATAAAGGAGAGGGGAAAAGGAGGAGCGGAGCCTGAATGAAGGAGAGGGGGAAAAGGAGGAGCGGAGCCTGAATAAAGGAGAGGGAAAGGGGGGGGGGGGGGGAGCGGAGCGCAGAGCCGTCTGGCGAGGAAGACGGCCATTAATCAGAGCGAGATCCCATTCCTCTGAGTGCTCCCATTGAGATGCTGCAAGTCCCCGTGTCTTTATGGCCTCTATTAATTACAGAGTCTGGAGAGGGGGGGGGGGGGGGGTGGAGAACAGGGACGGAGGGGGGGGGGGGGGGGCTCACCTATCTGGGAAACATCATTAGAAGCTTCCAGAAATCACAGCCTGTCTGGCAGAGACAGCTCGATACAGGACCCCGGCCAAATCCAGAGAGGAGCGGTTGGGGTGACGGACTTGTCATGTCCTCTCCTCTACAGACTAGATTTTGTGCTTTACTTTTACTGCTCAGACCGCGGGACAGGTCATACATCTGTATAACATCTGTATAAAAGATGCCGACGCTGTAAAGAAAAGCTCTAGAAAAGCTCTAGAAAAATAAATTTGAATTGAAATAAAAATTGAACATGGCATGATTCAGGCATGTACAAATCACATTACAATGTTACAGTCACTTACCAGACACTCTTATCAGTCGCAACTTACAACAGTGGAGAAACTAGCCTCAGGAACACAACCGTGTGATATCTCCAAGAAGGCGCACAAGTCTGAATATGCGATCAATATAATATTTTAACAGGACAAACCAACAATTAGTATGGCAAACAAAGGCAAACACAGCTACCCAGCTAACGAGTTTTTACACAGCTCAATTAACGAATACCACAGCTACACTCTGGAGAATCATTATCACCAATGTCAGAGATAATTATATCATAAATGAGAAAAAATGAGTGAAGATAAACGTAATTCAGGAACCTCTCACTGTGTGGATGAATGACTTGTCGTCTAAGCCTATTATTATTCACGAAATTTCAAGAGGCGTGTGGTTAGGGGCCAACTTCCAAAATTTCCTTGATTGTTGTCCAGTCAGGAGCAGTTGCCACATCAGTCCCCAACCCAATAACCTGGTAGACGGACACACTGTTTGGATACACATTGTGATGAGCGGGGGCAACACCATTTGGCTCTGATCTAAAACACATCATATTTCTAAGTTCATTGTTTTAAAACAAATGAACTGGCTTGCCTGTTGAATTAAGAATAAAGATTGTGTGTGAAAACATTTCTGTCCATGCATTGGGCAAGAGGCAGGAACGTACTGAATATTCTGAACGTTAATATTTGATATAATCATAAGGGGAGGGAGCAGGTATAGATGATGGATGGATGGATGTACAAGGGGAGGGGAACTGTAACATGGCACTTAGGGAACTGGCTTTGCATCTGTCCAGTTGCAGGTTCAATCCCCAGTGGGACTTAACCTGAATTGTTTGGTTTATACAGCATCTTGCTGTATAACTGGACCGAATGTGAAGAATATGAGCTGTGCGATTAACTCTGCAAAAAACATTAGGTTCTTATTTACACCGTATTAAATGAAAACGCAATACATACAAGAAAGTTTTCGTCTCACTGCAAACATTTCTCAATACAAGAACAATTTTCCAACACACTTTAAAATGACCTGAACGATCCGTGAACAAACAGCGATGATTACCGCATTTTTCCAATCTGAAGGAAAGAGAATATTTCTGGAGCTGTTGGAAACTCATACAAAAATAGGTTTAAATCATTAGCAGGGCTGTCGAGGCGTGAGCACACCTCAGAACTGTCTGAATGGTGTAACCTCGACTAATGCCAAACTCCCTTCTCTCAGATCTGTATCCCCGTCGTGTCCTTAGGTGATTGAGTTTAATTATGAGATCTGTCCATCGGGTCGGTACGCGCTAATACACTGTCCAGCCGAAGGGAAAGGTGTTAGCGTAGGGCGCAAGAGAAATTTTGCTCTCAGTGTTTTTCTTCTCAGTTACAGTGGTTAAAGCACATGTGTGAAAGAGCCCCCAATGTTCAGATATTAAGTCAATATAGCCCCGATCTAGTGAACACATCATATTTGCAAGTTCATTGACCAAAAACAAATGAAATGAATTGGTTTTGCTTTTGAATTAAGACGAGATAAGATGAGCTTGTGTGTGTGAAACCAGGCGTGTTTGTGTGCTCTTTACGACCACAGATTTTCCATTGATTTTTGCCACATCCAAAAAATAATAAACTGAAATTCTAATTTGAATCCAGAGTGTGCAGGTGCTGACTGCTCCAATGTGGCCCAGGGACGGGGGGGTGGGGGGACGGGACAGGGGGAGGGGGACGGGGACGGGGACGGGGGGGTTCCAGTCAGCTGAGACTACAGCTTCTCATCACTCACTAGCGCCCCCTGCTGGTCAATCAAGCGCTCGCAGGGTTGAACTGCTGAGCTGCACGTGAGGTACTGTATGTACACGATATGACCAGAAGTAACAGGACACCCCTTGGTCTGGGCCTGTTTTTCAAGGTTTGGGCTAGGCCCCTCTGTTCCAGTGAAGGCTAATCTTAATGCTTGTAGCATACAATCACATTCTAGATGATTCTGTGCTTCTCTAACAGTTTGGAGAAGGCCCTTTCCTGTTTCAGCATGACAATGCCCTCACAGCAAGGTCCATATGCAGTACAGTAGAATTGGTTTTGTTGAGAACAGCGTAGAAGTATTTGACTAGCCTGCACTGACCACTGCAGTGTCAGCTTGTTTTGGATTTCTGATTTTGGGGAGGAAAAGCATTAAAAAAAACAGGTGACTGCATCTACGGTCCTGTTTACCAATTCATCACAGAAGCCGTTCCCATTTACTGCAGTGATATTTTATTAATGCGGCCAGCACTTTCCCTCACAGCAACTTATCGAGACATTACAGCAAACAAGCGCAAATATCGAGGGCAACTACCAGATCACAGAGTCCACACAGTTTACACTGTAGACATGTAGTACGAAGCCGACTGGACTCGGAGCACAAGCACATTACTCGTACCATAAAACGGAACATAAACGCTAGAAGGAATAAGGTGTTCTCTCTCTGACTTGTTACGAGGAAAGCCTTAAATGGACAGTGATGATCGAAAAAGCACTGGGACGCTACGCTAAGCCGTTAGCAATGACCTGCAGTCTACCGGTGGTTAGTGCCACAGAACGAGGAGCAAGCACCACTTCATCCCAGATTTTGTGTTTTAGAGGAACAGCCTGTCCCAGGCGCAGTACTCCGAGCAGCGAATCTGTAAGTCGAAGGAGGAGGTTGATTTAAATTCCAGGTGGAACGTCGTTGCTAAGGGAATCCAAGGGAATCTCAGACGATTTGGCAAGCGTTTATATCGCCCAAAGATTTATCGAATGTTGTTGTTTGTTGCTACTGTGTTTCCATCCCGCATGCTAGAGGGTGTATGAAGCAAACACTGCGCACCATCACTGGCAGGCATCTCTAAAGCCAAAATATAAATTTAAATTAAACGGAGAAAATGGCGCTCATCTTCCTCTCTGTTATAGCTTTTCGTAAATGCGATTATGATATTGAGTTTGTCTACACGCGGTAGGTGTGCGCATTGCCGCAACTGATAATTCATGGGTTTTTGCTTCAGGTGATTTAACATGCTTTCCCACACACAAAATGGCGCAACCGAGCAGGGAAAGAAGACAAATTTGCTTCGCCGGTCATTTTTTGCCGAAAGAGAGAGGAAAAACTTTCACCTCTTCTGAGGAGTGCGCGGTGCACACCGGTCCAAAGTCATAAATTAGCACTGGCTCACCAGCTTAATTTGCTAAGATTCCTGGATGATCGATGCATGGGGGAGCAAGTCCTGTGCAGCAACTCACTCAGCAGAAACTGGTGAAAACTGAAGGACCCTTCCCCCAGAGGGACTAAGCTTTACAACATGTGTGAAGTCACCCAAAATACATGTGTAATGACACAAAAGGTTGTGAGTTACTGAGAGATGTAGCTTTTATAGTCACTGAGAGACGTCTGCATTCGTCCCTCCTGTTGTTCAGCTCTGTGTAATTAATTGACTGGACTTTTCCGGAAGGGGCGCTGAGATGTGGCTGCGCCTGTCCATCAGATCTGTCCATCAGCCAGGATGTGGCATAATTGGAAGTGCAGACTCAGTTAGACCCAGGAGGAAGGAGGCGGTTCCTTGCTCCCGGTCAGAACTGGTTTTAGGCATAAGCGACACAGGCAATTGGCAAGGACCCCATATGCCTAAAGTAGTGCGCTACCGCCACCCGCCCCCTTTTTGGGTGGCAAATAACTCTAAAGGGGCCTCCAAAAAAAATTTTTGATTAGGAACTCAAATAGTTTACAGCCAGTCCTGCTCCGAGCCCACGATGCATCACTGCCAACAGGGCTGAGGTCAGGAAATGAGTGATCTGTCGTGACAGTGCACGCAGCGTACCTGCATGAGTCTTAGTGCCTGTGCCTGGTCACATGACCGTCCAAGCCTCCTGTGATAGGCTGAGATTCCGATGCAGATCACACATCGGAGCTCATCTCTGCTCCTCCATTACCTGGGCACCACAGAACCACCCACTCGAGCGACCAGCAGGTGGAGGTGGTGGGGGGGGGAAGGGGGGGTGCAGGCTGAGTGAGCGAGCGAGCGTGAACTATTCTGCCCTGTGAAACAGTTTCACTCACAGCCACATTTCCTCAAATCCTGGGCCCCCAGCCGCACTGCTGAAAACATCAAGAGTTATTCTCCATTTCTTCTTCTCTTTTTATAGTTCCGGATGTTTCCGTCTCGTTCCTTTTGTAGTCAGGCTTCCTTAGATAGTGGAAGGAGGGGTGGAGTGGAAGGCGGTTTGGGGGGTGGGGGGGGTGTCAATTATGGCTTGTGGCACAAAAACTCTTTCAACCAAACGTGCGCTTTTAATAAACACAGCCAAGGCTCAGAAAATAAGCAGTTCACTATTTATGTTTAGAGCCCATCAGAAAAAAAATCTAATAAAATCAAGCCACCACTAATGTATTCATATTTCATTAGAAGGAATAGACATTAAAGAAATATGAGAATCAGCAACAAAAATCCTCAAAAGAAATCAGCAACACATCCCAGCAGCTTTTATCTTTGCTCTTGAAATATGCGGCAGTTTTGATCGACACTGAATACAGTGCAAGACACTTTCTCACTTCCTTCATGTCTAAAAATTCTTGAGTTTGCAGGAAAAAAAACTAAAACAAACACAGCCTTGCATTTTCCTGTTTGTTTTCATCTCCTTTCGGATTACCACAGTGCTCCCAGACTCAACGTCAGATGAATCATTTCCTTTTTCCCTCATAAGAGATGTATGGCAGCAGCGGCACCATAGACGTCAGCACTGCTATTCTGACTCGGCAAGCTGTGATTCGCTGCTTTCACACTTTAAAGTATCTGCAAGGGCCACGTTTTCTTTTTTTTATGCCACGTTTGGGGCTGCATTTTTCACCGAATAGTGCATTCACAGCATATTACGACACCATTATAGTGCTATATATAGCATGTTCATTGCTCTATTCGTGCTTATTACATGGCTTTGTTGAATGCTTGATTCTGATTCCACAGCCTGATACAGCATTCTACAGCATTCTAAATAACGACCACTGCTATTGGTAACAAACCGTTTTAACTTAAAACACTTTTCATATCACTCCGCAGAAAGTAGTGCGGTTCATTTTTAAAAATTTGCCAACTCACGACACCCAGCAAAAACACGTTACTCCACCAATAACTTGCCTCGTATTTCACTCCGGTACACCCGCTGGCAATACTCCCGCATAGGCCTACATTATCATTGAGAACATTAGCGTCATACTGTATTAATTCCAATTTATTTAGACAAACAAAAACCCCTTTAAAATCAATACTTTCTGTCAAAACTAACACAAACACTAACCGGTTTCTTTCGTAAGGTAATTAGCCGCGCGATAAGCGGGATAATCCACTCCGAGGTGGCCTGCAATTGAAAAATAATCACTTTCATGGAGGGTTAATCGCCTCTGCGTCGGTCGTTATTTTTCGTTAGCGGACCACCTCTGAGTGGGCCATCCCGCACATAGCGCAGGCCGAGCCCTGGAGCCTAAGCACGGCAGCGCGGGCGTCGTCATGGCAGCCGACGCTGAGGGCGGGACGTTGGCGGAATTGTTCGGCGAGACTCGTACCGCTGAGGACAGCCGTGTGTCAGCTTGGGGTTTTTCAGCTCTGTTAGCCATTAATGACTCCGAAACAACCCCCCCCCGGGGTCTACTAGCATCACCGAGCGGTCTGTAGTCTGTCTGTGGTGAGGAAACATGTCCCCCTGGTCTTTCAGGAAAGTGTCCCAAAGGGATTCCCAGAGTTTCCCCCAGGGTGCAGCTTCAGCAACCCAAAGTCAGAACACTGGGAATTAGGAGTAATGGGGAAGAAGGGTACAACAGGTGACGTGTTATTTTAAGGAGTATTGCTACACAGCAAGTCTTCCTTAATCTCGGTTTAGTGCAGCTGGGTGTGTTCAATCAGGGCTATCAACGAAAACGGCTACTGTACCATCAGTCTAAATTACTGTCAGCGCTGCGTGCGAGGTATTGATCTGAAATTGATTGCGTTTCATTAGTTCGATGTGATCCAGCTGGAGCAGGGCAGCATAAAGGTTTGGGAACTGGCTTCGTGCCTGTGTGGCTGGAGGTTTGATTCTCAGGTCTGGGGCACTGCTGTAGCACCTGAACCATTTCAGTTAGTATCCAGGCATATATAAACGGATTATAGGTGAAGAATGTAATCGGTGTAAGTCGCTCTAGAAAAACAGCATCAGCTCAATGTGAAATAATAAGAAGCTAACGGAATGCTGTGGTTGAGCTTTCACATGCATTAGCTCCCATTTACCACCGCTGATGATGACAGCAAAGATGATTATGATGGTGACAGTGACATCACAATGATGGTGATGATGACATCACAATGAAGACAATGACAGGTGGTGGTCCATCTTGCATGTGTTCAGAGCGATTCTTCAGATGTGGACTGCATTGCACACATGTGCACTACTGTGTGAGAAACTGCAGCTTCACAATACAAGATTAATTAATTCATTCATTCATTCATTTACTCATCAATTTTAAAAAGTATTACCTAGTCTAGCATAACCAATTTATGAGGGATAAGGTCATTTCTCTGCACTCAAATATTTGTATTATCCAGTATAACAGTAAATTTATGAGGGAAAAGTCCTTGATCTGTACTCAGAAATTTTCATTACCAAGTTTAACAGTAAGATCATGAGGGAAAAGTTCTTGATTTGTACTCAGATATTCATATTGTCTAGCCTTCGATAATAATATCACATCATCTGTACTAAACTCTTTAGAAGAGAACCCAGAGCAATTACAAACAAGTGATAACCACGGAGATATGAAATATAGTTCTGATTCTGAGGCTCAAGCATCCACACACTGATTGAATTTCTCTGCAGTCTGCCATTTCATTGGCACTGTAGTACAATGGGTAAGGAACCGGGCTTGTGACCTACAGGTTCAATTTGCGAATAGGACACTGCCATTGTACCCTTGAGCAAGGCAAAAGTACATTGAAGTATATATCCAGGCTGTATAAATGGATGCAATGTAAATGCTATGAGAATATGTTGTGTAAGTTCCTCTGGATAAGAGCATCTGCTAAATGCCTGTAATGGATCTATAGGACTAAATGTCTGTAATGGATCTAGAGGACTAAATGTCTGTAATGGATCTAGAGGACTAAATGTCTGTAATGGATCTAGAGGACTAAATGTCTGTAATGGATCTATAGGACTAAATGTCTGTAATGGATCTATAGGACAGGATCCCAGCTCAGTCCCAGTCCACTTTGACCAGTTTATCAAGGTCTATTTTAAGAGCAATTTGAATATTAAAATCCCGTATGCTGTGTCAAATTGGACGTCGTTGGAATATCGAGATTCTGAGATGTGGGCGATATCCTTTTCTAAAGCGTGATATAGCCGACTCCCACGCAGAGAATCAGATAACTGAAACAACAGAAGTTTTCTGTGCGATCTCTGAAAATGGTTAGATTCGTATAATCTCTTAAATCAAGCTCAACACATTCAGCTTGCCTTATTTTACCCCACTGCTGATGAATGACTGCTGATATTAATAACTTCATGTCACAGTCATACTGACAGCCTCTTTTATGGCGAGAGTGAAACCCACCACTCAACCACTGTGTTAGCATGATGCTAAAGTCCATGCTACACTCCCGACCGGCAATATTTTTAATGCAGCTTTAGAAATTCTGTCAAGGCAGTGATTGGTGAGGCAGGTGATTCTCAGCATTGATACTCGTGACTACGAATGAATGCTTCCCATTAATATTCAACAGATTAAAAAGGTGAAACTTAAAATACCGTTCCACAAAATCCGAACCCTGTCTACAAAGACCAGTTGTTTAACTGCATGTGACTGTAAGCGACTTTTTAAAGTCCTGATTCGTCCACTGTTCTGCCACCTCCGAGCAATTTGCACAGTGCAGTCAAAAAGGTACTGGTTTATAATGATCACAAATGATAATTAGTACTCAGAAATTAGCGCTTCATTTCCAGGTAACGGAAACTCAAGTCAACATGGAAATACTGTGTCCGCAAAATGACATACTTGCTTGCCATCTGTGATAATTACAGCTTTACATTCATTCCTTCGGTGACTCACATTAAGTTTTGCAGTGTGGGTCAGCACAGAGGTGATAGTCAGATATTGCAAATGGTTTAATGCACGGATGTCTGAGGAACAAGATGTCCCAAGATATGTGTGCATATGAACACAGATACAAAGATTTAGCAGATGCATGTGGATTTGTCTGCACACGTGTAACACAATTCTGGTTTGAGCTCCTCAGTTTGGCCCCTAGTACAATCCAGCAATGCATGCAATGTGCATTTGACAGATAACTTTTTATGGTAGCTGTATAAAACTGACCCCATCACGCACAAGTACAAACGCACACTCTCTCTCTCACACACACACACACACACACACACACACAAACACACACGGACACACAAGGACTGATAAATCTGCACTTAGTCACAAAAAACCAAAACGAATGCAGAATGATCTGAGAAGGGAAGTAGCTGGGTCTCCAGGGGCCACAGTCACCGTGGCGATGGCATGCGCAGAGAGAAATGAACAGCTTGCAGCTTACGGAGGAGGCTTACTCAGTCCCCACCACTGAGCCAGAGGGGACACAGAGAATGAGCTCCCATTCATAAAATCAGAATCCATCGAAAACATTCGGTTAGGCACGGGCTACCAGAGGTTTCGGCAAAACTGACGGCCGAGTAGAATCGCAAATACATAAACCGGTTTGCAAGGCGTGGCACCAACAACGGACTGACGTCCTAGCGTGGCTCGAGCAGCGATACTGATAGGCTTAGATAAACGTCAGCTGAGCCAACAGGAAGCTGTGGTCAGGCAGCTTTTAGCCAGACACACAAGGTGAGTGTCACAGTAATTACACACAAAGATAAACGCAGACATTTATCCACACACTGAATCATTACACTTATAAAACAGCTTTTCCTCCCCCCCACTGCATCGCTGTACCAGGCTTTTCAGCTGCTAACGGGACAGATGTGACAGACAGCGGCACAGAAACTGGCCATTGAGGGTCGTGAGAGACCCACAGGGAACACAAGGAGGCCATCAGAGAACACAGATGAGAATCATGGGTGGTAGAACCTCAAAACCACCATAGAATGCTAATGGAAACGTGTGTAGTAAAACCACCATAGAAGACAAATGGAAAGCCTGATCAATTGAACTCCACAGAACACAAAAGGGAATAAAAACTGTGCAAATTAACTTCAAAAACACCACAGAACTCAAATGGAACGTCTGCTTGATTACATTTTAAATCACCTTAAAACACAAAATGAAACGCATGTTTGATTCAATTTAAAACCACCATAAAGCACAAATGGAAAGCCTGGTCAAATGAACTTCACAATACCATAGAACACAAATAGAAAGCATGTTTGATTACATTTTAAAAACCACCACAGAACACAAATGGAAAGCCTTCATCAGAACCTCAAAACCACTATAGAACACTAATGGAAAATGGATCAATTGAACTTTAAACTACCATAGAACACAAATGGAAAGCATATTTGATTAAATATAAAACCACCATAGAACACAAATGGAAAACCTGTTCAACTGAACTTCAAAACCACCATAGAGCAGAAATGGAAAGCCTGTTCAATTGAACTTTAAAACCACTATAAAATACAAGAACATATTTGACAGAACTTCAAAACCACTTTTGTCTTGTAACCCAAAGGTTACAGGTACGATTCCCGAGTAGGACACTGCTGTTGTACCCTTGAGCAAGGTACGTAACCTGCATTGCTTCAGTATAGGCTATATCTGTTAAATGCCTGTAATGTAATGTAACACAAATGGAAATCAGGTTCACTGTAAAACAAATAAATAATGTAATAATGTAAATTTAATGGTAAAATACTTACTACCGGGTCGCAAGAACTTTAACCTATAAATAACAGTAACAACATATTAAATAAATAGTAGCCGGCTGTATATCTAACAAATGATAAATTTACTATGGCGTTTCACCACAATATTATTATTTACATTTCAGCTGTTTATAATTTCATACCTTTGCTATTTTACAGACTTTCACCATAAAAATTCATAAAATTTTTTTTACAGTGGTCAATATAGCTTCAAAACCCCATGCAAACAACCTCAATTGACCGGACACATTTCATGTGAACATTTCAGCAGAAATTATTGATTTCCAACGAGACCTTGAAGGCTTTTAATATTAACCAACCCAGCAGGGGGATTAAAAGAAAGATGTGGATGTGATCTACATCTACAAAGATCTGCACTCAAGCAGCCACTCCTTATCTTAAAGAGTATAAGCATCTCCCAGTTCTCATGCAGTTCCGGGGTCTAGCAAGGCCATGAAGCTCAAATATGGGGGGCGGGGGTGGTAGGTTGGGGGGGCACGGCTTCTGCTGGTTTCAGTCACCTAAGTGCACCATTTAAGTCATCGATTGGCCAAAGAGTCGACATCCCTTGTTCACATGCTATAAAATGGCTGCCGACTGACAGGAAACAGTGTAACTCTGCAGACACTGTGGCCCTCCAGGACTGTCATTTCAGACAGTTGGCCTAGCAGTGTAAACTCTCGGCCAAGTTGGGTAGAATTTCCACCATTTTTCATGGAAATCCTGGCTAAGAGGTTTTTCAGCATAAACAAACATGCAGCAAAGAAGCACAATACAGAACAGTGCAGTAGAATACGACCACAAAACATTCCATCCATCCATCCATTATCTATACCCCCTTACCCTGGGCAGGGTTTATCCATCCATTATCTACATCTGCTTATCCTTGGCAGGATCTCCATCCATCCATTATCTACATCTGCTTAGCCTTGGCAGGGTCTCCATCCATCCATTATCTATACCTGCTTACCCTCAGCAGGGTCGCCGCGGGGGGTACCACAAAACAATTTTTTTAAATAAAAATAAAATAAAAACCTTGGCAACAGGCTTTGCCCAGCAGTTGTTATGGTTTCCTGTTTATTCGCATGAGTGCTCGTTCACTTACACACAGCCACGGATCTGGCATGCGTTCTGGGCATCGTTCGCGGCGCTAAATCAAACATCCCATCCGGCAGCGTTTACAACCGACTGTCTTACGCCTGGCAGGCGCGATAGGCCCCAGGTCTCCACACATTTTCGCTCATGAAGGACTGCAGCGAGGGCCGCCGTTTTTCTGCCGGAGACGGACGGGGGCTAACCCGCGGTAGCGGAGAGCTGACACTGATAAGCAGGGCAAACGGGATTTGCCGCAAATAGGATTTCGATGGGTGGCTGGGACCGCGCCGGTGCACTCGGAGGGGAAATAGACGCGGGTTGTAAAACGATGCTTATTCTCCCGTCTCGAATCCCCTTATCCGTCGATCGTCTCTGCCTCTGCACACAACCACACTCGACACCTATAAATATGGAGATGACTGACTGACAACGGGAGATTGAGGAGGGACTAGAGCTTGCGATTAAGGAGCAGGGGAGAAAAGCAAAAGGAGAAGGGGGGGAAAAAAAAGTTGTTCTCTCTCGCTCGGGCGTTCATTCCGGCTCAAGCATCCATTACGGCTCAAGAATTCCGTCACGCTTTGTGGTGCTGCATAGTAATGTCCTTTTCTTGCTCAAGTTGCTCTCCCTCATTTTTATACAGCATTAAAGCAAGGTCCTACGAGTCAATAACCTTGACCTGGCAATTACCGGAACGTTGATTAATTTAATGTTAGTTTCTCTACAACACTCCAATGACTGGATGACCTGAATAATTTATCTGAGTTTCTATCAAGTTGACATTGAAGGAATTAAGCAGAAATCTCCGTGTGTAGGTTTATCTACATACAAATTAAGCATAGTTTTTTTTTTTTTTTTAAACAAGCTACTGGAAAAATGGAAAGTGTAGGCCTATATAACAAATTTACCCATATGCAGTTTTTTCTGTGTTTGTTCATGCCTGTGTGACGATGCATCTCCAAATCAACAACCTCCACATGCACGCGTCTGTCATTAGCAAAATAGTTTGCTGGAAGCAATATAAACCATTTATAAACCTGCAAAAGCCGCAGAAATATAAAACAAATAGACTAAAAACCTTGGCAGATTTTTACGGTTTGACAAATTTGATTTTCTCCGGGTGATAGCTGTAACCTAATGAAACCAAAAGAATTATGAAAAGTCCTTTACTACAGAAGGTCAGTGAAGCAGCAGCAGTCTACATTCCCAACTCTTGAGCAATGAGATTAATGTAGCATGCTAGCAATTTGCAACCCAAACAACATGCCTAAGTATAAAAAAAAAGTGGTTTTGTTTCACTCCAGCTGATCAAAAAGAAGCAATGTAGTGTTAATTATATTCGAAATATTAATTTCCATTGGCAGTTCCACTGCCATAGCCAGTGGAAACGCAGATTAAAATATGACATATGGCATGCAGCGCACAGACTTTATCGAGACACGGCACCAGATTAATCCAGGAGGGTCTTATTGAGACATGGCATCAGATTAATCCAGGAGGGCTTTATGTTCTAATGTAACGAGTGAGTGAAGCTCGCTCTGGCAATCTCAATGGTTAAGAAATGGTTTGACCCACTGTAGGGGTGTTTGAAATTGTTGTACAGTTTTACTTCAGACAGGACTGGGGAAACACATTTTAATATTTACTATTAGAATGATTTAGTTTATGTAAAAATCTTAGAACCCCCCCTAACCATTTGTTATTACTTCCTTCAGGGTTCAAGTCTCAATTAGGAAGGTCAGCACACCCAGACCTCCCTGTAAAATGCATCCTGAGCCTATGTTTGTTGACTGAAGACTTGTGCCAATGTAGCAGACGTATCCGGTAAGCCTCACCAAACCTGTAGTTTGGTGGCCAACTTATCTACCCCAGCGATATTAAAACCACTTTACTGTTATTCGGCGAGGGGGGGGGGGGGGGGGGAATGGAGACAAGTTCTCGTGAGGTCCGAGTCAGAATGGAACAGCCCAAACCCCCTGCCTCTGACAGCCCCCATCATTCACAGGCCTACAAGGGTCTGATGCTATCGACCCGGCGGCTCGCTGGTTTAAGTGAAGTATCGCTATCTCCGTGTAGCGGGATGGACTCTGGCAGGGCTGGGTCGTGACCCCCCCCCCCCCAGCCACCTCATCAGGGCAGCGTCCCAGCTAACACAAAACATTCTCACAGCCTTACTGTAACGTTTTTGTCAGCGTTACGACATTGCCACTACACGGCAGCAACACTGTGGGAAAGTTTTTTTTGCTTTCCCGCTCTCAAGAAAACATCAACATCATCACAACACATTTTTTAAAGCCTGTGTTGTGGTTATCAGTTCCTCAAAGGACTTGTATTCCTAAAACAGGCGAATGACAAATATTTTTAAAATTCAGGGATCCGGTTTAGCACTTAATGCAAAACATTTGTTTCGAATTTCACGTTACCATTTGAGTCATGAATACACAACTACCGTCATAAATCCCTGTATATTTTCACTGACGATGTGCATCTTTCAGGGTGGGGAAGATATCATGGAAAAATTCCAATGTAAGGCCAGTGTAAGGAAATGGAAGAACCGCCACAGGAAGATGTTTCTCTAGATGAGAATTAAATTGGTTTGCTGCATACGCAATGCAGTGAAATCCTCTTTGAAAAGTATATTCATAAGGAATACGCCACAAAAAAAATAACAAACAGCCTAATTCAAGTTTGAGGAAAGTGCAGACTGCATCCTGTAAATTATCTAGCAAGACCTACACACAGAGAAGCAGAACCGAGGTGAACACAGAATTTAAAGTTCATCCAAACCTGAAAAATATATATATAACTTTGCTATCTGCAGACAACAATACAAAGACCCAGAGCATGTTATATGCAATTCCCTGCTTTACAAAAGTGCTCTCCTCAAGGTTAAGGAAACTACTCCCTGTGATGTAGTTGAGAACTAGGGTTATAAGGAAAGTAATATCTGCATTTATTCTCCTGGCACGCAGAAATGGGAAGATCTTGGCATCACATTCGGCTCTGAACTAAGTTCCAAGCCTCACATAGTCTACGTAACCAAGACTGCCTTTTTCCACTTGAGAAATACAGCACGTGTCAAACCTTTCCCCTCTCAGCTCGATGCCAAGAAGCCGACGCAGGGATTTTAGTCGCCTAGATCAGTGCAATACACTCGAGACACGGGACTGTCAGAGAAGTTGCTCTATAGGTTTACGACTTTAAACTACAACACAAAATGCCGGCGCCAGAATCTGAACAAAAACATAGGAAACCTGAACACATCTCGTCTGTTCTGGCCTCCTTACTCTGGCTCCTGGTATCATTTAGGACTGATTTTAAAGTATTTCTACTGGTTTACAAAGTTGTCAAAGGTTTCGCACCATCAGACATTTCTGATTGCCTGTCAGCATATGTTCCGAACTGAACACTAAACCAGCATTTGATGCTGGTTTTCTTAATGTTCCAAGAATGAAACATAAGAAATCAGGTGGAGCAGCAGAAATATTTTCCCAAATCTATGTATAGTCATTGCATATGAAGACTGGCCAGGGACCCCACCCCCTACAGGACCTTCAAGGCACCCCCTGGGCTCTGGAGACCCCCTGTTGAAAACCCAGGTTTTAAAGAAAACACAGATCTCACCACTGGTCACCCCAGTGGCACATATCATATAAGCAGACGCACTTCTACTCATTTGAGTTCACAACTTCATCCATTGCCAATCATTGCTGTAAAATAAAAAACTAAGAGGCTTTTTCTGTAGCACAAACAGTCGACTGAGAGCTGGACATGTGACATTGAGAACCGGACCGGACAGAGAAACAGCTGTGAAGTGAAGGATGATGGGAAATCATCATTAATCCTGTGGGCACTACCGTCTGTAGCTCTCTTCACTTCTCCTGAACACGTGAGCAGAACGTAGACGAAAAATATTGATTCTCCAACGCGCGTGCAAATAGCACGAGGAAATGAGAAAGCACTTCCTCTGGGATCATGTGTGAGCCACCCAAGGCCTTACACCACCTCGTCCACACCTCCGCCCCCCCCCAGCTCCCCCCGAACCACCCCCCCCCAGCACATACATCCTCTCGCCGTTTACGTCACCAGTCGTCTTCTTCAGACGAATCGTGACACCTCGCTACGGGGGGTCTCTCCGCGACATGCTCGCGACGCTTTCGCGGGAAATGCAGAGAACTTCACTTCAAAGACTTCCGCCCACCCGTCGCCACTGCAACACTCCTGAGCTTCCTGAGTCACTGTGATGTACCTGCTCTGAATGGAGCTGCCCCCTCAATGCTGGCTGTGGGATGAACGAAGACGTATGACAACCCAGTGAAGCCCAATAACCCTTTGAAGAGTAGGCCGTTCTGAATGTATCCCCCCCCCATAATCCATTACATTACATTGCAGTGGAGTTCTAGAACACTGATTTACATTACATTTATCCTACATCAGTGTTCTAGAACTCCACTGCTTTCAGTTACTAGTAGTGACCGTCACATCAGCATTACGATGTTCACTTAAGAATGTTCAGTTTGTTCATATAGTGTACCTGGAGATTCTTGCTTGACGTGAACAAGCTGCCCAACACCGCTCCCTTATATCCCTCTCCCAAAGCTAGTCCTTCACGACGCCCCTCTAGTTCAAACAATTAGCATCTTTATCAAGCGAACAAACTTCTCATTATACACTCCTGTTTTTAATTGGTCAAGGGTCATTACCAAGAGATGGAGAAGATGATGAAAGCTAATGATGAATGTGTCTGAAAATAATAGACGGAGGGAAACGCAAAAAAAAGTGGGAGGAAAAAACAAAAAGAGTCAGAGGAGGCGGGGAAAAAAAAAAGAGACAAATCTGGCTGACAGCCATACTGTGTAAAAGCTAATTAGATTTAGCTTCTTTCGGTTCCAGTAAAACACTTGGACTGATTGTTTTGACATTCACTTTAAGTGATAAAATGAAAGGAGACGACGCTGAGGGCCGGTAACTGTGAGATTTAAACACGGTGTAATTTTTGCTCACTTTAATGCATCATTAACCTACTTATTCCCGGTCATTTATCAACTGTGAACGTTGCTCTTCTTTGCCCGTAGTTATCAAGAGCCTGATTGGTCAACCCGGTAGAAGTCTAAAAGCACCATGATCCATTGCATTAAGTTAGGAGGGTAATTGGCATGCCATGAGTCAGCTACTGCTAAACTAACTGGCTTCATTCATCTCATGATGGTGTTTTGATATCATTGTTATGTATATGTGATACCATTATGCTCATATGGTTATATCAATATGATGTTATTCATGGTTAAATCCAAAACATAAAATTAATATTTGGTGTTTATCAATGTGTAATACATTAAAATGTGTGATTCACCATTGTGATTGTGCATGTACCAGTGTGAATGAATGTGCACTAGTGTAAATTGTGCATGCACCAGTGTGATTGTGTGTGCACCAGTGTGAATGTGCATGCACCAGTGTGAATGAATGTGCACTAGTGTGAATTGTGCATGCACCAGTGTGATTGTGTGTGCACCAGTGTGATTGTGCATGCACCAGTGTGAATGTACGTGCACTAGTGTGAATTGTGCATGCACCAGTGTGATTGTGTGTGCACCAGTGTGAATGTGCATACACCAGTGTGAATGTACGTGCACTAGTGTGAATTGTGCACGCACCACTGTGATTGTGCGTGCACTAATGTGAGTGTGAGTAAGTGAGCACGTGGAGAAGGCGGGGGTGGAAGCATACAGAAAGCTGAGCGTGCAGTCATGTGGCCTCTGTGGGAGCAGAAGCCAGAGCCTGGGGAGCCACTTTAAGAGCTCTTTATCACGCAGAAAGCTGAGGATGTGCGCGATTACTGCCACCCCCCCCCCACCCCCCCAACTCAACACATGCATCGCACCCCCGAGCCCGGCTGCGTGAGAGGGGGCAACTCCGCACGCAATTAGCCGGCACTCCAGCGGCGAAGACAGATGCAACAGTTCCACGGGGATTACTGAAGGCCGCGTTTCACATCGCACTCCTCCGCGTGTGCGTGCGCTTCCCAAATAGTCCACAGGCATTTACGCTAACCGCTTTTTTCATTATGAATGCCATCCTTTAGAAATGCCACCGTTTACGAACACTTTAATCATTCCTCTCTTAATCATGCTGCATTATTAATTCATTTAGCGCATGGCCGTAACCATGGCGACCTGCGTAATTGGCATTATACACGACAGGGCGACACCCAGGTATTTACCGTAAGTACCCAGCTCAAGGGAGCAACGAGCAACAGCTGGACTGTTCCAAACAGCACAACTTTTAGCCTTCGGGCTACAAGTTAGTGTCTTAGCGGCTAACAGCTTAACAGCTTAACTGCCATCTTTGGAAATATCATCGACGCATTGCTGAATTATCATGACATGACATTATGGCAGTTGGCAGATGCTCTCTCTCCCAGGGCAAATTACATAGATTATATTCTTTCTTTTTTTTTTTTTTACAAACAAATCCATTTAGCCAGCTGGATATTTACTGAAGCAGTTCGGGATAAGTACCCTAGCCCCCGGGGAACAAACGACAGCGCCCCCCACCTGGGAATTGGGGGTACAACCTGGGGAGCTGCAAGTCCAGTACCCTAAACCTATTACGCGACACTACCAGCCCATTGGTTTATACCGCTGGGTTCTGGGGAACTTCCTGCTACGCCCAGACCCATGTTTATGCATGAGCTCATTTGTGCCTGTAACTCCACGGTTAGTGGGGTGAGACAGCAGGGTTCCCAAATGGGGACGTGCGAGGGAGATTTGGGGCATCAGCAAAATGTAAATTTTCCTCTTTTCAGAATACATTATTTCTATTTTTTTCTTGAACGACACAATTTAGACTTTTGGAGAAAGCAACCCAGAATTTGTAGATGAAATAAACCTTGCCCATCTTATCAAACCCAATGGACATTATGGGGGACTTGAAGGGAAACATGTTTAGGAACCTCTACCTTACATTAATGAGTCATTGTTTCAATATCAAAAAACATCTCTGGAGATTAATTATCTAACGTGAAGCCAAAATGGACGACGTTAAAACAGAGAAATGAATTTTAAAAAGGCCAAATCTATTATCCATCAGGCACACGAGAGGCTCCCCGTTCTGTACTGCTGTGTACGAAGACACCGTGAGTGCGCAGCCAACTCCAGCCGGGCGATGTGCAGCCCCCGTCCAGCTCGCTGCGCGCCAAAAGCTTCTGACCGAGTCATCGATCTGTGTACGCCGTGCGGCTTCGCTGCGGCGAGCCGTGTTCACAACGCTCCCGACGAGCCTGTGCCGTTTCTGCCAGCTCTCAAACTCAAAGGGGCTTCGGGTGCCGTGGCTGGTGCGCGGAAACACGCTACGCTTTCTGCCTTTCAAGGCTGCGTGATACAAGAACTGTTCTTTTACTGAACGGTGTGCGGAAATTTTAAATCCCCCCCCCCCCCTTTTTTCACAGACCATTTTTCTGTGAATAATGCACGATATTTTTAAATCGTCTTGAGGCGCAAACGCGCTATAATTCGGTAGAGCTGCTGCTGAAATCACTTCTTTTAAAAATAATAATAGAATTCAAGTCATAATTTACTCTGGCGGCATTCGGAGCATTGAATCCAAGTTTGCGTTAGCCTTTTGTGGAATTCAGAATGAAATTCTGCCCCTAATTTAATTATCTGCTAAAATGCAATTATGTTCCATTTTGCCGCCAAACACAAATTGGAGTTTTCTGACAGGCCTAATACATAACGGCGTTTAAAATATGCAACAGCAGACAAACCAGCCATTACACGGAAAATCAAGCTTCACAAAAAAAACATTTTTCTTTTTTGTTGTTGTTTATTTGCCTTTTGTCCCCTTCTCAATTGTATTCATCATTAGTGCTCACTGCTGTAGCCTCCGCTGCGGATTGGAGTCAGTGCAGATGAGCGTGTGATTTTCCCCTGAATCCCACAATGCCGAGCGTCACTTCCTGTCGCACGCCCGCTCAACAGGTCAGGCTCGCGGTGTCGGACGGAAGGACACGTTTCATGTGCAGCTGAACGGGTGGGACTTGTCGGTGCCTCGATCTACCAGCAGGGGGAGTCGGGGCTGGTGGCTGAGGACAATGAGATCCATATCACTGTTGATTGGTCCCTGAGTAACCCTGGGTGACACCAGGGCCCACTATGAGTTGCTCTGCAGGATTACAGGCTGCGTTATTCACGGTCAGGATTCATTCCCAGATGACAGGGCCGTCCCATGCCCTGGAACTAAAATGGTACCTTAAACCATACAAGTCCCCCCCAGCATTTTAATAGCACAAGTTCATCAGTAAACGGGGACACCCGAAAAAGCACAAATACACAAGCGAGCACCATACCCATGTGTCTTATAAGGCATTTTTTGCATTTTTACCTTTGATGAAACAAAACCAAACTTCAAATGTTCTAAATGGTTCCCGTTGTCATATCAACCCAACTATTGTGACGACAGCACACGCCACCATTTTGAATTACGGAGACGGAAAAACACCGCAAATTGGTCCTAAACTCACAAACGTACACGAACCAGGCATGAACGTACGTACGGTACAGTATGTCTACACATTCTGGTGTTATAACTCTGGAACCGCTCCAGACGTGCGCATGTGGAGCTGAGTAATTAGCAGCTACAGGCCTGATGACATTTCATTATTAAGGGTACTGCAGATAGGGACGGATATGATTTACGACCCTGCACTGCCCATTCCTCGCACGGCACAGACTCCATGTCTCATATTAATATGCGGCAAATTAAGGCGATGGAGTAGAACAATCCTTTCATGAGATGCAGAGCTGTTCATCAGCACAACTGCGCTGGCCTCTCAGCCATTTAACGCTTCCGGAGATTTTCTGCCACTGCCCCAAGAAATGAGCTTCATCCCCTAAGCCGTGCTCATTCTACCTCGGGAGCAGAGGAACAGCATGAACCGGTATGAACCGGTACCAACCAGTACGAACCGGTATGAACCGGTTTGACGTGGAGAACTCATATGAAGATACGGTTGTACCGAATTTCACCCAAGGAGCAGGTGGATTTGAGAACTGGGAGAGGGCCGGCCTCCCCCTTCTAGGAAAATACGGCGAATGTCCCGAGAGTGAAGACGTTCTGCCCCGGCTATTTAAGGAAACGGCCGTGGAGGAAGATTCCGGAAGAGGAGTCGGGAGACACACCGGGAAAGAGGGAATCCCGTCCTGAATCAGCCTGGCTCGACGGCAGGGTCAGGGCGCGAGGGAAATAAAGTGCTCGCTGTCAAACACCCATAGATGCGCCTTATATATCTCATACTCGTTTACTGTTTTTATTTTAACCCGTGCTGGAAGAGGTACATCGCAGATAGCATGTCAAACCACGCCGGACTCCCTGATGGGGGGAAAACAAATCGTACACAGTGTGCTCACAGTTTCTCTGTTCTGTGACAGCCATACATCAAATCTGCACTGCAACTGCACATCTGCACACATGCATACACACACATACACCGTATTCTCTGTCTTTCAATCTCGGGTGCACACAGACACACAAACACACACACTATATTCTCTGTCACACAATCACAGGTGCTCGCTCGCTCGCTCACACACACACACACACACACCTTATTCTCTGTCTCTCAATCTCAGGTGCTCACTTGCTCACACACACATACACACACACTGTATTCTGTCTCTCAACCTCAGGTGCTCGCTCGCTCACACACACACACACACACTATATTCTCTGTCCCCCAATCTCAGGTGCACACAAACACACATACACACACACCGTATTCTCTGTCTCACAATCTCAGGTGCGCACACACACTTGCACATCTTGAAGCTAATGGACAGAGACTTGCTTAGCTTTCCCTCTTTGAGCAACCAGCCAGTCCTACCTGAGAGGTCTGCTCAAACGATCTTAGATAAGCAGTGGGCAAAGGGACATGGAATTACACATGACAGTGTGCAAGTCCTCGTGCCTTCAAATTTAATACATCGGCCTATTTAAAACCTGGAAGGGTAAGTATTTACGCAAGGGATAAAGCACCACAGCCAGTGCAGTCTATGAAAAATAAACTCCATGATGGGATGAGATGAATTCGGGAAAAAAAATCAACAACTCTCAACCAATCAGAATCAGGTATCTGTCCAATCTGCTGGTAAATCATCATATCAACTGCTTCTGTTTGCATTATGTCGAATAAAGATAAACTGGAATTTTTATTAGTCTGCAGAATAAATATGTCAAATCAAGCAGTGTGCGCACATGTACACACACACATGCACACAAACGCATACTCACACACACGCATGCACACTTACACATGTGCGTACACGTGCATGGACACACATGTATATATCTATACATACATATAAAAAATGTATATATAAATATGCAATATGCGTATTATCTTTCATATCTGCGATCATTGGGGTGTATTACAGCCTGAGTGCAGACCTGCAGAATGGATGCCTTCGGAAGGCTCTGCTGGGAAGGAGACCTTGATCTTCCTGGCTCTGCCGAGGAAAACCGGTGCCAGGATTCCAGGCCTGTTTAATTGATTAGCTGCGAAAACAGCACGCAGACAGGTAATGCATTCCGGGAGTCAACTCCCCCCCAGCCCCCGTCCCCGCCCCCCCGCCCCCCCTGCACGTCCGGCTAAAAGCTGATTGTAAAGTGTTTTCTAGGGCAGCGGCGGCGGCGGAAGCTCACGCTGATGGACCCAGACACAGGCAAAGCTGTTCTCATAGTCAGTACTGTTCAGGAAGCAAGAGACTCGTTCAATTCCTCTGGCCGTCAGTAGACACAGGCAGCTTACTCTGTACCTAAGAATACACTGATGCACTTACCGAGCAACGCTGAACTTCCTGTTTAATGCATGGAGCTTGTGTATAGCTGTCTGTGCATTATGGCTCGATTCACATAAATACAGCAGCATTTCAAGCAGAAGACCAGCAATACACCAAGAGCATGCCCATGTCACTGTGACTGTAGGAGACACACAAACCATCAATGCCAACATGGCTACTTGCTTTGCAATGACTATTCGGGGGTATTGTTTATTTCCTGTTCAGAACCTAGCTAATGTTACAAACTACCAAGTTAACAATTTTTAACATGGGTGGCTCATTCCATTAGGGCATCACATTGTGGTGCATAGATGAGCAGCAAAGTGGTATAATGGGTAAGGAACTGGTCTTGTAACCCAAAGTTCACAGGTTTGATTCCTGGGTAGACACTGCCATTGTACCCTTGAGCAAGGTACTTAACCTGCGTATAAATGGATGCGATGTAAACGCTACGTATAAGTTGTGCAAGTCGCTCTGGATAAGAGTGTCTGCTAAATGCCTGTAATCTAATAAGCCTCACAGACTCAGATCCACACTGGACCGTGCCAGTAACGACTGAAGCCGGTAGCTCCATAGGGTGACATACAATCGGTAACTGCATTGACCAGGATATTTGAGTATTCCATAGGTAAGGGATCTGAGTTCATCGAAAGGTCTTCCTCCGACTCCACTCAATGCGAACCGTAGTCTGCGGTGTGAAAAGAAGCAGCTGGCGTAGCGACACCACGTGTTCAGGAGGAGAACTGCGGATGTCTACACACTCCCGAATCATCAGTGGGATTTGCAGCATGAATGCAGCTGTGGCTGCAGACCAGTGACCATTCAAATACAGTGGTGGGAATTGGAGATGCTCAGCCCCACGTTAGGCACCAAATTGTTAATAAATAAATAAATACATTTCAAAGAGACAATAAAGACAGTGAACAAACTGCCTCGCTGAATGTCAGGTGTGTTATATGTATACACTGTAAGTATCCATGTATTACTGTGTGTATCTATGTATTTATGTGAGGCCTGCAAAGCAAAGCTGTGAAAACAAACTTCCCCTGAGGGACAATGAAGTATTGTATTGTATGTTAAATAACTTCAGCGAAGAGAAGTGTAAAGCATTAAAATCCCCTGCACTGTGTTCCAGTTCTATCTAATCCTTATTAGTTCAGCCTCATCTTTAAAAAGGGACGAGATGCCACATGAACTGATGTCAGGCGCCATCGTCTTGGGACAGTTTGTCTCCAGTGGGTCGTCACTACGTACGTTACTACATCTATGACACTGCACGTCCATGACACATCCTGGCAATCTAGCCCCATCTTATCAGCGAGTTGTCAATACAACCAATGGCGGAATCTCCACGGTGAGCTAAATAGTATTGGATAGTTCCAGAATGCTTTGGCAAAGCTTCTTTGGGCTTTACCAGTAGAGTTCTAGAGTTACCAGTAGAGTTCCATATTTATGATGGACCCTTGATGTAGACGATAACAGAAATAACTTATTTTTCCTTTTTTTTGTTTTGTTTTTTGTTTTTTTAGTGTTGATCTGAGAGTTAAGTGGCCCTGGTTCTTCCTGGAGCTCATCTACACAACAGAAGATTAAATCACACGGGACGAAGCGCTGACTCATTCGGCATCTGCGGATAATCCAAACGAAAACTAACGGCGCGCGGTTGTGTCGAGCGCTCGTTATGGTCAGAGCCCCGTTACCCTCGCGGGAAGGCTTCACTCCACCGTCACAACCGTGAAACCGCACAGCCTGGGGCGCGAGCCGTTTCCGGACGGGGCCGGCCAAGCCGAAAGGGCCTTCCCTTTGACTTTGAAAAGTGAAGTGAAGTGAAGTGAAGTACGCCCGGAAAGTGCACACTTGTTAATGGCATGCGGGTGCCCTTCTCCAGTGAGCATATTCATGAGTAAAATTTATTGCCAAACTCAGGTGGAGGTCAATTTGGTCATTTGGCTTGGTTCAGTGTACCCCATATACTTCACAGACGACGGGGGGGGGGACGAAATCAGAAGTCATCTAAAAAGACAAGAGGAAATCAATCAATATCTACGGAGTTATGAAAAATGATTCACTTCTTTATGACTTATTTAATTGTACATGAAAATAATCAATCTAAGTGACTCGGTCCGTTTACTTAATTGTCCTTCACTTCAAGTAACATATTAAGGCAAGCATTTCTTTAATTGAATTATTATACATCAGGACACGTACTGCTGTATGAATGATATACTGTTATACTTGAAAGTAGTACACAGTGTAACAAAGGACAAAGCGGTTGAACTGATTGGTTCTTTTAAAAACTCTATTCAAAATGCATGATTTTATCTGAAAGCGGACGTCCACATCTTGGAAGTCATCCAAAACAAAAGAGGCATTAAGTCTAACCACTTTGTCCTTAGGTTTCACTAATACAGTTAAATATACAGCGCACTATATAAATCTCATACTGATGTTGGCCAATTTGAAGAGGAAAAGACATTACCTGCGCCCATCTTTGGGAACACATTAAATCACAGGGATCTGACTCGTCTCTGTCATTGACGGTAAGCCAGCTACCTGCTGCATACTGTCCATAGTAATGTTGGTCTGAAGGTTTAAGACACAGCTGGGTGATAATTTAACCCTTATACTTCGCTGAAATTTTACGATCCTTTTTACGTCTGGGGCCCGTTTGACCGAAACAGTGTAAACCGACACAAAATTATTGTAACAGAAGAATTTTGACAGTATGTGTGTCGCCTTCTTAATGCCTCCCAAACGACTAGCCTTTCATCCCTAAATGTTAAAACACTGTGAGAAACGTCTCATTTTAAGTGAATGTTTGAAACTTGTAAGCGGAAATGCCACCAGAATCACCCACAAAAAAATCTGACATAAAAAAATGAAAAAGGTTGTATATTTTATTGTTTTATACCACTACAGGGCCTGAGGTCAAACGACCCCACGCAACACCTTGTTGGTACAGGACTTTAGAAAACATGCCATTATGTTTATCGCACGTTCACCATTCAATCCCACCAAATTAGGATGAGTCATACGGGGGGTGAAAGGTAAACTGGTTTTAAAGAGATGTCAAACACCGAATGGGATCAAATTGAGGGTTAAACACAAACACAAATAAACACTTTGCCATTACGTTAGAGCAGAAATAAGGAGCCAAATGTGCCCAAGGATCGAGTCCGAGGCCCGCCCCCATAAAAACAGTGTCTGCTGCGGCCGAAACGTTGATTTTTAACTCCGTTCACAACTCGGTTTTGTGATGTGGGCAAAACGGCAGTTAGCTGACGGCTGCGCACCGCTGCAGTGTTTAAAATAAAACGTGTTTACGTGCAATAACTTCAGTGAAGAGAAGTGTAGAGCATTAAAATCCCTGTATGTAGTGACAACCCACTGGAGACAAACTGTTCAAAGTTTTATTAGTTCAGCATCATCTTTAAAAAGGGATGAGATCCCACATGAACGGATGTAAGGTGCCATCGTCTATGAACGGTTTGTCTCCAGTGGGTCGTCACTGCGTACGTTACTACATCTATGACACTGCACGTCCATGACACATCCTGGCAATCTAGCCCCACTCTTGTCAGAGAGTTGTCAAGACAACCAATGGCGGAATCTCCACGGTGAGCTAAATAGTATTGGATGGTTCTAGAATGCTTTGGCAAAGCTTCTTTGGGCTTTACCAGTAGAGTTCTAGACATACAACACCGTACATATTTATGATGCATCCTTAGATGTAGACGACAATAACAGAAATAACTTATTTTTCCTTTTTTTATTTTTTTTAGTGGTGATCTGAGAGTTAAGTGTCCCTGGTTCTTCTTGGAGCTTGTCTACACAACAGAAGATTAAATCAGATAGAGTGGATAGAGTAGATAGGACAGAGTAAGGACCAGATTTCTAATTTACAGAAGGTGCGTATTAAAATTTCATTATGGAAGCAACGATAGACCTGGCCCATATTTATGAACCATCAGAGTAAACTGTGCTGGAAGATTCTTGTCGTGGCAGAAATTTGGTCCTATTTTTATTATTATTACATTTTTTTTTTTTTTTTTTTGCTTTAAACCAGGGGTCCTCGGTCTTATCCAGAAAGGGTTGGTGTGGGTGCAGGCTTTTTCTCCAACCGAGCAGTTACACCCCTGATTCTACGAATCAAGTTGCTTATTAAAGACGGTTGATGAGCAGAACTAGGTGTGTAACTGCTTTGGTTGGAACGAAAGTCTGCACCCATACTGGCCTTTTCTGGATAAGACCTGCTTTAGACCACGAAGCACTGAAAGCAAAAATGGCAGTCATTATAAAACCTTTTTTTCTTTTTTTTTACATATTTAAAATATACTTTATTACTCATAAAAACTGTCTGAGAAAACAGAAATACATTTAAAAAAACTGAAATAATATTTTTCAAAACCACAGAAAGTTAACTATCCCTTTAAATAATGCAGTTTTTTTTTTGACATTATTTGGAACAAATGGAGGAAACATTCATCATAATGAGTTTGCGGCACTTCGGATGTTGCTAAAATAAACTCAAATCTACTCAGTTAGCAGTCTTACTCCCCACTGAAAATGCGTGTCAGAAATCCATTAATTACTCCCACTGCCTTCCTCTGGTGTACAGTCATATTTATTTATTTATTTGTTCATTCATTTATTGTTTGTCCTAAAGGCTTTTAGCACCATTCTTAACAGCAGTTCTGATAAGTTCAATAAATAGGAGCGCTCATCTTGTACTGCTGCATGTACTGCAAACTGAAATGTACAAAACTGATTAGAAGGGGTCAAAATGAGCACAAGAACTATCCTTATATAAACCGCTCAGGCTACTTTCTGCATTGATTCAATCAACGCGTGTCCTCAACTAACTTCGACTGAAAAATGAACTGAAAAAACAAATGCAACCGTTTTGTTTTAGCAAGTTTTGTGATTTCTGAACTTGTCAAGCTCATCCTGAAGAGAAAAAAAAACATTTACATTTAGTAGCAAGTCAAAGTTAAGGACACACTGTATATTGATTGGATGTAGGCCAATGCCTGCAGCCTCACTCTTGATGGACACTAGCACCATTGTGATACTTGGCCACAAAATCAATTTATGAAATATCCCTATAGATACAGCAGCCTTCTTTGAATTAGATTGAGCAGTTTTAACGCAGTGCATGTTGCCATTGGATTGCCCTAATCAATTCGTGCCCCTACCACCACCGCCCAATCCCCGCCCCCAAAGAAAGGAAAAAGTCATTTAAATTTTAAAAAAGAAAGAAAGAAAAAAAGCTCAAATGTCACCTGAATGCCATTTTTCCTGGACTTTCTCCATTGAGACAATTTGATCTGATAAAGTAAACAGATTTATTGGGTGGTTTGCCATCACCTTCAAACGTCGGGATGAGAGAGGGAGGGAGAGAGAGAGAGAGAGAGAGAGAGAGAGGGGGAGAGAGAGAGGAGAGAGAGAGAGAGAGAGAGAGAGAGAGAGAGAGAGAGAGAGAGAGCGACTCAGGCTCTCATATCAGGCAGGAGAGCTTCTCCAGCTCCAGTCCAGCTGTGATTGATTAAATCAATACAGATATAGCGACACGCTGTCATATAATTCAGCAGACTGCTACACCAAGAGGAGAGTAAGACTGTACAAAGCGTGCGTCTGAGAGGGCTATTCAATCATAGAGAGGCTTGGGGGGGGGAGGGGGGGTCCAGCTGATTGTTTAACCATCACACAAAGAGTAAGGAACAGCTCAGGGAGATGTCTGTCGGCGAATCTCGCCCGATGTCCTGCCGGGGCCTGGACAGCGACCCGCTTAAGACGCCAGCCGACAGGGTGTGCGGCCTGCTAAGGCGACGTGTGCTCGAATTCATCCGCGTCCGCTTTCCACTGCCAGCCCGTAACAGGCACAGGGACGTTCGCTTCGACGAGCTACACAACAGGAAAGTACTCGCGTGGCCACGTAAACTGAATGAAGCCACCCGTCGTTAGCCTGCTAGCGTGATAACCGGTTTAAAATTTAACTTAACATTTAACTCAACCGGTAACTCAACACAACTGGAAATTTAAACAAGGTCAAGAGGGAACCCCGTTCATGAAAACGTTTTTTTTTTTTTTTAAGCCTGCTATGCAGACAACAGGAAATGACCTCATTTCCGTTCCTTCCACGCACCATTGGCTAATTCCCTTCGTCTGAATGGACAGCTCATGAGACAATCGATAAAACACCCAAGAGTGTAATTCAATATAGCCTCTTCAATGTAACCCCAAGTAACCCCATCAAAGAAAAGATGTGGCTAACCATAAAAATGATATTATGGTTTTAAACATTAGAATTGAAAAAGAGGTTATTTAAGGATGCCTCATTTTAAGGCAAGCTTTTTTGCATCTACTCCTGATGTCACTGGGGCTTGGAGAAAGTAGAACTTAGGAGCTTGTGTGGGTGGAGCAGATTTGCCTAAAGGGTAGACCTGGACTTTTAAATACTATATTATGGACTGGAATTCCCAGCTGGGGAACCGCAGTTGTAAATCAGATCAAGGTACTTGACCTGAATCGCTTCAGGGAAAATATCTGGCTGCCTAAATGGACCGTACATAAAACATAACCTGACTAATCCGTTTCATATAAGAGCGTCTGCTGAACGCCAATTCAATTAGTCCAAGTAACCCACTGCAACTATCCTAATGTTAAAATTTTATATGCCTTACATTAAACATGTAGACGTGCCAACCAAAAGCAGCTCTTCTATAAAAAAATCACTTCTTTATTTTTTTGTTCAAATGCACGCGGTCCAGTAGACGTTGTTCGCGCTATATAGCTTAAAATCGAGATGCGGAAAAAAAGTAGCAAGTCGTAAAGTTCCAAAGTGCTGAGTTCCACCATGGAGAGCTGACATGCCGCAGGGCCACAGGGAGGGGGGGGGTGGAATCAGTAGAAAGTTTTATTTTAAGGAATCGCGTCTGTTAAAAGATTTATAGCATATGGCTGCACCAGCGAGGTGATACCCAGAGACACTGCAGAACCACAGTAAAAAAAAAAAAGAATTGCTTTGGTTGCTTCACACATAACATTTCTTATACTACAGACATTAACGATATAGCTTATATTTCCGTTATTTTAATGGAAACATAAGTGCAGGGCATATTCAGTGACCTTTAGCGTTGGTTTTCAGTTTTGGTGCAGTCAAACAGTCAAATGCCTTTCGGGAACAAAGGTGTCCAGCAATAATAATGCACTGTTTACTGAGGGTTCACAGGTACATCATTTATTGTCCGTACAAACTGCACGATTTTACAGGTAAAGACGGAAGACCAGGTGAGACAAATGATGATGCATAAATTTAATCCTCAAATATAACACAAAAAAGAACCCAAAACTAATTACTCCCAGACAAATCCCTACAAATTAGGCTTTTACAAATTGCACTCCGTCTTGTCTGGGACTCATGATTGCAAATGAACAAATGACTCCCACATCTAAGACAAGAACGGCTTTCCTTTTGCGCAACAGCGCAAATCAGTGTTTTGTGTAAGATGAGCTTTTTTTTAATTTTCTAAAATCCAGACTCATTATTCCTACTGGGGGACACTCTGTCTCACCCCCCACCCCCCACCCCCCCACCCTGTACTTCTGTGCTCAAGGAGATAAATACCTGCTAGATATAAAAACCGATACAACTACAAAACGATGTTTATAACTGTAAAAAAAAGTTAGACAAATCTGCCACTCCGACTCCCTCTCTGCCGCACACCCAGTCCGACTCGCCCCTCTTCTCTCTCCGAACCGGAGGTTCTTTTATCCGAGGCTACGGGGCTCACCCCCACAGGAGCCCTCAGCTGGGGGTCGAGCCAGCGAGTGATCCAATCAGCACACACCGCCCCTCCGGATCAGACCTTTCAACAGGGAATCAGCCCCGATTCTGTGACCAAGATGAGGGCTAAGACTTACAAGACATCCCCCCTCCAAAGTTCGGGAAGGTGCTGTATTAAAGATTACATTTTTCCAAGTATAACTTCTTCTCTACCTCCTGCCCCCTCCCCCCCCACCTCCATCCCTCTCTCCCTCTCTCCATCCCTCCCTCTCTCCCTCCAGGGAACCTTATGTAATCCCCATGTAAAATATTAATTCATTCTGTCAATCGCTGCAGATTTCTGCATGAGATAGAATGCTTAGGAGACATTTTATCCGCCCCCCTGTCTCCCCCCCCCCCCCCCTTCCGACTGCAACTACACGAGGGTGGCTGGTTTTCTCAAAAGACAGGGTTGGGGTTGGGTGTTCGGCGGGGGTGGGGGGTTTGTGCAAGTAGCAGTAAGATGGGGGGGTGCAAGTAGAAGTAAGAGGGGGTGCGTGTGCAAGTAGCAGTGGGGGGCTGGGGGTATGTGCAAGTAGCAGTAAGGTGGGGGGGTGCAAGTAGAAGTAAGGGGTGGGGGTATGTGCAAGTAGCAGTAAGGTGGGGGGGGGGTGCAAGTAGAAGTAAGGGGGGTGTGTGGTAAGGGTGTGGGGGGATATGAGTGAATACAGGGTTGGGGGTGGGGGGGTGGGTGTTTTCTGCACTGCTGCAGTGTATTACCCTGCACACAGTCTCCACTCTCTGTGTGTGGCAGCCCATTAGATTAACTCAATAAATTCTGACCAGGCTGCCGGAGGCGATGCAGTCCTCCGATGAGGCCGTGTGAATGCGCCAGCTCTACAGCGCCAGGCCTCCATCGCTGGGCCTGACCCAGTCAGAGCATCTCCTGCCGACCTGCACATCACCCATCATCCCTCACCAAAACATCGCTCCGGTCCCCAAGATGCACAGGGTGACACAGCTTAGTTTATCATTGGCTGTTTAATGCATCCTGTATACAGGGATGTGAGGAAATTAAAACCCGCTTTTTTTTCTGTTTTTTTTTTTTTTTCTGTTGTCAGATTTATTTATTTATTTATTTATTATTTAGCTGGTTAATCCGCTGTGTGACTAATCCAAACGTGCTTCCACTGAAGTACACTACAGCAGGTGAACAGTCTCTTCAAGGCTCAATCATTATGAAGTGAACGAGGGCCGGGACCTTCCTATCAATGGTCCTTCGTGACACACTCATGGCAAGAACACTATCAGACACACACACACACACACACACACGCACACACACTCATGCAAGAACACTATCAGACACACACACAAACACACGCACACACACTCATGCAAGAACACTATCAGACACACACACACACACGCACACACACTCATGCAAGAACACTATCAGACACACACACACACACTCATGAGCGCACACACACACTCATAAGCTCACACACACACGCACGCACTCATAAGCGCACACATGCACGCTTACACACATGCACACACACACACACGCTTACACACATGCACACACACACACACAAACTCATAAGCGCACACACACACGCACTCACACAGGCACACACACATGCACACACACGCACGCTTACACACATGCACACACACACACGCTCACACACATGCACGCACACACACAGGCGCGTTCACACATGCACGCACACACACGCACACACACACACATACTAACACTCACACATACACACATGGTTCTCCAGAGCGCCCCCTGCTGGCTACACATGCAGCAGCCTCCTCCAGCCCCCCCCCCAGGAGCCCGAGGTGTGGGCTCTGATATGATAAGAACAGGCACTTAACATCAGATGCTTCGGGGGAAAGCGCGTGCCTGACTGTGTTCTCCTGAATCCATAGCTGTGGGGGGTCCAGTTATGAGCGCTGAAATATATTCAGTCAGGCTGTCGAAATAGAGGCGGGAGGGAGTGGTTTCAACAAAAAAAGAAAATAAAAAAATAAAAAACATGCACAACCTTTAAGCCTCTCTGAATTCTTCCAAAACATGACCTAAAACTGACTCAGAGCGCAGACAGCTTCTATTAAAAGAACAACAGCCTCGGCGGTGTGAAACATTGATGCAAAGTATCGCATTACCGTCACTCGGGCCTTTAAATAATTGGAGAGCCATGACTGGGAAAAACTGGCGCTAACTTTGCCATGAAAGTCATTAAGCCAAGACTGAGCACAACTACAGCGACGCACCACCTTTTAAACCCCAACGACGGGGGGGGGGGGGGGATCCGCGCGTCGCTAATACAGAGCGACGTAACAGAGCCCATGATCAGCAGCAGGACGCCGTCGGGTTTTCGGCGAATCTCGTCGCGGCTCTGCGAATTTGGGGGGACCCCGTCCGTCGTTCAGATCGCGGGTCACCCCAGCCGCTTCGACGGTCTCCGAAGCTGAGCGTGGCCCGGTTTTACTCCAACGTTGACGAGAGCCACTCAGGGAAATGAGGCGTAAGGAGGCTCGTTGCTTGTCTGAGCCATCGTGAGCCTGATGGTAAAGTCGTACACCTCAGAGACGGAGCTCGCTCTCCCTCTCTCTCTCTCTCTCTCTCTCCCTCTCTCTCCCTCTCTCTCTCTCTCTCCCTCTCTCTCTCTCTCTCTCTCCCTCTTTCTCTTTTTCTCTCTCCCTCTCCTCTCTCTCTCTCCCTCTCTCCTCTCTCCCTCTCCTCCCTCTCTCTCTCTCCTCTCTCCCTCTCCTCACTCTCCTTCTCTCTCTCTCTCCTCTCTCCTCTCTCCTCTCCCTCTCTCTCTCCTCTCTCCTCTCTCTCTCTCTCCTCTCTCTCTCTCCTCTCTCTCTCTCTCTCTCTCTCCCTCTCTCTCTCTCTCTCTCCGTTTGATCTGGCCACCGGCTGATGCTGAACGGTATTATACCCGCTCGCAGATGAGTGAGGGGATTACAGGAATACAGGAAGAGATTACATGAATATTCACAAAGAGGCTAAGAGGCTAATGAGATGCTGGTTCGGCGCGCATCGTTCCCGGTACGCGACGAAACACTAAACCACAACGCGAGAGAGAGAGGCGGTCAGTCGCTCCACTGCTCCCCAATACCAGAACCGCTCCAGAACCCAAGTGCGTTTCACCAGCGGTGCCTCTCAACAGCCAGGCACAAACCTGCTAACAGCATAAAGAAGGAAAGCGCGCGCCTTTCTCTGAAGAGTGAGAGAAAGAAAGAGTAAAAGCAACTCATCGATGTCGGCCATGACAGTACCCCGTTTCCCGTAACAACGGTGGGCCACAGACGGCTGTGAAGCCAGGCCAGAGATGATGATCAGCACCATTTTGAATAAAAACAGCCCGTTTTAGCGTTCCACCGCAATGCGGAGGCAGCAAAATAGTCTTGATTTAGTAGTAATTGCATCGCATTTGATACAGACTGCATAATGAATGTTGCTATATAACATTATCAACCACAGGCCTGAATTCTATGGCTCCACACACCATGGAAATAGTAAAATACTGATCAGCAAAAACACTTGAACCAGAGGATTATTTTTTGACATACTACCAACGAATGACAAAAATCAATAAAATATGCATTAAGACGGTCAGTCAACTTGCTTCTCTCAGGACCAATTTCAAATTAAACATGAAACTATCACGGGTAAATAAGTAACCGGTATTCCGTATTGGATTCCACTTACATATCACTTTTGAAATCTATCGGCGTTTCAATATATTTTCTCAAGCACGGTAAGTCACTGTGAATAATTGCTATTAAACTTAAAACGTATCAATGCACGTTCACATTAAAACCATTTTTTTTTATTTCTGCATTTAGCAAAACACATAATCACTTATAATCCCGTATTTTCTTTTTTTTTAAAAGAATTCAAATAAACAGTCATTAATCGGTGCGTATCCACACTTTCTGGAAGACCAAAGTCTTCTGTTGTGCCTTCTTGAGCAGTGGCTGTGTCAGTTTCCCAGAATCCCCCGGGGCATGTGATATTCAGGGGGAAAGAGGACTGTTATCAGCTGTATTCCCAGGCGGTCACCTCATCCTTGCTTGTATAGGTCAGCCCAGATACACCCTCACTGCTTTTATCACCCCACCACCGACTATGTGAGTGACGGGCTTAACAGTAGGGGGGTCTTTGGAATGGCAGTGTACCCCGAGCCGTCCCTCCCCAAGGGCCCCACCTTCTCACCCAGGGCCCCGCCTTCTCACCCAGGGCCCCGCCATCTCACCCAGGGCCCCACCTTCTCACCCAGGGCCCCGCCTTCTCACCCAGGGCCCCGCCTTCTCACCCAGGGCCCCGCCTTCTCACCCAGGGCCACACCTTCTCACCCAGGGCCCCGCCATCTCACCCAGGGCCACACCTTCTCACTCAGGGCCCCACCTTCTCACCCAGGGCCCCGCCTTCTCACTCAGGGACCCGCCTTCTCGCCCAGAATATAAATATAATGGATTCACTGTACAACTGCTCTAGATATCATATCAGCCAGTGCCTGTTTTACAGAAGAAAGGTGTCTTAATTACCTTCTTAAGTAAAGATTAGGTCGAGATTTGAATTGGGCACTCTTGGTTTAAACACAGAGCTACCAGCAGCAGTAATACTGAAATTCTTAAATTAAGAATTATTCCCAGAATCTTCCTGAAAATGTATTCCAGCCAGCTAGCTGAAAATCTGATTGAAATGAATGATAATCACAAAAAATCGACTACAAAACATGAGACCTGTTTGTAAGCTTCACACAAATTCATAACAAATCAGCGAACATCTGTAAGCAGTACCAGATAGCAAACTGCACCAGAACTTTTTGTTACCATCCATGACCTCCAGATCCCAGAATAATGGGTTCTTCTGCTTGTCTTCATAGGAGAACCTGTTGTAGTTTTTCATGGAACCCTTCATGATAGGTGTGTAATGTGTAAAAGCTCCCAGACTGAACCATTTTGCCAGACAAAGAGCCAGTATGTGTGTGTGTGTGGGTTCCCCTATGGAGACACAGAAGAGCCTTTTGGAACCCTTTACTCTGAGAGTGTAGACACAGGCTGCATCCAGAATTACTCCCTATATAGTGCACTACTTTTGGTATCAGCCATTTTTAAGTGTGTCCCATCTGCCTGAGGGAGAAAAAAAGTAGCACACTATATAGTGAACTACATGTTATCCACTACATAGGGAATAGCGAAATGAGTGAATGAGTGAGCCATTTGGGTCACAGCCATAGAGTAAATAAGAAAAACAGGGAAGCAGGGCTGGACAGTTGGTTGGAGAAAACCGTGTGTGTGTGTGTGTGTGCATGTGCGGGGGGGTGTGTCTGTGTGTGTGTGTGGAGGTGTGTGTGCAGGTGCAGGTGAGTGTGCGTGTGCGTGTGCGTACGTGAGTGTGTGTGTGTGCTGCGTGGTATGTGCGTTGTGATTGTCCATGTGCTATGTGTGTGTATACAGTGCGTGTGTGTGTCGTGTGTGCGTGTGCGCATGTGGGCGTGTGGCATGTGTGTGTGTGTGTGCGGCGTGGGTGGGTGGAGGCGTATGTAAGAGCCAGGCAGTTGGCGGTCTGGGCGCGGGCGCGTACCTTGAAGAGCCGCAGGATGTTGGCCACCATGATGGAGACGGAGCTGGCGGAGGCGCCGATGACGCCCACCACCCGCTCGGGCTTGCTGACCACGGGCTGGCCGCCGCCGGGGCACTTGACGTCAGAGCCGTCGCGCTCGATGAGCGCCTGGACGAAGGTGAGCGACTGCTCCAGGGCGTGGGTGTCGCGCGAGCAGGTGTCCAGGATGCGGGCGCCCAGCGTGATGTTGGGCAGCAGCTCGTGGTCGTTGTTGATGCGGTCCAGGGCGAAGAGCATGGCCTCCAGCCGGTGGATGCCCTTCTCCTTCTTCAGCTCGCCGCAGGGCTTGCCCTCGCTGCCGCGCGCGTGCACGGGGAACAGCCCGCCCAGCGAGATGTCCCCGTCGATGCGGATGGAGTTCAGGTAGTTGTGGCCGGGGCCCTTGGGCCGGGCCGCCGACGCCAGCAGGAAGCAGCAGAGGAAGGTCAGCGCCGACCCCAGACTTCCCCTCCGCGCCGGTGTCACTTCCTGCACGCAGTGCGGCTGACGCATGATGGCGGTCCCAAAAAACAAAAATTTCAAATAAAAAAATCAATCCTGAATCCTTCAGGACAAAAAGAAAAAAGAATAATTTAGAATAACAGTAGTCCAGAGGGTTAATCTCAGTACCCTTTAGGACGAAGAGTCCAAAAAAACTCCATCTCCATGGCTGTGAGAAAATATGAATTAGGTTCCGATTTGGGTCTTCTACTGCTCTCCGTTCTCGCCAGCAAATCGCGAGAAATTTGCACAAGCGTCCGCCATATAAAAATGTCTGGCAGGCCCGTGGAGAGCCTGCTCAGGAAGCATTAGGAAGGAGAAAGGTGAGTGATGATGAGCTGTTTTTTCCCCCCGCTCTTCTCTGGCCCCTGTCAGGAGTTTTTAATCTCTGCTTCCGCCAGGACAGAGATGCACATCGGGCCACCGGGGTTCACACAAGTAAACTCCTGAAAGAGAGAGAGAGAGAGTGAGAGAGAGTGAGAGAGAGGGAGAGGGAAAGAGACAGAGATAGAGAGCGCAAGAGAGAGGAGAGGAGAGGAGAGAGTGATAAAGAGAGCGAGGAGACAGAGAAAGGAAGGGAGGGGGGAGAGAGAGAGAGAGCTGAAGACATGAGAGATGTCAGCTGTGATGATTATTTTATTGCGCTTTTTGAATTTTTCTTGCTTTTTTTGCACCTGTGCGCAGGAGGTGGAGGTGTTTGTTAATGCTGCTTCATCTTGTGCTTTAATGGCTGCCAAGATCTCCCAAGGTAACAGCAAGTAAAACTAAGATCTCCCAAGGTCACCGCAAGTAAAACTAAGATCTCCCAAGGTAACAGCGAGTAAAACTAAGATCTCCCAAGGCCACCGCAAGTAAAACTAAGATCTCCCAAGGTCACCGCAGGTAAAACTTGGCTCCCAAACGCCGCACATCAGTTCATGAAATTAAAAGGCTGCATTTGTGCCAGATCAAAATCCATTCGTAATATTGTGCTTTGTAGTTTTTGCATTTAATTTACCAGACCACAAATTCAAAAACATGAAATGGCATGTATCAGTAAGCATCATCATTACATTGATTTGTATTAACTGAAAGAATACCTAATGGCTAACTGAATGGTGAAAAATTCATACACATATATACACAAGTGGAGAATCAGGAAGTCACATCGTTAACATACAATCCATGTATACAGTTGGAAACTTGCTGAGACAATTCAGATTAAGTACCTGTACACAAAGGTACAATTCCAAAGGTACAATTCCAACCGCATCAGAAATGCGAACCCGGTTCCCTAACCATTACTCTACACCGTCATCCGCCAATACAGGCCTGCATTAGAGATCTGTATTAATAATACAGAACAACATACATAAAGTTACATCTGAGCTCAACCTTGCCGCCCCCCCTTCGATCCATCTCCGCCTGACGTCTCTGCTTCCTCTCGCTCCCAATCATCGGCTCTCTGTCCTGCCCGCTCTTCATCTTCCTCACACTGCAGTGCAGATTTGTTGTCCTGAAACCAGTGCCAAGGCCCACTCTGATTGATAGTAACTGGCACACCAAAGCATTATGGGAAGCCAGTGGAGAGACCTTAGGTGGCTGAGGAATTGTAATAATGATATTGGAACAGAGGGCTCCTCTTGACAGGATAACAGGCGGTATAGAGCTTCAGCCTGTGAGTAAGTGCCTGGGGTATTAATTGCCAAATCACCCACAGCATCCTCAAGTTTTTTTATGTAGAAAAGAGCAAGATGAAATAATGAATTTCAATTTTTGAAATTTATTTTAGGCTAAACATTTGAGGAAGGATGGAACGCAAGTTGAACTCAAACCAAGATAAAAAGCACAACAGAACCTGGGGAGGCTCTGGTGATTTCATTAGACCCGTCTTGTGCAGAAACGATCTTCTTGGTAGTAATGATGATGGAAACGCTATTTTCTATTCATCAATGGATCCTAGCATCCAACTACAACCTTCGTCCAAGAACACTGGCCAAGTAGTTCACCATGAATCATCCTGTGCGATTCTTAGTACGCATTCTAGAATTTTTCAAAGCAAATCCATCGCAATTAAATCTGTTTAATGTCTAATGAGAGCTGACAACACAAAGCCTTAATCATCATTTATTCTCAAACACCTAGAATGTTTCTCCATCTTAGAATAATCTACTGTCAGGGCATCCACTGTGTTTAAGAATCAGAAGAGGACATCCACTGTGTTTAAGAATCAGATTAAGACAACCACTGTGTTTAAGGATCAGAATAGGACATCTACTGTGTTTAAGGCTCAAAAAAGGACATCCACTGTGTTTAAGGATCATAATAGGACATCCACTGTGTTTAAGGATCAGAATAGGATATCCACTGTGTTTAAGGATCAGAATAGGACATCCACTGTGTTTAAGGATCAGAATAGGACATCCACTGTGTTTAAGGATCATAATAGGACATCCACTGTGTTTAAGGATCAGAATAGGACATCCACTGTGTTTAAGGATCAGAATAGGACATCCACTATGTTTAAGGATCAGAATAGGATATCCACTCTATTTAAGGATCATAATAGGACATCCACTGTGTTTAAGGATCAGAATAGGACATCCACTATGTTTAAGGATCAGAATAGGACATCCACTGTTTTAAGGGATACATAATAAGGGAATACCACTGTGTTTAAGGATCAGAATAGGACATCCACTATGTTTAAGGATCAGAATAGGACATCCACTGTGTTTAAGGATCAGAATAGTGTATGGTCTGCGCAATCAGCATCTTCCTCTGAATCATGTAGCTCCTGTGTGCCGTCTGATTGTAGTTCTAATAAAGGAACGCTGATGGTAATCACCGCTCAGGTCCTCGTGGAACGGAGAGATAAATTGCAGCTGTAGCCAGATATCCTTTCAATGGGAACAAGGGGAGGGGGGGGGGGCCTGTCCTAAACGGCAGACAAGGGCAGAGATTAAAGGGGGGAAGGTGGAAGGGCATGTGTCCCCCCCCCCCCCCCGCCACCACCACCACCAACACCCCCCATCTTCGATCGCAATCCTTACTACACCTACCCACCCAAAACGCCATTGCACCCCCTACTCCTCTTGGTCCACGATTGCAACCCCCCCACCCAGTATGCAATCACAATCTCCCACATCCAGTCCCAGCCCACTGACCACCCCCCCCTCTCCACCCATACCCCCTCCCCCTGCCCCCACCCACAAGGTCCGCGAACGTCCACCACACACAACACACACAACACACACACCACACCACCAGTTTCCCAGTGCATCGCTCGGGGTACATTTTCAGTTAGCCTGCACAACACTGACGTTAAATTAACTGAGAGGGAAAACTCCAGCTCCGCACATCACCTGCCATGTTCCTGTGGGCAGAGCAAGCGAGAGGTCCTCCGAGGTTCAGCCGGGTCTCAGATTAATTGCCTGCGTATCCGAGGCGACAAGGCCCTGGATTAGACCTGCGTTTCTCAACGAGTATTAAATAATTACCCCCAAAACTCCTCCCCGGGGGTACTGCAGTAATTACACGGGGGCGCCTTGCGGTGGGTAGGTGGGTGGGTGGGTTTGCCGGCAGTTGAAGGGCTGCCCTGACTTGCATCACCGAGAGAATTCCCAGGACACAGTGCAGATCCAAGCATGACAAGGCTGTGGCAAAGTTCCCCCTCCTCACAGTGCGATACAGCAATGAGAGCTCTAATCTTCAGCCCTGCCGAGGTTTGAGTCGTTTCACGGGGATCGAATGGAATGGAAAAGGGGGGGAAAAAAATGAAAAACTTTCATTTTTTAAATATTTTCAAGGGAGGGTAGCTAATTTATTCTAGGGTACTTAAAACCGCAGCCAAATGAAGTATTGTCTTTCAATCATTCCCTTGAAAGGAACGAAATAATGAAACCAGAACCCTCAGTATCAATCAAACACACATTTACGAAACCCATGCAAATTACAAGAGCAAAAATGAGCTCTTGGAGCTGAATAATTGTCCGTCAGATTGGGGGGACTCGCTCGTATTTACCTCCCAAACGCCAGAATCTGCTGATGAATGGCTTTCATTTAGGCCATTTCTACCTTTGTCTTTCCCTCACAAACACAGAGCACAGGATTCAGTGTGCCACAGGCCACCATCCACGCAGCTCTGTTCTATAAATTTAAACCGATACTTGACCTGTGTAAAAACATAAAACCTGGTGTTAACATAAAGGATAAAAGGATGCATGACATCCTGGCTACATTATGCATAGCAAACGGAATACAAGTGCAAATGGCCTTCGCTATCCAACAATCACTCAGCAATCATACACTCGCACTCAAATATAGGCTTATACATAGCTCAGGAGGTAAGACCGATTGTCTGGCAGTCGGAGGGTTGCCGGTTCAAACCCCGCCCTGGGCATGTCGAAGTGTTCTTGAGCAAGACACCTAACCCCTCACTGCTCTGGCGAATGAGAGGCATCAATTGTAAAGCGCTTTGGATAAAAGCGCTATATAAATGCAGTCCATTTACCATTTATTTATCTTGCATATAGACACATGTACCCACAGCATGCACGTTTGCACATAACACACGCACGCACACACACACACGCACATGTGAGTGTAGGCCTGAAACCTGGAAAAGGTTATTCTAAACCTTATCCATCTGTAGAAATTGTGAGATTAAAATCATCCCTGGAAATGAAATTACAACATGAGTTTACAACATGAAAGATCCAAAAATCCAAAAATCCAAAAACCTGGAATCGTTTGGATCAGATAAAGGTGTTTAGACGCATGAGCTCAAGACCCGGGACTCGCGTGCCCAGTCACTGAACACACACACTCGCGCCAAAGGGCTTCCTTCTCTCCAAACGGGAGTTTGCAACTGAAAGTCCCGCTGTGTAGATAACAGCATGGAATTTGGGGAGTATCTATGCCAATATGGAATAATCGTTCAATCGCTAATTGCTTACACCAGCACACCGAATGTGTCAATTAGGCAACGACTGATGAGTTGATCGCGACACATCACATGATCTGATTGGATAGCATGTCGATGAGGCACTACGACGGTTCGACCAAGTCGTCACCTCTTATTAAATAATACGTCGATTTGGCGCTAAGCTATGAGCCGATAATGTCATCACACCACATTATCACGTTACATCTGTTCAGTTGAACCGATTCATTTATTCCACAGGATGCAGTATATATTTTTTTTTTTTTTCACCACACCTCTCAATGTAAAGCTTGATTTATAGAACCTCCTGTTGGCAGCGTATAATTACTCAGACTTCATAGCGCATGACAGGTCTTCATCGGTGACTGATTGCTGGTTTCGTTCCCGTGTTGAAATGGGCAGGCAGAGCAAGGCCGTACGAATAACTAGCACACACAGGCCTGCTTCCCTTATCCGACGTAGAAAGAGGACGGAGAGCCGAGTCTGCAGCTTGCAGTGCAACATTCAGAGCGCTAGCCGTGCTTCTGCGGGGTCCGAAGTTCACGTGCAGGCAAGCCCTTTTTCCGCTTCACGTTAAAACGCGGTAAATTAAAGCTGGCGTGGAAACGAACGCACGCGCAAAACCAGCGCGTAGGCACGGTTGATAAACGAGTGCCCTCCTACACTTGAGGTGAGACACGCAGTGACCCGGCTGGAAATCAAACTAAAAAGACCTCACCCGCCAGCTCTAGCCATGGCACCTTGCACACGGTCCATCCTAACCCACACACCAAATACACCGGACTTATCGCTTGCCCACCACACACTCACATTTGGACTCTAGTGTTATATCATTACGATGAACTCCCCTTTGCTTGCTTTGTACTAAGCCAGATGTATGCCCTGCCCTGTGCTTTTGCACTTGGGTGTATACGTATGATTTGTGGGCCATCATTTACTTTCAATGCACATTGCTGGTAGAATGGCCCTCAGAAGTTAATCACGGATCCTGCCAGTGTTGTACGTTCACTCCTGATGCTGTGACTACTTTGCAAGTCGCTGTGGATAAGAGCAACGGCCAGAATAGCAAATATTAATTACTGTTGTGATTGTGTGAGAGTGGCAGCTCTCTAACCAATACTCCACACTAGGGTCCGGTTTTTGACTGGAATGTCCGGTTGTCAAATTATTTGCACAGGTCTGGTTTGTGGTTCCAGCCAAACCACCTCGCGCCCCCACCGACCCAATTCGCCATCATCCCCACACCTGCCCCTCGCCTCAAGCATGTTGTCCAGTTTTGACAAATTGTAAATCTGGCAACCTTACACCACGCTACAGCCTGACTGTTCACATGGAGGGGGTCTCTGATTCACAGTCCATGAGAAACCCCCCCCCCCATACTGTGGTGTTCAGCACCTCCCTTCTAGAATTCGGTTAATGACCATAACGATGTGCAGAGAGATGTCGCAGCTGAAACGTGACATGTGGCCATTTGTGAAAAAGGCGAGGCCCGCATGCCAATTTTCACTCATTGGAATCACCCAGATCTGAGGGCGCAATGCTGAAAAGACCACTTTCAGAAATGTGTCTTGGGGGGGAGGGGGGGGGCATCATTCCAAGCCCAGCTATCGCATAATGTCTCACAGTGTTGCTGCCATGCAATAGCAATGTTGTAACACTGACAAAAACATGCCCGTCACACCGTGAGCACGATTTTCTATGTGTTAGCTGGAAACCTCCCTTACAGAGGTTCTGCTGTAGTGGCTGCCAGTAACATCACTATTACTCTCCGCACAATTACACCCTGCGAGAGAGAGAAAAAGAGAGAGAGAGAGAGAGAGAAAAAGAGAGAGAGAGAGAGGCACGGCACGGTAAGGGACATTAAAAATGCTATTTACTCCCCCCACCCCCCAAAACTGATTCAGTAATGTAACAGCCAGCCCACCTGTTTTTACAACTGCCGCAATATCGTGTCTGTTCTCTGTGAACCAGCACTGCACGGAAGGCCTTTTATTCATTACAGGACCATAAAGCCAGGAGGGAGGACATGAATATGCAATGGAGTGTGTGTGTGTGTGTGTGTTTGGGTGCATGTGTCTGAGTGTGTGTGTGTGCGCGTAAGTGAGTGTGTGTGTTTGTGCGGGTGCCTGTGTCTGCGTGTGTGTGTGTGTGTTTGAGTGCATGTGTCTGAGTGTGTGTGTGTGTGTGTGTGTGTGTGTGCGTAAGTGAGTGCGTGTGTTTGTGCGGGTGCCTGTGTCTGCGTGTGTGTGTGAGTGGGGTGGGGGGAAACAACTCAATGAGCTTGTTTCTCAGGACATGAGATGTGCTACGTGGGTTATTCTTCTTTTTACATTTCTCTCTGGACTGTAAGGGAACCAGTGTGGGGGGGAGGGGGGGGGGAACCCCTGTCTTTGTGCTGGATTCTCATCTCCGGCCCACTTTCAGGAGGACAGAACTCATTTTTCATGCCACAGCGAAAGCGGCAAACATGGCAGGACACAGATCGCCTTTAGCCAAACCGCCGTCTCTGACACAGGGAAAGGTCCCTGCTGGTCAGGGGTGGGACCGTTTACTCGACTAAACGAGCACTCACTGGCAGATTCCTAATCACTAAGGAAAAAGAAAAGGTAATTTATATAAACATGTGCATGTGTAGCACATAGGTTTTTATGTATGTTTTAAAAAGTGAAGCAGGGAAGTAAATGCCACCACCCCACCACCATCTTGCAGCAACACTAGCACTTACCATTTTGCATGGTTTTATTTTCTTTACCTACAATGAAATGCTGTTTTTGCATTTAACTCTGTCATAAGTATTCATTTAAATGCACTTGAAGCTAACGCTAGAGTTCCTCTTATGATTAATAAATATATTTACTTTTAATGCAATCGCATTGATGAAGATTTAACAGACACAAACACAGTCCAGGCTACTGTCTTTAGGCTAAATTGGCCTTGCATTAACATACCGCTGTTTATGCTAGGCTATTCAAGAAGGAAGGCATACGGTAGAGAAAGAAGTTCGCAAAAATGTCACAGCGATGTCAGAATATGTCATAACAGCCTACAAATAATCAATATCTACCGCAGCGAGCATTTATTCTTCGTCAGCCGAAGCAAGTGCACATGCAGGCGTAGCTAACAAGACGCCATGACGCAAAACATGGGAGACTCTCACACATCCTCCAGCGAGCATCGCACGTTTGTGTTCTCAACTGTCACCACCTCTTTCTCTTAATAAAAAAATTGTTTTGGTTTGCGAGTGTCAAGTGTCGAGAGATGGTTAGCATCGTTTAGCGCGTTTATTTCCCGCAATGCCTCGACTCAGACTCTACGCTGTCTGCCGAGCACGAGTATGGAGTATGGAGTATGGAGTACGGAGTATGGAGTATGGAGTATGTAAAATCCAGGTTCAAAAGTACTTTGTTTCAATTACCTGAATTTGCTAACATTAGCACGATTCTTCAGCCAGGAGTTCATGGGTGAAAGAAACACATGGCAAGAACTTATACTTTCACACCCCTGGACTTTCCACCTCTGATGTCAGATTAACATTACATTACATTTATTTGGCAGACGCTTTTATCCAAAGCGACGTAACAAAAAAGTGCATTTCATGGTCACGGACAGCTACAAAACACAGGTTCAATAAGATATAATACTTATTTTGTACAGCTATTTCTAGCCAAGAACACAGTTTACTTCACACAGTGAACACTATTCTGACCTAATCTCTGTAAAGCCAACAAGGCAAAGATTAAATGAGAAGAGTTTGCTTGCGTGCGGTCAGGGGACTCTTCTACGCAAGAACTGTCATTAATTCAGATGAACAGATATGTGTCAATGTGATCAGTGTCAATCACAGAATTTACATTTAGCATCTTTCCTGGTACCAACCAAAATACTATTAAACCATGCCATTTCATTTCAATCGTAGTGTTTTCTTTACCTTTAAAATGCCATTTTCTGTTTGTTTTTTTTATTATTTTTTATTGAGAGCTCTAATTAGGGCTTAATTTGAGAATTAATCATGACTAATAGTCCAGATGAAACTTTACAAGGGTATGTACAAGATTACTGGCAGAGGAAACCAGGGGGTTTTTTTCCAGAACATCTTTGCGCTTACTGGAGCTTGTGAGTCCACCGACCTTAACAAGGACCTGCAGACGCAAAAGCAACCCAGAAAACCTCAAATATCCACCGCCACATTGCACCGTGGGTACAGTCATGACCTCCTTTTCGGTGTTAGCGTCCGTCTACCTCCACGAAACCGCACCGCAGGTGTGTGTGTGTGTGGCCGGAAAAGCTCAGCCGTGGCCCTCTCGTCCAATCACGACACGGAGCTCAGCCGTGGCCCTCTCGTCCAATCACGACACGGAGTTCCAGGGCCCGTTTAGCAGACCCCCAGGTGCTTGTTTTTGTTGTGGATCAGCGAATCGACAAAAATCGCATCGCCGGTCAGTGACCCTACAGAGCGGCGCTGATTCGCGGCGGGAACGCTGGGCAGTCGGGCGGCACGTACCGCAGCCCCCCCCTAAATGTCAAGGCTCCCGCTGGAAACAATCAGGGTGCTGACACCGCGCCGTCTGCAAAGTGGGAAATCAACCAACCGGCACAGTTCCTGCCGGTCGCCATGGCAGCCTTGTAAGGCGGGGGCACTCAGATCTATCCCTCCAGGCCTGTAGTACAGATGGCTTTCAGTCTTTCCCCTGTAAGCAGGGCCAACTTAAACTTGGATATCAGGGGGCCCAATTTACCTAGGCCTTTAGGCATGTGCAAAACCTTTCAGCACACGCAAAACTAACACAACCAATGATTGGCGGAAAACAAATACCATTACCAATCACTGGTCGTGTTATTGGTTTTGTGTGTGCTAAAAGGTTTTGCACATGCTAAAGATCTTAGTAAATTAGGCCCTAGGTAAATCTCTGGCCTATCAGCAGCATTAATCCACCAATTAACTTTCAGGAAGAAAACAAAACCAGCAGGACTACAGGCCTTGAGGGCCAGATCTGAGTATCCTAGCTGTGAGGCAGGGGTCCTCAATCTTATCCAAAAAAACGGCCGGTGTGGGTGCAGGCTTTCATTCCAACCAAGCAATTACACACCTGGCTCTAAGAATCAACCACTGGGGTCTTTGCCAAGGACCTTGATTAGTAGAATCAGGTGTGTTGTAGAATCATCACTGCTTGGTTGGAACAAAAGCCTGCACCCGCACCGGCCCGCTCTGGATGGGTACAGAAGAAGTGGAACCGGATTAGCAAGAAACACGGAGCTGGACTCTCATGTCATGGCTCCATATAAAGCAGCACTTTATTTCTGGCTCTGAAAACAGAGGCCATGAATTTTGCATCCACTTGTATTTTTTTGTTTCGCATCTTTAGAAGAGCAGTTTAAAAATAATGTCTGCATGCAAGGTGTGGAGACACTTCAGGAGACTTAGATTTAGGAGGACAGTCTTCTTCGAACCTTTTAAAAACGTTTCCACTTAAAGTGAGGGGTGCGCACCTCGTGCAGACGCTGTCTCGGAGACAGAAGCGGTCTCTTTGCATAAACTCATTTGCATACAGTGTGCTGAACTTGGCTATTTGAACATTAGCTGCGTACAGCCGAAGTGCCACAATTTTTCGCTTTAAACAAAATGTGGCATATCACAGGCCTCAGCACTTGGCTGACTCTCAGTCATATCTTAAATCTTTTTTCTTTTTTAAATCTTTTTTTTAAATATTCAGTGAATATTTAGTCTTGTTCAAGGCCTGGAGACACTAAAATTTGTGAAAAAAAATTCAACATTAAAAAATAAGAGGCCTCAACCAAAAGAATTTCGCTTGAACTCTACAGCTAAGAGTCCATCCGGAGCTGGGACTCCATGCAGGCTGGGACTCAGGTGTCAAACTCCAGTCCTGGAGGGCCGCAGTGTCTGCTGGTTTTCAAGGTACTCCAAGCATCGGTGGTTCATCTCAGGCACAGATTGCCTAATGAATCCACACACCTAGGTTCTCAAGGCCTAAACTAACAACTGATTGAAAGGAAACCACAGACACTGCAGGCCCCTGGGAATTCGGTCTGATGCGTCTAAAGAGGAGTCTGGCGTTCACAGAGAGGCTGATCTGATTCATCATCCACCACAGCTGCTCAGTTTATATTTTAAATGAGACATAATTACTGACTCATGATTATGAAAAAAAAATAAACTATTTACCTCATAGCACCAATAAAACCATTAATGAAACATGAGAGCGTCAATCAACGTCTGGGAATTATGAAACATTCAGAAGCAGCGCTGGGGGGGGGAATTCCCCTCAGTGAACCAGCTCCCTCCGCACCCTGCATGAAAAACAGCATCCTGGTGCATTAATGTAGCACTTTGTAACCCACAGCGTTGCGTTTCTCACAACAAAATAAGGCCTGTTCATAATTCAGCGGCTCTCCGTCCCCACGCGCTGCTTCCCTCTTATTCTCTGCAGGTCTACAGCGGCAAATTCTCTGACTCAGAAATTCCTCTCATCTGGTGCAGAACCTGCCGGTTTTTTTTTTTTTTCCCCAATCCACCTCTCACCCATAGCGCCATCATCTGACTGTGTCACCTGGCCGCCCGCGGCTGATCCCACCAGTCAAATCTGAGGAGCAAGTGATCCCAAAGCAGATTCCGCCCGTGAGCCGGTTACCGTTTCCAGGCTTTGTAATTGGCGTAATGAGAAAGTCAGTGGAAACCTTGTGCGGTGTATTTCACTGATATAGCGTGCGCTTACAGCTCATATCCACAGCGAGCGCGGATGAGTTTACACAGTGCAGCAAGCAAACATGGCGGCATGTTCACAGGATCCCATGGTGCCACTGCAACACAACCAGTTCTGATTAACCTGGGTGAGAAGCATTGATTAACAGTGGATCTCTGAATAAAGTCCTAACCCAATCCGAGATGTTTTGTCATGAAAACATGCCTAGCATAGTAAGCAATAGTGGATTATAGTTGCCAATATTGATTCAAGTCCATGCTTGACCGAAACAAAAAGGAATAAGACACTGAATATCTGTTTTGAATGAGTTTTGACATCTGACCAGGGCATGGAGACTAAATATTGAGTAGCCTTCTACGCTCTGCTAACTGATTTACGCTAACACGCTGGACTAGCCTAATTGCCAGGGGCTAGTTCAGTGTGTTACGCTGATTTACGCTATTTTATGGGGGGGGGCAGTTAGAGGTCTGAGCAAAAGTGAGCTGATAGGCTGGCCATCGAGGCAGAGAAATATGACAGTCGCACCAACCGCCTCATTCTCCACGCCCAATACGCCAAGGCTACTGGTGGAAACCGTAACATTCATTCCTTATTTATGAAATATGGACTACAGGGAAACGTTGGAATCTGTCAGAGCCAATTGTGGAGACGGCTCTCGTTTCACAATCCTATCCCACCCGCCAAGAAATATTAAAGTCCACACAGAAGAGCAGAAATCTGCCTGTGAAAAGCGCAGTCTGGACGGGTCTGTGCGGTCGCGGATACAGAAGACTGGGTTTGAATCCGTGGCGAGGCTGTGGAACGCGTTCCAAACGTCAGTCTGGAGGGAACCCCTGACTCGTGCATGTAAGACGTACCGAGAACCAAACGTCTCCGTAACATTTCTCACTTTTCCACCGTCCTTTTTTTGAGATGAGAGATATCCTTGACCAGGGGTGTCCAGTTTTATCCGAGAAAAGGGCCGATGTGGGTGCAGGTTTTTTGTTTTACCCCAGTGCTGCAAACACCAGGTTCTACTAATTAACTAATCACGGTCTTACCTCAACACCTTAATGAGCTAAATCAGGTGTCTGGGTGCTGGAAGGTTTTGCTTTCACAAGCTGGACTGCTGGGAATTCCGTGCGATACAGATGAAATATCAGAGTGGGAGGGTACAGTCTGAGAGAGAAGAGAAAATGAAGAGGTGACCCTCCCCCCCGACCTCACAACCCTCCCTGACTCTCCCCCCACCTCACAATTCTCCCTGACGCCCCCCCCCACCTCACAACTCTCCCTGACCCCCCCCCCACCTCACAACTCTCCTGACCCCCCCCACACCCTCTGACACCCTCCCCACTCCCACACCCTCCTGCCCCACCCCCCACCCCACCCCACAACCCTCCTTGCTCCCACCCCCTCCACCTGCCCACAGTAAGCTCTCATTACAACTGAGTCACCATGACCTCCTCCACCTCCCTACCCTCTGCCTGTAAGCAGTGATCTGTCATGGTCAGGACTGCTAGGATAGTGTGCCAAGGTTCTTCTTGGGGGTGGGGGGTTTGGTACTGAAGATGTAGGACCTGTAGACCAGCCCAGCGGATGGGTGGGGGTCAGTGGCCTTGGGTCAGTAAGTCTGTACACTCCCGGTCTGCTGAGAAAATGGTGATCCAGTTAATTTAGCTCACTATCTTATCCCTGGCAGAACCTTCTATGTTTTTCACCCAAGAAACCCCTCTAGATTCCCACAATTACTGTACTGTCACCTGTGGCAGTGCTGACTAAATTTCATTACCCAGGGGCCAGGGCCAGTGGCATGAATATCTGAGCGTTAACAAATGGAGGACTGTTTATATTAAATGTGCACGGCATTAACGTGTGCAATATTCATGTGAACATGTCACACCTATTCTCTCCAGGCTGGGGCCCATAATGCACCGCCTGCGTCGTCCATTCGAGAGAAAGAGAAATTAACAACAGGCATCAAGATGAGAATCGTGTTTTATTGAAAGCGTTTTCCTGTCGCGTCTCTCGAATTAATGTCTGTTTGAAACAAGCTTTCGACGAACGACGAATGTGCGTCTGAAAAAAGGTACGTGTGAATAAACAGACTCATCTTTCAACGGCGATGAGCTCGGCATCGTGTCGGAAGTAAAGAGGAATGAACTGCGAAGGACGCGTGTCTCTTTTTTTGTGCGTGTGACAAAAGTCGTAATGGAATTTTGTGGGCGCCCGCATTCTTCCAGGATACAAAAACAATTCTAAACCTGCAGTGGCATTGCAAATACCTGCTCTGTCTGAACTATGGATTTATGTGGCAGCAGTTATTCATCAGCTGACTTTTGAATGCACAAGAAAGGGAGTTGGAGAAGTGAGGGCCCCGCCCGCCTTTGACACTTTCAAAATAAGAACGAAAATAAGGAAAAAAGTGCCTTTTTCCACCCTTCTTTCTGATCTAGATCTTTCCGCCTCAGAAAGAACAAAACATTTTCTTCACTCCGTTGTTCTTGTCCATAGCAACCTGCATTCTTTGTGTGTGCAACTCATAAGCCTTATCTGTTTTCGCCTGATGACCAAGTTTGGTGACCACCTTGCCCAGAGGCCCTCACAAGGTCAAAAGCAGATCAGCATCGCTGATCAAAGACTGATCTGTCAGTGACAAACAAGCTCACGGCTGGTTTAGCAGGAAGAGGTCAGGAAGGTCTCTAAGGCAGAGATGACGGCGAGAGATTAGGAAACACGACAGATTTCTCGGGCCTAAACTCCGCCTCTTGGCTTATGGTCCACGAGGGCAAAATAGCGAAAGGTCAGACTGGATCGATTTCCATGGAAACAGGAAAGGGGCGGAGCTTCCATTTGACAGAGTAGACTTCTGTTCTCCATCACTTTGAGCATCGAACCCTGATGTCAACAGAAGTTCAGACACTACCAGACCCCAGCCAAGACAGACTGCCTCTGTGCGGATTTCAATGGTGCGGAGTTAGCTCAGAGAATTCCATGCTTGATTAAAAGATTTTCTCATAATACATTCTTGTTAGACAATCAGAGGTCATAAAGAGACTAAGGGAGCATTGTTGCTCCATCTCTGTCCTTCGGTCTCAAGACATTCTTGTCTTGCCAGCTGTGAGCTAATGCTGTAAACATGTCTGGATTTGTGCTGTCTGCACTGCAGTGTTAGAGACACTTTTTTACAGCACCCAGGGTGAAAATAAGCACATTAGAATGTAAGACATGCAACAGGCACCAAAAGATTTTTTTTTTTTTTTGAAGCATCAATCAAATCTCCTGAACTTCAGCTTCAAATCATCAGATAATTAGCAGGTTTAAGCTGTTGCCGTTCTTCTCAACAGAAGCCAAGTGCTTTGCAAAGAGAAACGTTTGCAAAGGGAAACTTCTTCCTTCTAATCTCTGTCTCTTTCTCCTCATACTGTATATATACACACTCTTCCTCCCTCTGTCTCTCCCACCCCTCTGTCTGTCTCTCTCTCTCTCTTCACAGTGCTCTCACAAACATACTCTCTCTCTCTCTCTCTCTCTCTCTCTCTCTCTCTCACACACACACACACACACACACACACACACTTAACACACACTTCTCCAACAGAATCCCTGTCCAAAGAAAGCGGCGCGGTAGACGTACAGTGCTGTGGGGCATTTGCGGCCTTGCCCCAGCAATAGAGGATTAGGCCACCCCCGCGCCCGCCCTCGTGCCCACCGCGCAGTGGAGGCGTTCGGTTAGCGAGCGCCAGGTGTCCCGCGCAGGGCGCCAAAAAGCGCGCGGTCCTTTTCCCTGCCGGGTTCCCCCTTTTCATCCGCCTGCCAGAGCGGCGGATTTCAGCTCGCGTCCGGCCCGGAGAACTCTCGCGCTCCTCCTCTCCCGTTCCCACGGAGACGGGCGAGCAGGCGTACGGGCAGGCACCGCCACGGCGCTCCTCCCCTGACGTCGGCTGCCCCCGGACAGCGCCGCGGAGCGGAGCAAGATATCCACCTGATCGATGAGCGCGGCGGCTCGCTGATTATCCTGGAAGCCCAGCGCGGTTTTAATGCGTGTAGCTGCTTCCTGAAACCGTCCTCCGGCAGACCAACGCGGTTTTAATGCGTGTAGCTGCTTCCTGAAACCGTCCTCCGGCAGACCAACGCGGTTTTAATGCGTGTAGCTGCTTCCTGAAACCGTCCTCCGGCAGACCAACGCGGTTTTAATGCGTGTAGCTGCTTCCTGAAACCGTCCTCCGGCAGACCAACGCGGTTTTAATGCGTGTAGCTGCTTCCTGAAACCGTCCTCCGGCAGACCAACGCGGTTTTAATGCGTGTAGCTGCTTCCTGAAACCGCTCTCCGGCACCGAAAGTCCGTCTTCTGCCAGCGCAGCACAATTCACGGAGACGAATGAACGCGGTGATAAAAACGCGCCTGCTAAGAGCCCTTCCTTTGAAAACTCAGTGCTACGTTCTTTGCACTGCATTGAGCTTGAATAGCGCTATATGGAGATGGAGATGCAGCGCTTCACAAACCATTAACAAATGTTCGTAAATGGAAAAAGGCCGTTTCTTACGCCTACATGTTTTCATAATATTACAAAGATACATGTTAAAAGACGTATTTTGAAATGTTTGGCAGCGTGGTGAAAATGTGTTGTGAATTTGGTTACCGGGGGGGGCACTGCTCTGCTCAGATCGATTAAATTTTAATTGCAGACTCACGCAGGGACAGATGCAGGGTGGACGGATGACAGCACACACGGTACGGACGGCATTACAGCAAGCTGTCAGCGACGCTGACGATCAGAATAATCAGAATCTCACACGCCCGTTCCAGGTGATAATTCCAGAAAAATACGTCTCCTGTCCAATGACAGATGCGGCATTCCATTGTCGTTATTGTCTTTGGAAAAAAAAATTGCGCTTTTTTATTCCAGAGATGAGAATCCTCATTTATCAAATGATCGGCAGCTTAAATTCCGGAGTAAAAGTTGTCAGACATTTTGGTTTTGGTTTTGACTTTAAAGTCTGGGTTCTGGATTCAGTTATTCGAATAAGAATGTACCAAATATGAAATGGTTAAGATTGCTTCTGAACTTGTGCATGCACATTTCCTAGTGGTATTAAAGAGGCACTGCACGCAATTCAGAATTCTGACAATTCAAGCAACAAAAACCCAGCTGAGATATTACAATATCTGAATAATTAAACATTTTCAATAAGATCTAAATATAGGACGTATCGTTGCTAATTTCAGAAAGGAATAGAAAAACTTTAAATATGCTGTATTGATTAAATTCAGCTCTCTGAACAATCATGAATTAATTACAAAACCATTCATAAAATTTTCACGAATGTTTTAAGTGCATCTAGCATTCCATAGATTTACTTGTTTAATATTCAGGAGAAATAATATCCATAGTCTGCCTGCATCTGAACCCAATTAATATTGTAAGCCTTTCAACGCGCATCACATCAGCATAAGTAACTATTGTGGGTGGCTGAGACTGCATGACTGCATGACCTATTCATTTGTAGGGAGCAAAATACAGGGATTAATTAAACATATAATTCGCCAATGTCAACAAAATGCAGTATTACATATTTTTTTATGTACAGATGTCCTTCTCTGGCATAAATTTCACATCTTTCCACTTGCTGTTAAGGTTTGCATTTATTTATTTAACTGATAAACATACACAAAAAAACACCCAACAGGATAGGTTGACTGAGCACACCCCCCCCCCCCCCCCTCCCACCTACACCACCTACCCCAATTGCCCTAACCTACATGTCTTTGGACTGTGGGAGGAAACCGGAGTACCCGGAGGAAGCCCACGTGGACATGGGGAGAACATGCAAGCTCCACACAGAAAGGCCCTGGCTGGGATTCGAACCCAGGACCTTCTTGCTGTGAGGAAACAGTTCTATCCACTTATAAAAACAAGCAGGTTGTACAGCATTTCAACTCTCAATTAAAAAATTATTATGTTAAATTCTGAACATTTGTAGTTTACATTCTTTTGTACACGTGTCAATATGTGCCCCATTATACTCCACACAATGAGTGAGAACAATGTCTCTGTGTAAACCAGATTATTATACAATAGCATTATGGATTTAGCTTTCATTTCCTTATTAATTATGAGAAAATTGTGGACGGGACGATTTTTAATTATCACAATACTTTGGACAAAAGAAACTTAAAACTCCACTAACAAAAAAAAAAAAGAAAGAAAAAGAAAAAAAAGGCATATTCATTGGCGGGGATTTGTATAAAAGTTTCCGCTCAGCTATAATCAAATTTGCTGAGGATAAGCAAACAGAAGGAGCGGGCTGATAAAGGAGAGACAAAGGTGGATGAACGGAGCGAGATAGGAACAAAAAGTTTAATCAAGGCCCCCCTGTATTTGGGTATTTTACGGGGAAAGCTGAATATCAGTACAATAGATAATTGGGATTTACGTTGGACTGTTTTATTTTATTTTATTTGTTGTTTTCAACAGAATCCGATAAACAGTGATCGAATACAATTAAATTAATTGCACACATAGCGAGGAATAGCATAAGTGAGGTCTTTTTTTAAAACACCCCTTTTTCTCCAACTGAGCATGTGTCTGTAGACGTTTAAAATTTCTCACGAGCATAATTTATTTTGCACTTTATTTCGCAAATTTAAGTTTAAGAAGCAATAGTGAATGTCCCAAGTCAAAAAAGTTTGGTTTATAGCCATGGCAAAAAAAAAAAACCTTCTTGCCACGATGCAGCCTACGTTTCGTTATCAGAGCTAACCTGGTTCCAGGCAAGAATTAGGGAAGCACTACCAAGGGCTAAATTCAACACACTGTTAAAACACACGAACAGAAGCAAGCACTAGCCAGTTTGCCCAGTCATGCAGCCAAATGAAAACCATTCAACCAACAGCTAAAGCTGGTTTATTTATTTACTTACTTAATTACTTACTTTTGGATGGGGAAGTTAAGTCAGACTTTGTCAGTCTTTACAGAGAGCCACAGTTGCGTTACTAAATACCAGACAAACTACTGCCTTTCATCTCTAAGACATTAGTTATTGCGCCTTATTACAGATTAAAGCGGTTTTGCAACCGTTACTGCCACAACTGCCCTTCTCTGCCCTGAAATGGATCCAAAATATTTCCACACCAGGATGGAGCCCCCTGGACATCTCTGATCTTTGGGTTTGATTTCCTAAGCAGGAAGAACAACTCGCTAATTCCAGAAGACGTAGTGGCAGTGTAGTGTAATGGTTAGAAACCTGGACTTGAAACTCAAAGGTTACGTGTTGATTTGATTCCCAGCAGGGTTGATGCTGGGTTGTGCCTCCTGACCAAGGCACTTATCCTGAATTGCTTCAGTAAAATATTCAGCTGTAATCAAATGGATTTAAAAAAGGACTTTGTCTAAAGTTGCTCTGAATAATAATGTCAGCTAAATGTAATGTTAGAAACTTTATTTAGATTCTAAGGTAACTGTAAAGATATTGGCAGAGAGGGAGAAGAATATCACTAATTTACAGAACTCACGCAAAGCATTTCAGTTTACAAATTTCATAAGCTACCGCGGCTTCTGCTTTGACCACCAAGTAGAGGTTCACGTAGACATTAATGTAGTAATCATTTAACTGACAATGTCCTTGAGAATCATGTATTTTCCTAGTAAAATAAATAAATCAACATATCAAACAATAAATAAACTTTAAATATCGGTTCACCCAATATTTACCATGTTTTACTACTGAAACAGAAGTCATTTCAATGGCCCAAAAAAACATGTTTTCATTAGAATAAACAGGTAACTGTATTGCAGCCATTAAATACCGGAAAACTATTTAACTTTTAACCTCTTCAGTACACTGCAGCAGGCCGCACATCACACACGAGCCTGTGCTAGAGACAAACAGGAATGACGGTGCGCACAGAGCGAAAACAGTCTGCGAATGACATACGACACAGGGCGCTCTCATTGGCTGCAGATGTTCCATTCCACAGCTATAAATACAATTAGCAACAATCTGCTGTATTAACCAAGGAGCACCCGCCCCCCCACACACGCATATACCCCCCGAATACAAACCGCAAATAAAAACCAGCTGATTCAACACAGACGAACACGCAGCTTGACATCCACCAAAATCACCGGAGTTAAGTGCTTCGCTCAAGGGAACGACCCGAAATGGCTCCAGCTGGGAAGCGAGCGCACAGTCGCCTTGTTACAGAGCCAGATCCAGGCTGCCCGACCGCAACTGCACTTAACACTAATGGTGTGACATATGTACCGATAACGGTCTCATTTGTCCACAGTCTCTTAATAAGGGCACACCTCTTTACACTTGGGGGAAAACCTATGTGGGGAAAGGGGAAGTAAGGGGCTGGGTATTAAAATAGATTCTGAACTAGTGAACACACACACACACACACACACACACACCATGGATGAAACTGGTGTAATCTGATTTGATGAAGAATACTGGGGTTCCAGAAAAGTAACATTAAGCACGAACACACACAGGTAATGCTGATGACCGATTGGATTCATTACGAGTTACAGTTGGCTCAGCGGTCCACTCGACTGAGAGGTGCATTATGGGTAGAGTGGGCCTCTCGGCTTTGCGCTGCCCATTCCAGCCCCATCCCAGACCAGCACGGGGTCCCATTTCTCCTTCACCTTGACATTACCTCCTCAGATACCATCACCTCCTCCGATACCATAATTTGCTTCATTAGAACTCCTCATTTTTTCCACTTCGCCGGTGCCGAATGATAAGATAAATGAATGGAAAGTTCCGGGGCTGATTACTCTGCAAATCCAGGAGGATTTGTGTATAATGTCTAATGAAGGTCTAATCACTCAACTTAATTGCTAGATAAGCCCCCCCCCCCCCCCAGCCCTGTGCCTCCAGAGTCCTCTTCAGGAGGAAAAACCCAAACTGCCCCCCCACCACCATCCCCATCCCCATCCCCTTGTCCTGGCTTGAACCTTGCCGCTCAATTTTTGGGTGAAATAAAGGTAATTATAAAAAGCCCTCCACTCTCAAATATCCATAACACTACGTTAAGTAAAACTTAACTATTTTTATTCATTAGATCACATATTTTTGCATATATAGCCATGTATACATATTTAATATACATAATGCACCCAACTTGCAAGTAGTGTAAACATAATTGTTTTAAATGTTTAGATCTAAAAGTTCTAATGAGTTTCTCTCTTCCTTCTTCGTATTGTTATGTATAGTTTTACTGCTGAACCTATGCGTACAAAAACATTTTCTTACTTCAATGAGATTTACAAGTAAAACAGAAGATAAACAAATTATAAGAAAAAAATACCAGGAACAAAAGTTATAGTTGCCATCTGTGAACTGCCAATCAGCAGCTAGCCAGTCAGGAGCAAGCCAATCAGGGGATAGCCAGTAAGGAACTAGCAAACCAGGAGCTGGCCAGTCAGGAGCAAGCCAATCAGGGGCCAGCCAGTCAGGAGCCAGTCAATCAGGAGCAAGCCAGTCAAGAGCAAGCCAATCAGAGGCCAGCCAGTCAGGAGCCAGTCAATCAGGAGCTAGCCAGTCAAGAGCAAGCCAATCAGAGGCTAGGCCAATCAGCAGCGAGCCAGTCAGGAGCAAGCCAATCAGGGGCAAGCTGCAACTGAGCAGAGATAAGGACTCCTCCTCCAGCTGCACTGACACAGTGGGGGCACTGCTCTCCGACCGCCCACAGATGCTAGCCCTTTGAAAAGGCTCCATGTCTGGTGCTGAGCATATGGACCACGGTTACTCACGCCTCCGCCCCGCTGTCAGACTCGAGTGTGTGGTGTGTTGTGTGCGCCCTCAGAGCCGCCTTCGTCCACTGGCCTCCGGCTGCCAGCAGATGGTCAGCGATCAAACGATCAAACGAGCCCGCGGTCATCACGGGCGTTTCCGCGTCGAACCGCCCGCCGCGTGCCGCCTCCCCCCCGACCCGAGACCGGTACCGTCAGCGCGGCTCTCACGGCCCCGGCGCAAGCGCAGAGAGCGAGGTCGCAGACGCCGTCGCCGCGGCGACCAACTGACAGTTTCAGGGCAGTGATTACACGCATCGCGACTGCGGAGACTATAAAACGGGGGGGGCAGGGGGGCCTTGTAGCCAGTTTGACCCTGTCCTTTGGACACCACGAGCGGATAGACAGGACGATCGCCATGGCAACAGACAGCGCAACGGCTCCGGGTCGGACACGGTTGTCGGTCAGCCGCCCCCCCCCGCGCTCAGCGAGGTGGAGGACCGACGCGGACCATCGGGCCCTCTGCACCGCACCCGCAAAGGGGCCGAAACCCAGCTTTTCCCCGCCGAGATGGATTTCCTTCCTTCTCCATCTGCACAAATGGGGCCCGCCACCGAGCGCATCCATCACGCGACTTCACGGGTGGCACGCTGCCAGCGGCTCCGTAATTAATCAGAACTTCCTTCAGCGCCGCGGTAAACACGGGGTTCAGCGCTCCGGCGCGCGCCGGGCTGAACCAGAACCCCATTTGCATCCGCCCTGTTTTTCCCCAAAACCAAGCCTTTAAAAAGTTTCATTTTTATTTTTATAATTGCACTTTCTTTTTCTTTTCCAAAATGTTCAATGGCACATATAACAGTGGATATAGACACTGAGAGAGAGTTTTTCTTTTTTCTTTTTTCTTCCTCCGCACCGAATCTAATATTCTACATTTCATCTGGGCCCCGTGATCCCGCAGCATAAGATCCTTTAAAGCTACTTTCAAGGAATATATACGAAACCCATTTCCTTTATCTGGTTCCTCCCCATGGCTCCCACACGCGCGCCCGCATTAATAACTGATGAAATCCGTTCTCCTTACGCACGCTCGAACGGAGCCCCGCGCACGTGACGGAAGACGGCGTCGTCCGCGCGCGCGCACGAAAACATGCTCGCGGGCCGGCGTTCTCCAGCCGCGCGCGCAAATCCAGGATGCAGTTGCCATGGAGACGCCGTCGAGGAGCCGCCGCCGCCGCCGTTGCAGATTTGGAGGATGTCTGACTGCTGACCTTTAATGATGGACGAGACGCGGCCCGGCTCTGGGAACACCTCGCACGTCGGCGGCAGAACCGCGGGACGTCTGGAACCCTGCCGACGTGCGTTTGCTCACGCGCTAACTGGCGTTTCCGCCACGCCGCTGACGAATGCCTTTACAGCCGCGAGTTCAGTGACAAGTCAGCGCCGGGATATATGGGGGGGAAAAGGCGCATCGCACTCTCACAAACTCAGCACGGACGCAAACATTCACTGAGAAAGGCTCGTCTTCGAGATTCAGTTTTCAGTTGTGTCTTCTGAAGAAGAAGCTCAAGTAAAGTTGTATGTATATACTGTATATGTGCTGTCATATGTGACACCAAATTAACTACGTTAACTTCAAAATGAAAGAACAAGAGAGGTGACATGAATTTACTTTTTTCCCCTTCACAGATTAAAGTTGGTACAACCTGCTCTGTGACCTGCGGGGGTGGGAGGGGGGGTGGGATGATGTCATCTGGCAGATGTCCGATTTGGGGGACCGTTCTACTGGTGACTCCCAAGGAGAGGTGCACCCGCACCTCCACCTTAACCTCCAAATACCTCCAAATAAAAATCTAAAGATCGTTTAACCATTAACCATTAGCCGATACGTTTTCTATACTGGCTGGTTCCATCAAAGCAAGTCTTAATAGTTGATTAGCCACCAACAATATCTTTGCAGCTCTAGGAGTTCCTTCACTGCACAGAGGCTCCGGGTGCTTTAAGATGGATTGTATAATCTTGTGGGGTGTACATAACTTGCCATTCCAAACTGTGGGTGGCACGATGGGGCAGTGGATAGCACTGTTGCCCCCAATGTCATTTTGGTTCCTGGCCAGGGCCCAGGTGGGTTTCCTCCCCCAAGCCAAGGACATGCATGTTACGGGCACTAACATGGCGCGTAAATAAGCATGTGTGCTCTGTCGACCTACCCTGTATAAATATACATATATTCATACAGTCAAGCTACCCTGTATAGATAAAGATTAATGAAATATGATAGTATCGGCCTCTCACTCTCTCTGTACTCCCATCTTTAGTGTTTAGACGTCCGTTATATATGATTTGCGCCAGAATAAACGCAATCCACGTATTCTTCCTCAGAGGTCAGCGCCAGCCGAGGGGACAGGTGAAGCATGCTGGGAGTCCAAGGCCGTGAGAATAACTGCCGCCGTGCGGACTCTGGCGCGTCACGCTGGCACCGATTCCTGCGCGCGACAGAACCCCGTCTCGCTGGCACCGATTCCTGCGCGCGACAGAACCCAGTCTCGCGGCACCACTGTCGGTGGTGGTGGTGGTGGCAGATGCCCGTACTCCTTGGTGGTGGTGGTGGCAGATGCCCGTACTCCTGTTCCGCAGCGGAAGCCTGGAATGACTGCAATAGCGCCATGCCAGGGACTGCTCCCATGTATTTAAACGTGCCCATTTATGCATGCAGCGAATGCTTTCACCTTCCTATAATCTCAGGGGGCACCAGACCCACCTCCACCAGGTAAGTTCAGAGGTTTATAAGACCCTGGAGCCCGGACTGAGACAGGGGGGGGGAGTTATCCATACACGGCGCGTTCTCCTAATATGGTAACGCTCTTTCCTCACTGAGTGAATGGTAGTGATTGAGTCTCAGAGTTTTTTAGGGTCAGAGAACAACAGAGGTCTGAGTGGCACAGCTAGCCTGGATATACAGCAGCAGTACTCCGGTGTTCTCAAACATACATTACATTAAAGGCATTTGGCAGATGCTCTTATCCATAGCGACGTACAACAAAGTGTATAACCATAACCAGGAACAAGTATGATGAAACCCCTAGAGAGAGTACGTCCAAGTGCAGGGAAAACGCATAGTTCAACTTGGACCCTCAGGTTAAACTGATTAACACTAACAACGAGAACGGCAACAACGCAATCTATGGAACAAATAAAAGCAGTAGTTAAGACGTTAATGCACCTAAGTCACCTATGAAACAGCTGCTAGTTACAACTAGTACAAGTCATTTACAGGGTAGAGGGATGGGGAGAGGTGCAGACTGAAAGGTGAGTCTTCAGTCGTCGTTTGAAATGGGTCAGTGTCTCAGCTGTTCTGACCTCCACAGGGAGGTCATTCCACCATCGTGGGGCCAGAACAGACAGGAGACGTGTTCTGGAAGTGCAGGTGCGAAGAGGGGGAGGTGCTAGGCGTCCTGAGGTAGCAGAACGAAGGGCTGAATCCGGCTGGCATGTAGGGTTTGAACATCATCATGGTTGCAGTTGTTGTTGTTGATGTAGATGTTGTTCTTGTTGTTGCTGTTGTGACATTGCACATGCCTTTTGGAGATTTCCCTACAAAGTACACTCCTGTGGAGCACGTCTATGCAGCTACATTATGCTGTGGAATCTGGAGTGGAACAAAGCATCAGTCTGTAGGAGTTGGAGAGAAGAGCGTGCTTGTCTGCACTCTAATGAATCGATTTAAAAATGATTGATGTTAAAGTAATGAGAAATGCTACTGGACATTCCAAATTGTGAGAAAGAAATTGGACTCAAAACTTGTTAAAAGGCCAGCATTCTCTCTACGGTGAGTTCAATTAATCTGGTTAAAATTGTTGGGGAGAACCTTAGACGGGCCCTTTTGTGATAATACTGGTCTTGCTGCTTGGCAGATATATACACTGAATCAGGCTCTGTTGTCTGATCCACTTCATGGTGCTCTGTGAGTCCCCTTAAAGGACCATTTTTGAGCATTTTAAAACTATTATTAGATGCTGTTGACTCATGCTCCTCAAAGCATTCCAGAGACTGCTCCAAGGTCCTCCAGAACAGTTACGAATGGCCCCAGTTTCAGACGCGACAAATTTGAAACACGAGTCGTGACCCAAACATGACTGCACCTAGAGGTTAAACACAAGACGTGAGGAGGGGGTGGTCAGGGGGACTTAACAAGTGTTTAACCCATTAAGCTGCAAGATAAAAAAAAAAATTAATTAGAATGCTCTTAGCTGAACATTCTAACGTTGACGCAACAATCAATACTGGTAATGGAAAGCAATGGAGTTCTAGAACACCGATTTAGAATTCTGAAGAAGAAGAAGAAAAAAAACAGATTCCCAAACACTTACTCTTCAAAGGGTTAAAAATAACTGTGAAAGGGCGACAGGCGACTTCCAGGCAGAAGTGCTGAGCGAGCGCTTTGGGACTGCCAGCGTGTGATGGAGTTCCTGGATCGCCATGGAGATTTCATCATGCAAAGTGTGCTGATCGGAAGACTCCCCACACAGCTCAGTGACCCGGCCTGGCCTGACACATTTCAGCATAATCACTCCACTTTCCTAAAAAAAATAAATAAATAAATCATTCATTGTGAGGAAAGAAACTTAAAAATGACTTTCACCTCTCGCTGGACAAAATCGTTTATTCCGGCCTGTGATAAGGCCACTTATGGTGGCTCTATGAAAGACAAGAACCATTTACTTGCTGAAGGCTTAAGTGGTATATAAAACAGTTTAGCATGACTTCAAGTGAGTATACTACTGAAGTATTTAAGTAGTAGAACTGAAGGTCATAGTAGCAATAGTAGTAGTAGCAAAAGTAGTAAAGGATAATAAATGTTCAAAGCATCTGTGGAACAATATGATTATTATTTTAACTGTATAGCACTATAGCAGCCCGGCATCACTAAATTCACAATTCATTATGCAGTATCATATCTTCATTATCATTATTATTCCACCTGCACTACACTGCAATATCAGGACAGCTGGTTACTTCCATAAGATTATGAAAGTGTTTAATTTCTGTAAAGAGGACAGAGAAAGTTACAGCATTCAATCATTGCTGCGTACACCTGCCAACGGTGGCATTATGCCATGTCTTTAATAGAACCTTCAAAAAGATCACACAAAGATGTTTGTTAGTTGCATTTGTTAGTGGTTTAGTTCACGTGAACAAGTTGTTAATATATTTAATATATTCATAACTTTTTGTCCATGTAAATGAAGACATTTGTTAATGCTAGTTAAAGGAAAAGCATTGCTAAGTGTTCCCAAATAGCAACTCTTAATGGCCCTTAATTTTCTTCAATAGAAAAACCGGTAAATATTACAGCAATTTTCCACGTTTTTTTTTTCTTTGGCCACAGAATGTCTGATTTATTATTATTATTATTTTCGTTTATTTATAAAGGGAAGACCCTCTGAGACCAAAGTTTCTTTTACAGGGGGGCCCTGTGATCACAACAAAAAAAAAATAAAATAGAAATAAGTAGATGTAAACTGCGGCATATCAGTGCAGCGGTGCTGAGCTGAGGAAGCAGAATCGTGGAGTAGGAGTTCCCCACCCCCCCGAGCCGCTGTGATAAATTTAAGGATCACCAAGCGTAATTCGGATCCGTCCCGAGGCTCGGGGGGGGGAAGGGGGGCACGGCACTCCATCGCTTATTCCCAAATCCACCTCGGCGGGGGACCAGACTCCTCCGATCCGTTTGGGTTTTAAAAATTAGCAGCAGTGCCCGAATGTACAAGGGGAAAGAGATGAACTTCTGAGTGCTGCTTGTGGATGTGAAAGAGGACTTCACGGGGGGATCTTATAATATGCAGTCAGTACATAAGCTACAAGCCTGGAAACACATATATAGCATGTGTTTGTATGCCCAAACTGAGAAGGAAATGCAAAGAACATCTGAATGCTGTTGGTGTGTGTGAAAGAGGACTTTATGGGGGGGGGGGGATCTTATAATAGCAGTCAGTACATAAGCTACAAGCCTGGAAACACATATATAGCATGTTTTTGTATGCCCAAACTGTGAAGGAAATGCAAAGAACATCTGAATGGTGTTGGCGTGTGTGAAAGAGGACTTTACAGGGGGGTGGGGGTGGAACAGATCCTATAACACGCGGGCAGTGGATAAGCTCGAAGCCTGCACGTGTTTGGGTTCCCCTTAGCCTCGTTTCCAATGTTCACAAGCTGTGGATTAGATAATCCTGTCCTTTGAAAGAGAGAAGGCAACACGACTTGTAAGTTACCAAAGCAGGCTATTATTCAAGGCTAAAAAGTTACTGATACAACCGAGCCCCCACCAGAGAAGAACCAGCCCCACACCAGAGGAGAACCAGCCCCACAACAGAGGAGAACCGGCCCCACACCAGAGGAGAATCGGCCCCACACCAGAGGGAGAACCGTTCAGGCATCTGGACGAAATTTTCTCAGACGGTTATGGCCACAGAAACCAGTTACGGCGCCTCACCAAGGCATCACATTACAGCCATTCATCAGATGCTATTTATACAGAGCAGCTTTCACAGATATTTACAGCTGGATACATACTGAAGGTTTACCTTGCTCAAGGTGTCAAACCTGGGAATCGAACCTGCAACCTTTAGATTACAATGCCAATCCTTTATCCAATACGCCACACCACTGCCCAAAGGCCACATTATAGGCCTTCCTGTGGCACACTCTCTCTGTAAAAGTGTGATGACAGAGTTAAATATGGCACCATCTCGCCATATTAAATGGCCTTTTCCCCTCAGCTGAATGACAGCTATGCTCTCCTGACCCTCACGAGTTGTTTCCTTAGAAAGCAGGAAAGGACGTACAGTATGTCAGACCAGCCAGGTTACAGGTGTCCTGGGTGTGAGGTTGTGTCAGTCACTACATTACAGCCATTCAGCCGACGCCCTTATCCAGAGTGATTTAAATGGCTTTCTGCATTTTTACATTTTACATTTTAGAATTCGCTCAAACAGTATGGATATATAGTGGAGGAAGGCAGACTCAGTACCTTGTTATAGGGTACAATGGCAGTGTCCATCCATCCATTCATTATCAACAGGTATACCCGCTGAACCTGGGCAAGGTCGCGGAGGGTGGGGCCTATCCTAGTGTGCACAGGGCGAGGGGCAGGAATAGACCCTGGACAGGCCACAACAGCAGTGCCCTACCTGGAAATTCGAACCTGCAACCTTTGGGTCACAAAGGGCCCCTTAATCATTAAACTACAAAGTCGCTAGTCAAAGTTACATATTTGCATGTTGCAACCTGTAGCATTTGGGCTAACTGTAGTCCTTTGGGAGGAGAACTGATCATTGACTTCAGCACAGGACGGGCTCGCGTCTATTCACAGGTTTGTGTCGTTGCGTCAACGGCTTCTATTTCCAGGCACCTCAGCTCGCCGCGTGCAGCTTCAGTTTGAGCTCATCGCACAGCTGCTGTCGCAAGAAAAAGAGGGTGAAACAGATGGTCAAAAAATATAACACTTCACCCCTAAGGGAGAGAGATAATTTTCACTCTTTTGTTGCTGCAACGTTCTCACATCGAAATCGGGAGAAATGTGGCAACTTCTAAATATAACAATTTCAACTGCACTTTAGTTGCTTTAGCTGTGAGTCACGCTTTCTTGTCTCAACGGAAATGCCACAGGAACACACCTTGGCACATCCATCCATTACCTTACACCCGCTTATCCTGGGCAGGGTCGCCTCTGGGGGGTATTGGAGCCTATCCCAGCAAGAGGCAGCAGGCAGCAAATTACACACAGACAGAGACGGAAAGGCCCAGGCTGGATTCGAATCCAAGACCTTATTGCGGTGAGGTGACAGTGCTACCCACTGCACCACCGTGCCGCCCCACATAGGCACATGCCTGGGGGTGATCTGGCACCAAAAGGCCATCATCTCATTTGGGTTGACAGGGATATCTGCAGCACTGCCACCATTACAAAAGATCGCAAAGTCATTGTTAGTGGGCGTGACAGAAAAACCTCACGTCCATCATTCCACAACAACTGGGTATATGGATGAGCCAAGACCACCACAAACCCACTGTTGATCCAAACAGGTACTGAACCCTTTCCGGCCAAACCCACTGTTGATCAGAAAAGATCCATTCCAGCAAAGGCAAACCAATCCTGAATCATTGCAAACATCGCCAAGACACCACGGCAACTTGTTCTGCACTATTTAACATTGTATGTCCGTATCACAAAACAAAATGTTTTTGGGGTTAAGGGTTAATTCACCTGACAGTTAATGTAGGTTATGTAAATATTGAAACAAAGCAGCTTTATAAATCATTGAAACTGCAAAGCAGTTTCAACGATCCACTTTCACAGTGACTCACTTTGTAGATATAATGGCTCAGTTGCTCCTGGATTCATGCAACACATCAATATCAGTCTAATTTAATTTTATGAGTCACGTCACCTGATAATGCGCAATTCATCCCATTCAGGGCACATTGGTTTCACACAACAGTTCAGTCAAAGTCAAGGAGGTCGGCGGCGAGATCTGTCGGCGTCGGATTCCCGGCACAAGCACGTTTCTCGATTCCGTTCCGTTTACTTTACGGCCTACAGAGTCCCGGCTGCGATGACAGACCAAACACAAAGTCCTGACGCGAGTGGGGCAACTCGCTACATTCAGCGTTTTTCAAATCTGATCCAACGTTTGCACAAAAGGGTCTGTTTGTGCAGATTTCATATTTCCCAACCGCGGCGAATACTTCGCCTCAAACCTCCTGCGCTCAGGCCTTTTGCTTCCAAGTGAAAGCCACACACCTTTTAAATTATTGAGCACATAGGGCACCGAGAGCTCAGTGAGCTCCGTTACATTCATTTCCTCCGTCTCAATTCTCTTTTATCATTTCGGTAATACACTTCTGGAAAGCGCGCGCTTGTGTCAGAATACGGGCTTTCCCACAGAAACTCTGAAGTAATGAGAATGAACTACTTAGCAAAGCGGAGCTCCTCAGAAATCGCTAAAGCTTTTAGCCTCCATGTTCTTGCCCGGTTCTTTTCCTTTAATCAAACAGCCACAAGAAAGCAGCCATGAGGCCGTTTTTTCCGATTCGCGGTCTCACAGCGTTTTAATTAGCGGCATTGCAAGAGAGCTCACAGCTTTCGCCTTCTCTCGTTTGAATCGTTCTACTTTTTGCCTGAAAGTTATTCTCCAGTTTGCCCAACTCTCTAAAGCTCTAATATGGTGAATTTTACAGCTATCGTCTTGTTGCGAGACTATGTCTGGCTAATTTACTAAACTTACAAAAGAGCCACCAGGCCTGTGGCCTCTCATTCATTCAGGGAAATGTCCTAGAAAGTCAAGTTTCAGATAAGTGCTTTTCCATTGGCTTGAGTCCATTGATTTCCATTGAGTTTAAATTTAAGTTAAGTTTGATGATGGTACAGTCTGAGAATTAATTAAGCAATTCAACCGAGGTTCTCCGTTAGTTCAGGGTGTGAATTAGGAATCGGAAAAAAATACATTTTACGTTACAAACCCATAGCTCCTTCAAAAAAATTGTGGGTCCACACTGCTTTCTAGCTTCCTCCAAAGATACATTCTGAAGAAAAACTCGAAAAGAAGTGGTATCAGCAGCACTGGCTGATAGTTAGCATGAGAGCAGCCCCACAGGTAAGGACTGGAACCTCGAGTACTTTTATTATGTTTGTCTACTGTCTGTGTTGTTTCTAAATTATATGTAAAGATGGATGACTCGTCTACTGCAAACCAAATCTACCTGCGGGTGCAAATAAAGTAACCTGAACCTGAACCTGAACCTGAACCTGAACCTGAACCTGAACAGGTTAGTCCGTGTGTGCATAGCCCCGCTGTGTGTGTGTGTGTGTGCAGCTTCACAGGTAAGTCCGTGCGAGTGCATCGCACCGCTGTGTGTGTGTGTGTGTGTGCAGTCCCACAGGTAAGTCCATGCGAGTGCATCGCACCGCTGCGTGTGTGTGTGTGTGTGTGTGTGTGTGTGCAGTCCCACAGGTAAGTCCATGCGAGTGCAGCGCACCGCTGCATGTGTGTGTGTGCGTGTGTGTGTGTGTGCAGCTCCACAGGTAAGTCCGTGCGAGTGCAGCGCACCGCTGTGTGTGTGTGTGTGTGTGTGTGTGTGTGTGCAGTCCCACAGGTAAGTCCGTGCGAGTGCAGCGCACCGCTGTGTGTGTGTGTGTGTGTGTGTGTGTGTGTGTGTGTGCACTGCTTAATCGGCCATGAAAATACTCCTTTATGACAAAGACAGAGCAGTTCATGAATCACAGAGCCGAGCATGGAAGGCTTCCCACATAAAACAATGGGAGCGCTCCTCACAGGGGGGAGCCTGGCGTGTTGTGTGAAAACACCGCGTGCCTCACACTTCATCTCCCACAATGCACGGGAGGATCTGCATGGGCTTCTGTTGCAACAGCACGTTAACAAAAGAAGCCATGCATCTCCCAAGCAAGTTTTTTTTCCCCACCCCAAAGTTCTAAGTCAGTGAACTTCAGAACTCTAGTTGCTTTCGGTTACCGGCAGCGATCGTTACATCAGCATCAGAATGTTCAATCAAGAAGACTCTAATCACATAATTTATAATCTTACTCATTAAGGGTTGGTGTGTATTCCCCCCCAAGGGTGTGTAACCATCCAGACAGGGAACTCGCAGTAAATCCACAGACCTCACCGCTACTGCAGTTCCAAGAAAAGCTAATTATAAGAGTCAACTTTGACTCGTGGAGAGCCGTATCCAACGCTGCACCTGTACCGGATGGGCACGTGGGCACAGGAGGAAATTGCATTTGGGTTTGATTAAATATTCCCATTTCAGTGCTGTCCAATATGACCGGCCAGAATTTCCACATATTTAAACACTGTTGCTTCTAATGGATCAGATTTGCATATTCAATATTCAATTTCAGCACTGTTGTCATGGATTTTTAGTCATTAAAGATTCCGGATTCCAACCTATGCTGCGACTTACATTCAGCAATTACTTTTGATTACAAATGATCATTTCTCAACACAGAATGCAAAAACACCCACAGCACATTCCGTTAGACATAGCATTATAAGCAGACGTTATGTGAATGCGGTTTCAAAGTATCGCTGAAGCTTTTCTTTTTCTTTGTAATAAAGAATTAGCCATCGCCACACTCATGTCCATATATGTATATGCAATGCTGCTAGATAAGAGTAGCCATGTCATATTTCATGCATAGATTAATTTCTACTGGGGAAAAAAAGTACTTCCAGGGGACCAGTTGACATTTGTGCATGCGACATCCCTGCATAGGATTCATTTACATGGAATATAATGATTCCTCTGTGAGATTAGGCTACATCACATGGAGGCATGTAGGCATCATTCTGTAAAACTAATCGTACAAAATTCTACAAATTAAAGGTTTGTTGTTTTTGTAGGTTTTGTGTGTGTTATATATATATACACCACCCCCCATTATGCAGTGGTAGTCTCCCTTTCAGCGTTTTGTCGCACTACCTTGCCGTACTCCAGGGGTCATATATCATCTGTATTTTCATTGCTGGTCAGCAGCAACTGAGGCGAGGAGAAAAAAAAAAAAAAAAGCTCTTCCGCATAACTTCTACAGCCAGAAGAGTCCCGCCAAGGGGACGGACTTTCTGCTTAAAAGCCCAGTTTCCTAAAACCACACGCACCGCCGCCAGCCAATAAATATATTTAACATCGCACGGCGGCACCTGAACGCTTTTCATGACCCTGAAAACGGGGACCTCAGGGGAATATTAGAGCAAGAGAAGAAGGCAATGGGTCCCTTTTTTTTACAGGGGGTTGAAAAAAAGGGGCCTACAAAAAACTTCCCGCAAAGTTTTTACTAGCGGTTCTGACGAGCTGGAGGAAGGAAGCGAATCGATGCGCAATTTATTCACGAACCATCCGCTTGGCAACTTAAAGTTCAGTAATTGCTGAACTCAATAAAACGCATTGCTTGTGAGGAAAGAAATTACCCCTCGCGTTTATTTTGTAAGTAAAATGTAGAATCCAGGTCTGCTGAGACTACTGACTAGAACAGAAAAATTAGCCACTATTATGCTAATTGTTTAAAACTGCTCTGTGCCCTGGGACGACTTGGGAGAGGCGCGCTACGCAAAGATTGAATTTTTCCAGTCGACAGTGATTTTATTTGTTGTTCACTTGCAAAATTTTGCAAAAAAAAAAAAATTTTGTTTGGTTACTATGTTTGCAGTGTAACACAGGTACCGTGCTTATAGAGTAAATTAATATTAATAGGTCAATTTAGTTTACCTTACGATGCTGTCATGATAGGGTTTGGCAAATGGCAGGGTGATTAGTGTGTACTTGTACTGCATAATTACTCCTTGAACATTTCAGTCTATTTTTCAGATGGTTCAAATTGCTTTAAATGTAATTTGAATTATATCCTACTGTTGGAAAAAAAATTAAAGGAAAAAGTATCTAAAAGTACTTAACTGTTTTAAATAGAGTTTATAAAACTACTGTTTTTCTGAGTGCCTTGAGCTGTTGAGTGTATGTGCATGTTTTAGGCTACACTAGCATTCAGACTTTAATGAGTTTAATGCGAGCAATAAGCATTACTGAATTAACAGTCCGGAAGCATGTCCCCAGTTCAACATACACAGTTGACCAGCTGTTGGTAGTGCTGGCCCTAGCCTTTGAGGAGGACTTGATTTGGGGGCCCAATCACTTCGCCAGGTCACCCACCCCTAAATAATATATGTATTTTAGAATAATTAGGGGGCCCCCTGGTGGTCATAGGGCCCTAAGCAGATACTTATGTTGCCTATTGGTTTGGAACAGCCCTGGCTGCTGGCAACCAACAATTAACCCTGTGAGGAGTATGTTTTGAAATGCTTTTTTTTATTTATTATTCTAAGTGAGTGTTCTGGAACTCTACTGCCTTCAGTCACCAGCAGTGATTGTTACATCAGCATTAGAATGTTCACTTAAGAACATTCTAATCACACATTTGTGGCCTTACACTTTAAAAGGTTAATCTTTGAGCCAATCAAGGGCAGGAGAAGCAAACACGGCAGTAGGTGCAGGTAGCACCCTTAGTTCAGCAGTTCAGGTTAAGCACCTTTCTCAAGAGTACAACAGCAGTGTCCTACCTGGGAATCAAACCTACAACCTACCAAAAATCAAAATCAAAACTTTAGGTCACAAGGCCAGTTCCTTATCCACTACACTACACTGTCTGCCAACCATGTGGAAATATATTAAAACCCACCTGTGTAATATGAGATTACATACTCTAGCTACAGCAGAAGAGATCTCCATGGCAGCACCATCGTGTAGCCATTAACGACAACTGCTCTACCTGAACAGGCAGAGTGGATTCCAGCACCTCAGGTGCGGTGTGACCTGAGGTACCCTGTAGTGTAAAGAAAAGGCAATTAGTCCCCGTAAGACTGGCCGGTCCTCACTAGTCTGTGACTGTCAGGGCAATTAGTCCCAGTAAGACTGGCCAGTCCTCACAAGTCTCTGACTGTCAGAGTAATTAGTCCCCATAAGACTGGCCAGTCCTCACTAGCCTGTTGACTGCCAGGTTGACTTGACACGTACTGGGCTTTAAAGATGCAGCAGCCTGTTTATTAGCCATTAGCTTTTATCCGACCCTTAATCACCCTCTGAGGCAATGGGTGAAATATAGCGCACGCCACGTTGCAGACCATACATTATTAATCACAAGTAAATAATTACACCTCCCGTCTCTCTGTGTGAAACTTATTGTGCTCAGGATTATTCGTGGCTGTTTTTGTTTGTTTGTTTGTTTGTTTTTCTCGACAGAGTGAGATTTTCCACAACTAGTTCATTGTCATCCTTGTCAAGAACGTGACGGAGACTCTTTAACAAATAAGAACTGTTATTTTAAGCAAGTTAACAGCCATAGAGTGAGGGGGCCACCTCATCTTCTGTATATCCCAAGCTTAAATTCGGGCAGCCATTCCTCTGTCCTCAACCTATCAGAGCACCAAAGTGAAGGTTCATTTTACACTGAAACAGACCATGCCTTACTTACTTTAGTTGCTCAAAGTAAAAAAAAAATTTTTTTTAATTTTAAAAAAGAATTAGCTATATAATATTGGAATCTAGGCTTCCATGTTTGTCATATTTCTTTTACTATCTTTAATGATGAAATAAGCAACACTGTTGTATTCATAATAAAACATTCATGAAAATTAACTTAAGGAACTGCATGTATTTTAATATTGGGCTGGTTTCTTTATGGATTTTGTATTGTCGAATAGTAACAGATCACGTTCCGATTATAGTGGTCAAGATTGTTTTTATTGTAGTTTGCTTCTCTCCATTTCCTATGTTCCACAAGCATATCAATTTTCTAACTCAGAACAAAATTCATTGAGGGTTAATAGTACGACTGTCTACATTAACACATCAAACCATACCAATAACTCATGATTCATTTTTAAGGATTAACACGTTAGACTTGAAGGCAATTAATCACATTTTTATCATTTTGGCTTAATCCCATGAAGTTAACGCACTACCACTGACAGCCCAAATTAATTTTAATGAGCATTGCTGTAACTCATGCATTTTTTATTTTATTTTTGTTTTTTGTTTTTAATGACTAAATTTTTTCAAAAGCAATTAATCACATTTTCTTATTTTGGCTGCGGCGGTGCTCATGAAAGCAGATCTCGGACCAGATTTCCCATCTACCACCCTGTCTGTGACCCATATAATTATCCATCCATCCATCCATCATCTATACCAGCTCATCCTGGGCAGGGTCACGGCGGGTGCTGGAGCCTATCCCAGCATGCACTGGGCGAGAGGCAGGAATAGACCCTGCACAGGTTGCCAATCTATCGCAGGACACACACACACTATTCACTCACACACTCGTACCTAACGCCAATTTAGAGTCTCCAATTAGCCAGCCCACTGCACCACCATGCCGCCCCCCTTGTAATTAATAACTCGTTAATGCTGACAGCCCTCGTTAACAGTTGCCATTAATGTGTGTTATGTACCCCACCACATACATTCCTCTCTGTCATAATGTTATACTGGCATAAGCAAGAAAATACAGCGAAATGAAGATAATCACATTTATTTGCATTGCTGTAATTAGTCATTTCAGTTATGTGTCAAAGATTTAAAGCGGTGACAACGTACTGCCTGCTAGCTGTGTCACGTTCGCTTGCTCTGATTGAGCTACCTAGCTGGCTGAGCTTCCTAGCTAGCAATCTCATTTTGGCATTAAAGACTCACTTGTCGTGTTCGCTAGCTAATTCATACAACGCAAAAGTACAACTGCAGTGCCACACCTGGGGATCAAATCGATGACCTCACAGTTAAAACCCCAGCTCCCGGACCGTGATGTCACAATGCCAAATTGTGCATCACATGACATCTTGATTCTGTGCATGACAGAACTTGAACTTGAACTGGAAGAATTCGTGCCAGAGCCCAGAAACGGCCATGAAACGGAAACAAAAAAAAATACTGCATTTTTTTTCCCCCTTGCTAGAATAAGCTGTACCACGTCCGTAATCTCCCCACTGACATCCGTCACGGCGTCGTCCCCATTAAATAATCTTCCCGTCCTTGCGACAGGAAGGTTATAAAAAAAAGGTGAGAGGGCTATCTTGTTTACACTGCCTCAGTTCATTAGAGACCTAACAGGACAGAATGCGGTCTGTCGGCTCAGCCGCCACCGAGGCCCAGATGGCTGAAATACGCAGTGCATTGTGGGCCACGCGCAGGCGACGGCCTCTCATCATCGTCGGCTGGTTTGTTTTTTGTTTTTTTTTTCCCAGGGCCTCCTTCACAATCTCTCCGACGCCAGAACGACACCGTCAGCAGCGGGATGTGAAATACGCTCGCTCAACCTGCAAGCCGCCGCGGCTGCACCCTCCGATAGACGCTTGGCTCCTAACAACCTTCGCTCGCGTTTTTAAAAAACCGTACGGCTCGGTGACGTTTCATTCAAAGTCCACCGCCCGCCCTCTGCTTGCGTGGCGTTTACTTTGAAATGATGCACCAGATTTTTCTTTGTTTTTATTATAAATACTTATTATAAATATATAGTCTCTGACAGTGCTGTAAAATGCCGTTTAGAAAGTTTTCAGATTAATAATGACAAAACTGCAGACATTTATGCAACTTCTATTCCATAAAAAAAAAAAACTTGTAACATTCTACTGCAATTATAAACTGACGCCAGTCATTGTCTGTCCATTGCCAGTGGGAGACTGTTGCTAGTAGCAACCTGCTAGGAGACCCCAAGGGTTTTAGGGCAGAGCGACTCGAATTCTGCTTTGCCAGTAAAACGCAGTAGACCGCAGCTATAATATTATGTTCTACTAATATGCTACCCGCGTGTCACAGGGCAGAGAGTGTGTGCGAATGATCAGCCCAAAAATCTCCAAAACAACATGACGTCTGAAAACACGTATAAATGGTAAATGGACTGCATTTATATAGCGCTTTTACCCAAAGCGCTTTACAATCGATGTCTCTCATTCACCCATACCAACGGTGGAAGGCTGCCGTGCAAGGTACCAATCAGGTCGTCGGGAGCAGTTAGCGGTAAGGTGTCTTGCTCAGGGACACTTCGACACGCCCCAGGGCGGGGGATCGAACTGGCAACCCTCCGACTGCCAGACAACCGCTCTTACCTCCTGAGCTTTGTCGCACCCCGTCATCTCACGTCATCTCAAAAATCAAGACAGTATAAAAAACCCTTATAATGGAACATAAGCCTGCTGCCTTCCATTCTTTTTGTTTTGGACAGCAACTTGAAAGGTCAGCATTCGAGTCTCCCGTATCTGCACTTTAACATCTCGAAGACCGCACCATTGACCGCTGCAAGACCACATTTCTGGGCAGCGGTTTGGTGTAGATAAGCACCACCATGTAACCACCAGAGAGGGTTAGCTGTTTAGCAAAGCACTTCATGTGACGTGCCCCAATACAATGATCATCCATGTACAGCCAATATAATTAAACACTTTTTAATGGAGGTAATACAAAACATATGGGGGGGTCCTATAAGTTAATAACAGAGCTACACAAGACAACAGGGCACGGATTAACCAAATAATAGTAAATCAAAATAAGACGTAGGAGGCTGCTGATTCGGTGAAGGCACCACATGGTGGTGCACGGATGAGCCTCGCGGTCTCAAATCGAATTCGGACCGTGCCAGTACAGACTGTGGACAGTAGCTCCACAGGGCGACGCGCTATTGGTTCAGTTGGTTAGGGAACAGAGCTCATCGCCATCTAGCGACCCCTGCCAGTTATTCGGGTGCCTGTGGACTGCATGCATAGAGCCACACATGAAAGGTCTTCCTCCGACTCCACTCTGTCGGAGCTTAGCTGTAGTCTGCGGTGTGAAAAGAAGCAGCTGGTAACACCACGTGTTTCCATGGATGTCTACACAGGACTGAATCGGCAGTGGGAATCGCAGCATGTACACGTGGCTGTGCTTGCAGACGATCGGCCATTCCAAAGTTAATAAAAGGTGATAACATCGTAGTACCATCGTTGTGGGCTCCTAGTTCAGGATTCTGACAGCAATCCACAGGCTCTCTCCAGGCCAGTCCAGAAAGGGGATTCTGTTTCTCTGTCTCTCTCTCTCTCACAGTACCGTTTGGACTGGGCCTCGAAGCAGATGGTTGCTGCCCAGAGAAGGGTGGCGATGGCGAGCAGGAACGTGTGAACTCAACGTGCTGTGCACCGTTGAAGTGTGACACACCATGGGCGGACGTATTCATCAGACGCTTGGCTTGGAAAGGGAGGAACTGGGTTGACTTTCAAGTGGCAGCGCAGCATAATGGGAACTGGGCTTTGAACTCTCAGAGGTTGCAGGTTTGATTCCCAAGTGAGGCACTGCCGTTGCATGCTTCAGGAAGGTGCTAAACCCTTTATGTGTGATCATGACTATGTGATCATAATGTTATTAACATTCTAACGCTGATGGAAACTAGCATCGTCTGAAAACCTGTGACTGGTTACAACTGCAAGAATGGCTCGATTTTCATAATGCTACAAGAGGCCTAATTTCGACTTTAAGATAATTAAATATTTTTCCAGAGAGGAAGAAGAATGAGGCTAATTTACAAACAACGAGGGCGCAAAATCATTTTACTTTTCGAATTTCACAGTTTACCACAGCTTGTGAATGTAAAGAACATGAGCGGTGCAGGCTCAGAAGCGTTTGTTACTTTTTGTTTGGGGCGACGTTTGCTATCCAGCTGGAAACAGGGACACAAGCAAACGGCACGTTTTCATTCCCAGAAAATAATCGGCCCCATGCCGGTGTGAGCAAGCCACACCACGGCAGACAGACGCTTGTGTCCGGAGGAGTCAGAAGGGATTCCGGGGCAGAGACAAGCTTGCGGGCACATCGCCGCGACTTCAGTCACAGTTCCTGAGAAAAAGAAAGAAAAAGAAAAAAAAGACACCGCGATAAACACAGAAGGGGGATGATGGAAGGGAGTCCACCGCCACCTGTGATCAGAGCGGACGAACAGGAAACGGGAGCGGACAGAAGTCACGCGGCTGCCAGGAAAGCCGCGGACAGCAGCTCACCTCCGGGCAGTAGAGCCTCGCAGATGGCGCTTGCTGTGCCTCTGCCACTCGCAGGAAACTCCGCTGGAAAAAGTGTCCATTTTGGCCAGCTTCTGACGGCAGTGTAGCAATAGTGGGTAAGGAACTGGGCTTGTAACCAAAAGGTTGCAGGTTCGATTCCCGGGTAAGGACACTGCCGTTGTACGCTTGAGCAAGGTACTTAACCTGCATTGCTTCAGTATATATCCAGCTGTATATATTGGATGCAGTGTAAACGCCATGTACAGTACTTGTTTCTGGCTCTACCGGGGAACAGGACTCAACAAAAGAGCTCTTATACTGACACACATGCCATGACCTGGGACAGCGAGACGTGTTCTTCTGTGTACTGGCTTCACACAGGGCACTGAACAGACTAATGGAGGAAATATGCCAAGAGGACAAACACAATTAAAAGAAATAAATAAAAAAAACAAGACTTTAAATATGTCCTCTGGGAAACTTGAAAACATTCGATATTGAATGAATTTTTTTTTGTGCTTTTCTGTGTTCTGAATTTTAATTTTGTTCCAGTTTTATTAAGAAGACTACAGCAAGGCGCGGTATTGAAAACCGGCGCACTGCGAGACTGCAGGCGATTTGTGGCCACACACTGGAGGCTGTTGATCTCTGTGGCCCTTACTGCACAGACAGCTAATAAAGCTACTTCATTTTTACAGACGGCAAATATCAATTCTTTTAATATGTAGAACTTATCCATTCAGGGCTCACACCAACAATTTTTTCAACAAAAAAAATCAATGTACAGAAGTGCACTATGAAATAATTAAAGAAATGCTGCTTGTTTGAGCAGCGCCTGTAAGTTTGAAGCCACTGTGAACCTTTGATATATTTTGAAGATGTCCTTGCCTTTTTTTTTTTTTTTGTACCTTTGATGTACCTTCAAGGTCACTTCTCTTTGCCATGTAATTTACTGACAGAGAAAAGCAAGAAAAGTGAATGAAATAGAAGTAGAGAAAGAGGAGATGGAGTGAAGGGGGGAGGGAGAGAGTATATCCTTAATAATCAACCTTGTGTCTTTATTCTCTTTCACATCCAATTTAAAATATAAACAGGACAGCTAAAATGGTTGATGTTAAAATGAAATGTACTAATGCAAAACTTGGGAGTAAGCTTCACAGCATATCTACATGACCAATTTCAAAATCAGTCTTTTATTGGTTGCTCCCAATTTAAAACTGTGAAAATTTTGAATTTCAAAATTTGTAACATAAAGACAACAGGTCATGGATTAACCGAATAATAGTTAGTCAAAATAATACATAGGAGGCTGCTGATTGGCTAATTCGGTAAAGGCACCATGGATCGAATGCGGACCGTGCCAGTGCTGACTGTGGCCAATTGGTTCAGTCAGTTAGGGTTCATCGGTTCATCTAGCATCCCTTTATGGTTAATCAGGTGCCTGTGGACTACATGCAAAAGCCACACATGAAAGGTCTTCCTCAGACTCCACTCTGTGGGAGTGTAGCTGTAGTCTGTGGTGTGGAAAAAAAAAGCAGCTGGCAATGTCACATGTTTCCGAGGATAACCATGGAGGACTACATGCTCCCGAATCATGGAGTTGTATGGACCCTTGAGCTTCGCTGTAGCTGACGCATAGCATAGCGCCATCGAGTTGTAGCCCCTCACATTTTTAAGCATTTGCATGTCTGACCTTTTAAATGCTGTCTTCCTGTGGAAAAAAGGGCACCATTCCCCACATACCGTGGGGCAGGGTACAGTGCTTAACGTGGGTGGGCGCAGGGAGGCGTTTCAACAAGCAGGATTCCTGAGCTAGCTGGACAACTGGGCTGAATAAAACTCAGAATAGCTCTTTTTGCTTCAGTCCTTGTTCCAGACTTTGGAGGGTCACAGGTTTTACTCTGTGAGCTAACTCAGTAATCTTGCTTTGTGAAGCAGGGCCCAGTCTAGGATATGGTCCCAATACTTCTCCATTCTTAAAGAAAGAGTCCCAGCTATTCTCAGCGAGTCCCACACTACGTGTAGTTTTGACGATCTATACCTTGCAACAGTCCTAAATGAAGGCCTTTGGTCATCACACACTACAAGTCCCATACAACACAGCAAGCACTCACATTATGTGACATAGCTCCAAACTCAGATTCCTGATTAACTTTGCCAGATTTTTTATTTTTTTTATTTAGTAAGCAAGTCTATTTATCTGTGTGTTGTGCCAGAAATCCAGTCTTAAGAGAAAGACAGAATGTCAGGCCTAAAAGTACCATTAACCTGTCCCCCACACCCAAAGTGTTTCACGGAAGGGAGGGTGGAAATTTGGGACCGCATGTCACATTTTAGTAGTTGATATAAAAATGACAAATTGTAATATACGAGGTCAACATAAAGTTGATAGTTTGACATACATTCCAGCAAAAATAAGTTATATCTTCCAAGAAATGCTTTTGAATCAAATTTAATTTGATTAAAAAGGTGGCAGCACCTTTTGCAGCTGGAGACATTGATAACATGATAACAGAATAAAGTAAACAATGGCATAATATTGAAATTGCTAATATATTTTTGCATATTTTTGTGTATGGTTGTGTTGAGAGCACAAATTACCCCAGTTGTCATGTTGTCATGGCAGTCTGAGTTATTGACAAGTTAGTTCAAGTACCTGGGGTGTGTCTAACTGATGTGTGGGGAAAAATTGGGACAATTTAGGTCAAAAATAGGTAGTATTGTCAGTACATTCCAGTGCTATTGCCGTTAAATTGAACACAGTAGTAGTAATAATAATAATAATAATAATAATAATAATAATAATAATAATAATAATAATAAATTGCATTTATATTGCTTTCTTTTCCTGTTCTAAAAATACTTCATCTTTAAGGTAGGAAACTCACCCCTAACACCACTAATGTGCCTCTCCCCTCTGGCTGACACAAGGCGGCCATTTTGAGCCAAATCCTCAGGACATATTAGCGTAGGTGGAGAGGGAGCCAATTAAGGAATTGAGAGCGAGCAGAACTCGGCGAGAGAAATCTCACCGCACAGCACTTGGCCTTCCCAGCTGCAGAGGCAGGAAATTCAGATGAATTTTATTCCCGCGAAGCGAGCGCTGAACTGATTATCTTAACTGTAGAATCGCTTGGGAAGGGAAGAAGACAATGGAGTGTCAGTAGACTAAAACGTGTGGGATCTTTCTGAAGGGTCAAAAAGCCAAAGCATTTAAATGTCCAGCTCTCTTATAGGCACAGATATTTTGGCCTAAAAGCACACACTGCACATAGCTTCTTACAACGGAGACTTGGGCTGGGATTCAATCAACATTTTGTCCTCAACTTGGACTAAAAATTAAAATCAAAATCTGTTTTTTTCTTTCATAGATACAGTTTGGCGACTTCAGCGATCACTAAAACAAACTTGCAAAACTGAGTTTCTGTCCAATGCTTTCCTTTACTGGAGTCAAACTTAAAGATGAATGTTGACTGAATCCAAGCTTTAGGCAAATTTATCAAACTACAGCTGGAAAGAGTGACATTTCTCTATACATTGTGTAAATATTACAAGTTGCACTTCAGTTTGTTATGAATTTGCTTCCCCCCTTTCTAAAGGACTGAATTTTCAGCTCAGAAAAATGGCAGTGCATAGGATTTCTGGTAAGGAATTGTGGATGCCGAAAGTCTTGAGATTGAATATCTGATCACATCAAAGGTCTCAGCTTACTCCCAACTCTATCACACAATCCTGTCTGACAAAACAGGAAAGCTCACATCAATCGAAACACAAGCACTTATCTCCACTGTACCATGAATAACAATAATAAAAATCTTTGCAACCACCACAAAAAAGGGGTACTTACTGAAGAACAAGAGGATGCAAAGGCTTCTTTGTTTTTACATTCTGCAATAAATAGCATGAGTCGCTTGTCTTTAAATCATTCACTAAAGAAACACAATGGTCAGGAGGATAAAACTTAATGATTGCAACGTAAGCATTCGTTTCTACTTTACTGGAATACAAACACCTCCTGATTATGTCACATTGCAAGACTGAGAAAGCACCATTCCATACCATTTCTGCAAAAAGTACACACATAAAATCAGCTTATTCATTCCTCATTACTTGTTGGCCCTGAATCCATTTATTAATGTTTTAAATCATTTATAAGCCAGACATGTTTCTAAGTCTCTTTTTCCTTAAAATTTTTTACAGTCCCAGCTACATTTCCAAAACAATGTAAGGGAGGCTGAGAGTCCTGTTTAGAAATCACATGGCTGCTCCCACTGGGGGCGGAGCAAACAGGGAAAGGGGTGGAGCTAATGGGGTATAACATGAAAAACAGGAGGGGGGCTAAGATGGTATAACAATGAAAGGGGCGGAGCTAAGATGGTATAATAGGGAAAAGGGGCAGAGCTAAGAGGGTATAACAGGGAAAAGGGGCAGAGCTAAGAGGGTATAACAGGGAAAGCGGCAGAGCTAAGAGGGTATAACAGGGAAAGCGGCAGAGCTTAGATGATATAACACGCAAAGGGGCGGAGCTAAGAGTCTAAACAGGGAAAGAGGCGGTACTGAGAGGGAATACATTACATTACATTACATAACAGGCATTTGGTAGATGCTCTTATCCAAAGCGACGTACAACAAAGTGTATAAGACAGGAAACCCTCTTCCAGGCGCTAGTGTGTCCAAGGAGGCCCTAGGGGTGGGTTGCATGTGTTTGTGCATGCATGAGGGGGCTGTTTCTCTTTTTTCTCCCCTGCACAAATAATTTCCAGATCCATCCCTGGGTTCCAATAAAAAGTCTGTTTTTCTGGTTAACCAGATGTTGCACCTGCAATCTCAATTGAATGATGAGGCTTTTTTTTAGCATTTAAAGCAAGTAGTCACCATTTGGGAAAAGGTTTGGACGTCAAAGAAGAGTACAGGCCAAAAAAAACTTTAAAAATTTATGGTTTACAGATGTGGAATTCACAGCTGCAGCAATGGAACACACTCGGAACAAGTGCATACAGGAACCCCATCTAGCACAAAATGGTTCAGTCTGGGAACTTTCACACTTTTAACATCCACCATAAATGGTTCCATAAAGAACTACAAAAGTGTTCCCCAATGAGGACAAGCCAAAGAACGCTTTTCCCCCCCCCCCCCCGAGAGTGTACCGATCGTACCCCTGGTACAGTAGAACCAGCAGAACTGGGCAGTGAAAACAGACGGTGTAACAGTGCCCACAAGCATGAGCCGAGACCACTGCTTCAAGTCATCTGTAGGCGGAAGCAGTCTCGCTCCAAGGCAACCACTCTTAGATGTTTAAGCAATCATTCCAACCGGCCTCCGTATTTGTTAGGTTGAACATTTATCGGCATTAACCACGTATATAAATATGGAAATCACTCCATTAAATGCCTGAAATGTAATCCACGATGCCCCGTTTGATGCCGGCACCTGTGTGGTATAAAGGTTAGGGGACTGGGCTTGTGACTTAGTGGTAGAAGGTCTTATTCCAAAGTAAGGCAGTGCAGTTGTACCCTTGAATAAGGTGCTTAACCTGAATTGTTACAGTATATATCCAACTGTATAAATTGATATCAAGTTTCTTTTTATTTATTATAAACAAATACATTTTATTTTAAATGCAAAATGTTTTTTTTTTGGGGGGGGCAACATAGCTCAGGAGGTAAGACCGATTGTCTGGCAGTCGGAGGGTTGCCGGTTCAAACCCCACCCTGGGCGTGTCGAAGTGTCCTTCAGCAAGACACTTAACCCCTAACTGCTCTGGCGAATGAGAGGCATCAATTGTAAAGCGCTTTGGATAAAAGCGCTATATAAATGCAGTCCATTTATCATTTACCATTTTGCAGGTTTCTCTGGAAAGGCTCCCAGCCAAATGACAGTAATGTAAAGTTAGGGGCAGAAACTGATTAAAACAGGGTGAGCAAATGAATTACTTTTTCCTGCCAAATCCTCACAAGAGAACATCTCCACGTTACATTTCACCAATGGATTTACCTCTTCCGATGACGTTAAATCGACATCCATAAAACCGGTTTCAATTCAAATTCAGTGATGGCAAAAACAGAGCCAAGCCAAGTCATGAAGTCAGACTGACCCCCACCACAACTGGGGGGAAAAAATTGGATAAGTAGTGGGCATAAGTCTCCTCAGTACTAAAGTCAAGCCCAGCGGCAGTCAAAAAAAAGACTGATGTGGATTAGGCCCAAGAGTACGACAAAATCGTACCCCTCTTCGCAGGGAATCCTCGCGATGACCAGCCTCATAAGAATTAAGCCATCAAACGGGTCCAGCGCGTGACACCCTCACAGCGCTTATCGGAATGCGGTTGGAGGTTTCCGCGACAAAAAAAAATTGCATCGCCACGTCACATAATTAATGAGTTCACACACTGACTCCCGCGGGAAGGTAAACACAGCCGTATCCCTCACTAATTTCATATCCCACCGACGTGTGCGTGTATCAGACTCAAACGCGATGACTCATAACACGGAGGGAGGTATCCATCAATTTAGAGCATAAATGAAAACGCGAGCCTTTCCCCGTGGTCTCGTGCCGAGTTTTGTGCAACACAAAAAACCGCGTATGACGGAAGGAAATAAATATGTTGCATGCAGCATGGGTAACACCTGCACTATGGGGTAATGCATGCACCGTGGGGTCTTTTTTCGTCCCGGTATAAAGCATATTATTGCCTTAGTTATGTGCTGAAAAGTTGATCACCTCACTTTTTTGTTGTTGTTAAAATAACTGACAACAGAGAAGTGAAGTGTGGGAAGACGTGACGCAGAACTTGGAGGGCAGGTGGTGATGGTGCTGGGGGGTTAAAACTTTTGCGAGGGTCTACGAAACAATCCAGAAATCCAGAAGCATCGTCATTGCGATAGAGAGAGCGAGAGAAAGAGAGACTAAGGGGGGGGGGCTTTTCCGAATGACCAAATTTAAAAACTTAGCAGCTTTTACTCTGAGGACAATATGTAGGCGCCTAATAATGTATTATTGCGTGCGTCCTAAAGAGCACTACTAAAAAAAAATTATTTCACGACAAATCAGCCAACTTCTATTTAATTATGCGCAATTAACACAGGATAGCCGCCGAGTACTTAGCAGAGAGCAACTACAAAGATTTTAAATAACAATAAAATGAAAACGAAAAAGAATTGCCTTATTTATATAACGACGAAAATTAAATAAATTACGCCAACAAAACAACAGAACGGCGCGTTACGCAACCGAAACATAAAGAAGATACAGAACACAAAATATAACTGTTGCATAACATCCAGATGTTAAAAATCAACATAAAGGCTACAACAGTCCACGAGGGGGAATAAGGCATAGGCCTATTCTCTATTTACTAGCTAATTGATTCAGCACAATTGAGTCCATAAACCGGAAAGCCTACACATGCATGCCCACTGCAGTGACAAACCCGTCCAAAAAGAGAACAGTACCTCTAGCCATAAACAGGAATTTCACCCTACTTAAAGCAGTGACTCTCAACCCGTGCGAAAAATGTCTAAATTGGCGCCATGCACGACAGAGATCAATGCTAATTCTATGAACTGTGCAGTTCACACAGCCTAGGGCATTCTGATTTGCATGCGATGCATCGGATTCCAACTCAGCCGTATGAAGTGTGCACCGCGGACTATTAATGACATGTGTAGGCTATAACGACCCACACCTTTATTCGGTAGCACGACGAAGTGAAGATTTATAAATAGTGGCACGCCGTTGAAATGACCGCCGCGTATATGAATTAAAACAGAAGTGAACGGAGCTATGTAAGCATGCGGACCTCCACATGTTGTAATAAAGACTTCCGTGCTGAGACTATAGTGCATCTCTTGATTCAGCGGCTGAGAATTTGAAGGCTCACCTCCTTTATTCCAGCGCGTTAACGGGTCCTTTCGTGCTTCCTTGTCGCGGATTGGCGCTCAAACGCCTCGCGACGCCAAGGCAGAGGAGTTGTTGGAAGCGCTCGAAATAACTTTAAACGATTCCGTGTTTAAGCTTCGAAACAAATCAATCCGATCGAAGTCGTTTGGAAATCCAAAATAATCCTGGTTTTCCCTAAACTACAGAAGGGGGCACTGCGAGTCATTTTACGAGTCGCTGTCCAGTGCAGTGTGGTGATGAAAAAAATGATCTTCGGCGGGGTCTTTTTTTTTTTTTCTCTCCCCCTTTTCCAACTTTCTCCTCGGAGCCGCCGTCGTACGGTGCAGAAAATTAGTCTCTATGCGGTATACCATAGGAAACCACTGTTACACCACCGTACTTAGTCTGCGATTTCCACGCATTGAGGAGGACTGGTATGAGCATATCGTAGCCTACTCCCCCGCTGGGACGGAGGATGCAGTATTAAATCTATGCGGTGAATTCAACGCCCCCAGAGTGTGTTTGAAAATAAAAGCATCCAAAAGCGAATGCAAAAGTCACGGAGAAAACTGCTGCTAGTTCAACGAATAGCTGATTAGACCAGCCTACCGCCAATATTATAGGCTATATAGAAAATCTTGGTTAACTTGTTTCTCGGGCGGCTTCTGTCCAAAGATCCTTGTCCCACTCAACCACCTGCTACCTGTCTTAAGAACGATTTGAATTCTGTACGCGTTTTTCCCTTTTATATTTAATATTCAAAGTTTTTTTTAGTAAATCGCCCGGCAATTTGCCTACTGCTAGCTTAAACAAAGCAGGCAAAATTCATCCACGTCTCTTTGTTGCAGGACAAGTAGGCTACAGTTAGGCATTCGGCATTACACGCAGATCCCTGGGATTTTAAAGCGTGAAGTGACATCGTCTCACAAATCCTTGTTCAACAGTTCGCGAATGTTACTGTCATGTTCATATGCCCGTTTCTGTAGAGTCTCCTTCAGTCCAATTTTTCTCTCCAGAATGATCAGAATGATTTAAAATGTCTAAATATTTTATTTTAGTACCACTTAATTGTGGAGTATATTTTGTAGCCTATTTTAAGTCCGCCTCCGCTTCTTCGCGGGTTTGAAAGCGCTGCAGCAGCAGAGCTCTTGTGGCGCTGCCGCTGCCGCGGCTTTAGATATCACACCGCTGAAATAATGCGAGCGCTGCCTGGGCGGTGATATACTGCTAGCTGCTGGAGGACCGCGCAAGTCCCCTGAAAACTGTTTCGCGGAGGAGAATTTGATTCTCTGGCAGTGATCAGAGAAAATGAAAACCGCCGTATCAGCAGATATGGGCTACATGAACAAAATCTGTCCCATAGCAATTAATCACAGGCCATTAGCCACCCACCTATCTGGGAGAACTCTAACGGGCGTCCACCTCAAGTGTCATCTAATTAAATATACATGCTTTGGGAGACCGCTACTCGCCAATGCCCTGAAGTATTACTACGGACCGCCCGTTTACGATCACGTTTATCGGGATATAAAAACTACAATAAGAAAAAATGCACATACGTCTCTTACATGCCTGCTCACCTAGGCTATAGCGACTGCCATTACCCGTGTTTTGCCGCGAATGAGATGTTCAGGTTATCACGGTGCTCATTCTTGTACTAGTTATCCGCGTGCGCAACGGTCGTCGTCCAGCGCACGAAATCCGACTTGAGGCAGTGCTTTCCAATTACCGAGTAGCCTATAGGAGCACGTATAGAGTTTAAAACACTGGTTATCTGGCGAGAGACGGACTGTAAAATAAAAATGAAGAAAACAGAAGGATGACGATGATTCAACATACAAATAACAATAACTAAAAGACGCAAATGCTTTTAAGAACAAAAGCACATCCGCGCGCGCGTCATCTGAAAACCAAAAGCCACTTAATAATACACTGCACGAAACGGCTACGGCACATACAAGGGGATTTATATTTTATTTACTAATTTATTGCTTGCCTCTGCTGCTGCTGCCAGCACGTTCTTTAGTGTGAATAAATGTCGGTGCATTAAAAGCCATTCTTATGCATATATCACACTACTGAAGATGGGTGTTTCTGTGAGCCCGCCTGAAGGGGGATGGGGGGGGGGACGCATCCTGGCAGCGTGTCTGAATGTTTATGGATCAAAACCGAGAGCAAATGTGTAGGGTGGGTCCTGTTTTCTGCGGGTGTTTCGCAGTATGCTGCATGTAATGTAATATTTATCATTCGCATAAATCACAGATCAATATAGTTTCACCAGCGCGAGAATTATAGTTAACTCTCGGCTATCCTCGGGGGTGAGCGAGATGGGGTGAGCTTGCAAAAAGACGCCTTAATTAATTTGTGTCACGTGCGACGCGTGATTTACAGATGGGCCTGAGTGCATATATACAGCCTTTGCTCTAAATATGTGGGATATAAACGCACTCTATAGCATTTTACTTCAGGAAAAAAAACAATGTTAATGTTTGTTTGGTAAACAACTCACACACGCATCATTATAATGATTCCCGCCTTCTAGGGGATGAGTGTACCAAGAACATGCCAGTAAAAATGCACCACAACGGAACCAGAAGAACCCGTCAGTGTGGGAACCAAACTCTTTGGCCCGTGGGATTATTTATACCTGAGCGTCAGGTGCAGGCATTCGTTAGTCCAGAACATGGTGACAGATGATTCATCTGACCACATCCCATTTCTCCACTGCGCGGGAGACCATGGCCTGTGCCGTCTGCAATGCTGTACTCGCGCGCGCAAAAAAAGAAAAAAAAAAAAAAAAAACATGCGCTGCCAAGTGAAGCGAGTGGTCTGCGCGCCGCAACCCGGCAATGTTACCGGGCTCTTTAGAGTTCTCGATGGGGCGTTCTTAATGAAACTGCCCGTTCGCAACTCAAGTCGGAAAAGCGCAGTCAGTTGATTCGGCGTCGCTCACCTGTTTAGCCTTGCACGCCGAGCCAAATGCAGACATCACACCCAGCAGCATGGCATGCACTCCTGAAAGCATCATCTTCTAACCACAATAGCTACTGTGATAGGCAATGTATAGAATATATATTTACAGAAAGGAAAAGACAGCCAACCTGTTTGGAAGACAGTATTTTCAAAATAGAGTACACAAACTCTCTTATAGTGTGCTGGGGTATGCAATACAAGCCAGAAATATCAAATATCATGGAAAAAAAGTGGTGCCAAAAGTGGCGCATTTCGCCCATACAAATCTTCGGGCTTCAATCCCGTCTCTGCCTGAAGAAGACTATGGATAAAACATGTCACAGTTAGCATCATTTTTATTGATATTTGTGGGTTGTATTTCACACACCAGCACTCTAAGAGTTTGTATTCTATTTTGGAAATACAGTCTACCAAAGATATAAGGTTGGCTCTCTTCCTTACTTGAGGTTGACTCGCAGTTTTGAGCCTCTTTTTTACCACTACATGTAATTTGGTTTACAAAATACATGCACTCATACATACATACACAAACACACACGCACAAAAGTGCACGCACACACACACACACCATTAAATGAATGCCTCATATGTACTTGCCCACATATGAAGTGGCCACAACATGTTCGTAGGTGTATAGATTTCAACATGTGAGCTAAGAATGCTGTTAAAAACACACAGAGGAGAAAAAAAATGTTCACTGACAGCACGCATAAATTGTATCATATTGGCTAGAGATTTGATTTGGAACAATGAATATGGGTATTACCCATTGTGTGTGCATGAAATTGTGTTTGTCCATGAAAGAAGTATCCCTACCAAGATCAAGACAAACAAGTTATTTAGAGCACCAAAACACAGTGAAGTTTAATGAGTTTCTGATTACTTGTGTAGGATCGACTGCCACTGGGAAATCATGCCAAGGAAAGTTCAGCTGTATCTGCTGGATGATTGACACCTAGTTCTTGGTTTTATTTTATTTTATTGGCATGGTAAGCTTCAGAAATTTCACTGTTTAGTTAGAACACTGCTAAAAGGTATGACACAGTGGTAACCAGCCCTTTTCCTGGACATCCACCATCCTGTAGGTTTTCATTTCAATACTAATTTGGCACACCTGACTGTACCGATTAGCAGCTTGGCAAAGATCTCTAGCTGATGAATGAGGTGAGCTTTGTTAGGGTTGGAGTGAAAACCTACAGGACGGTAGATCTCTAGCTGTTGAATGAGGTGCGCTTTGTTAGGGTTGGTGTGAAAACCTACAGGACGGTAGATCTCTAGCTGTTGAATGAGGTGCGCTTTGTTAGGGTTGGAGTGAAAACCTACAGGACGGTAGATCTCTAGCTGTTGAATGAGGTGAGCTTTGTTAGGGGTGGAGTGAAAACCTACAGGATGTGTAGATCTCCAGGAACACAGTTGGTTACCACCGGTCTAAAATATTCTTCCATTCTAATATGAGCTATGTTTCATGAGAATATTTTATAAGTACGTTTTCACACATTTGAAAATCAGAAATTCTTTAATGATTAATCAATTATGGTGGCATTTTTAACTACATCTTGTCAAATTTCAGAACATGGATTGAAATGGGCATGCATGAATATCCATTTTGCGAATGCCAAAAACTGATTGGCATGTAGCCACCAGGTCTGTAAATGTAGCAAACTTTTCCCTTCATTAAGCATAAAAAGTATATTTTTATCATTTTATTGGCTCCTATATGGTAATGCAAAAAACTAATTTGCCTTTTGAAATGGTCATCGTTTAAAGAGTCATCGGATCAAGAAAATTAAAGGTAGTTCTCCCAGTCTGCAGTGTAAGTGAAGATGGTTCAGAAAATTACAACACACATCAAACCTGAAATATTAGGCCTGTCAACACTGATCTATTTAATCTAAAGGTGTAGTGAAATGTTGAATTTCAAGATTTGCTCTCTGCTCTTTATAATTTATTTAAGTTCTCCCAGAGTAACCGTGAGCGTATGCTTGTCACGAGAGTACGGGTTTGTTTCATAAAAGTTTGCAGCGAGATTACGCAACCGAAGGAGATCCCCCACCCACCCCCGCCCCCCCAACCCACTTAACTCAAAGGCTTACAGCTTAAGCCCATCTGCGGTGAATAATTAATACGGTCTCCCCGGGTAATCGCTGACTCATACAGCCGATAGCGAGGGTGCTCCATTTTTCAACAAACGCTACAGAAGAACGGGGCGAAGGACGTCGAGCAGCCTCGTTCAGGATTCGGCTAGCCGTCAAGCCAACCGGCCGCACGCCACAGGAGCGGGGCAGCGTGCTCATACTGCCCGGCGCACTGTACCGCTGAAGCGGCCAGTAAAAGGTTCTACACCATTCTGCGACGGCCGGTTTCCTGGATTCTGTGCGTCGTAAGATCTGTCCTCATGTAGCACTTATCAGTATTCTTCACATCTGTCTGTTTTTTTTTTTTGGCTGACAGAGATAGCCAAAGCACTGAGGGGGTAATGTTAAGTAATGTCACTGCTAATTATCAACACCAGTACATTGGGGGCAGGTGTGGTGTGGATGACATCATCTCTCACCTATCAGTGTCCAGAACACCCCCACCCCACCCCCCCCCACCCCCCCACCCCCCCACCACTACGGCTCCGCTCGTTACAGCCGGAGAATATTAAAAACTTCCCTGGTCACATTCTCCCTACAGGGCGGTTGGCACTTACACAGCGTTTAGCAAATCACCTCGTAATTATCTGTCTAATTAAGGATCAGAAAGAGAAAGAAAAAACCAGATACGGGCATCAGACGTGTTCGGCGTGACACCGTCCCGATTCATATAAGGTTTCCATAAGTGCCTTAACGTGCCGTAATGTTCTGTAATGTGTCGTAATGTTCTGTAATGTGCCGTAATGTGTCGTAATGTTCTGTAATGTTTCATAATGTTTCGTAATGTTCCGTAATGTGCCTTAACGTGCCGTAATGTTCCGTAATGTGCCGTAATGTGCCGTAATGTTCCGTAATGTGCCGTAATGTTCCGTAATGTGCCGTAATGTGCCGTAATGTTCTGTAATGTTCTGTAATGTGCCGTAATGGTAAATGGTAAATGGACTGCATTTATATAGCGCTTTTATCCAAAGCGCTTTACAATTGATGCCTCTCATTCGCCAGAGAAGTTAGGGGTTAGGGGTTAGGCGTCTTGCTCAAGGACACTTCGACATGCCCAGGGCGGGGTGTCGTAATGTGTCGTAATGTTCTGTAATGTGCCGTAATGTTCTGTAATGTGCCGTTATTGTGCCGTAATGTTCTGTAATGTGCCGTAATGTGCCGTAATGTTCCGTAATGTGCCGTAATGTTCTGTAATGTGCCGTAATGTGCCATTATTGTGCCGTTATTGTGGCGCCACAGTTCAGTCCTGCGGACTCAGAGCCGGCTCTAGGATTTTGGCGACCCTAAACAAGATTGGTTGGGGATGAACCAATCACGAACCGGGGCTGGAGGTGGGTTGGGGGGTGATAGCAGTACAATACAATTAAAATGTCTCACAACAAAAAAAAAAACACAAAGAGAGTGCATCTGCACACCTGTGGGGGTGTAAATGCACCCCCATTTCCACCGACTCGCAGCTGTTGTTTTACGGTCATTGTAAGCACAGCCTCCAACTAGGAAAATCAGACACTGCGCCCAGGGCCCCGCCTTCTCCCCTAGGGCCCCACCATCTCACCCAGGGCCCCGCCTTCTCCCCTAGGGCCCCACCATCTCACCCAGGGCCCCGCCTTCTCCCCTAGGGCCCCACCTTCTCACCCAGGGCCCCACCTTCTCACCCAGGGCCCCACCTTCTCACCCAGGGCCCCACCTTCTCTCCCAGGGCCCTGCCGTCTCACCCAGGGCCCCACCTTCTCCCCCAGGGCCCCGCCGTCTCACCCAGGGCCCCGCCTTCTCCCCCAGGGCCCCGCCTTCTCCCCCAGGGCCCCGCCGTCTCACCCAGGGGCCCGCCTTCTCGCCCAGGACCCCCACCTTCTCACCCAGGGCCCACCTTCTCGCCTTCCTTTGACAGCGCAAGAATCAGAAAGTGGCAATGTTCAGGAGGAGCCCCCCCCCCAAATCATTTTTTGCCTAGGGCCTCCAAAAGTCTCAGAACGACTCTGATTGTAAGAGCCTGCAAATCAATAAGTTTAAAGTTCCTTCCGTCGTGAATTTCTTCATTTTCTTTGTCAGGAGCTGTAAAGTTTGCCATTCCAGTAAAATTCTGAGAGCGTCTATCGAGATAAGGACTTTCCTAATGTTATGATAATGCGTCCTGCACCCTTTACAAATTTCCCCTCGTCAGCAGATCTTCCTGTTCCTAAAATGCACCAATCAACAGGGGCACTGGGGTCCACAACCAATTCCACACAGAGATGCAATTTACAAAACAATTGGAGGAAATGCTGCATGCACCATTTAATTCCCCAGCAAATCAAGTTCACGCTCAGCAACAGAACTGCAAATCCTGCTGTAATGCATTCGCCCTGTGATTTTGGTCATTTCTTTGCCATTTACAAACACAAATTTAAAACACCGTCTTTACCCAACGATAAATCAGAAATAATCGAAGCCATGATATATGTATACACTGTATACATGCTCACACACGTGTTGCACCTACACACGTTCACAGCACAGGTAATACCCCTGCCCATGAGTTGGTGCAGCCAGGAGCTCCAGATTTATCATCTGGCCCCTCTAAACTGCAGTACACTGAACTACACAATTTGGGCTTCTACTGTTCCAGTCAATTTATTAACTCAAGTGCAACAACCCATTTTAATTCCTGTGATTGCCAGCCAGTGCATTTTAAAGCCGGGATCTCAAACTCTAGTTCTGGTGGGCCGTTGTGTCTGTTTAACTCTGGAGGTCTTCCCACAGTTCAGTGCATAACTTGAGTCATTTATCCATCCAAGAGTCGGCACGCCTCGATTTCCAGGCCTAAAGTGGCTGCTGTTTGAAAAGAAATGGCAAAAAAAACTGCAGATACTGTAGATTTCCAGGGCAGGAGTCGAAGACCTTCGCCTTAGGCCACAACTTCATTATGGACATTTAGCAGACACTCTGATCCACAGGCAATTCAGCAGAAGCTCCTACCTAGAGAAACTTACACAGCTTTCTATTTTTTATTTTTTATTTTTACATTGTACCATTGTTTATACAGCAGGACATGTCGGTGAAGCAGTTTGGGTCACAACAGCAGTGCCCTAAACCTGGGAATCGAACCTGCAACCTCACCGGTGCTAGCCCTCTTCTGTGCCTTCGGCTTTGCCTCCCGACTCACACTCGAGAGCTAAAGAGCAAGGGAGAGAGGGAAAAAGAGGACGAGCACCATCGATCCAATTACGAGCGAGGGACTAACACAAGGCGCCCCATTCTTTGTATTTATAAAGTCTTCTCAAAGTCATGCCAGGCATATCTTTATCCAATGAACAGCTGGAAAAAAAAAAAAAAAAAAAAAAAAGCAGAGAGAGAAAAATACGCTTTCATTTAACGAAGCCGCTTTGTTATGTAAGAGTTCTCCGCGAATAAGGGGCCTTATTCTGAAAATGCTCCGCTCCTCTCGGCCGGCTTCTATAAGCATACCCTCAGATCCGCAGTGAGGGCGTACGAATGTAACCACGGATTAAGGAAAGAAAAGGCATGTTTATACATCCGTTTCCCTTTGCATGCTGGGAAAAACAGTCAAAGATGGTCCGTAAGACGACCTTTTTGTCTGGTCTTTATGTTTTTCCTGTAATAGACACATTGCACGGATATCCAGGACAAGACACTGCATGTCCCTGTGAGGACTTGGGAACTGAATCAGGTCCATGTTCTCCGGAGGTGCGGGCAGCGTTGTGAAGCAGGGTGTTGCGTTATATACGAAGGGCTGTTAACAAGCCCACATTTTACATCGGGTTTACATCGGCCGCTCTTGATGCAAATAACAAAATGGCTGCCATGATTAACATTCAGTGAGTTCAGCACTGACTGTCAGATAAACAGGAACGCACTTCCCTAAGGGACGGCGAGAAGCGGCTTTTTTATTTAAAAAAAAAAAAAAAAGAAAAAGGCTTCAAAATATCTGCACAAATCTGAACGTGCATCTCATCTAGGCTCTACAGTGAGCAACTGCATAGCAACCAGCTTAGATAACAGGACCTTTCATTGGCCCTAAAGGGGGGGGAGGAGGGGGGGGGGGGCTGCTGCCTCCTTTGTTTTTGAAAGCTGACACCTGGATGGACAGAGAGAGAGAGAGAGAGAGAGATGATGGGGTGAAAGAGACTGAGGGATGAGGCTGGGAAAAAAAGTCTGAAAGGCGGAGATGTGGTTTGACAGACAGAGAGAGAAAAAGAGAGAGCGAGAGAGAGAGAGAGAGAGAGAGATGCGGAGCGATAGGGAGGCTCAGTAGCCCAGAAGGCAAGAGGAAGAGGAGGGAGGGGTATGAACGGAAAGGCCGTACGCATCAAAGGGCGGTGAGCGCGGTATCTTTCTGAAATTCGGCGGCTTTGCCCCGACCCCGGGTCACCCCTCACACCGGAGAACTGCGCTTAAATGTCGGCGCATTAATGACGTAGCGCCATCTACGGGCCATGAGACAAAGCCGGCCCTGAAAGACAGCACCTCCTATAAGCAGTGTCCCCATCGCTGAAGAGGGACATTGGTGTTAAGCTTGGTTTAGAGAGAAAAAGGGCTACAGCACCACATCCATACAACTATTGGCAAGAGACTGTCAGCTCAGGTGATTAGCCAGGTGTGCTATACAAGTTATTCCAAATATGCAAAACCCCTGTTTTTACATATATCAGTAATCTCAGTAGTAAACCTATTAAATTCTGAACCAAAGTAGCCAAAAAACACATCAGCACCCTATTCTCACTTTCCAAACATTAAATGGAAACCTATATTGCAAAAAAATAAATGAAATTACATTTTTTTTAAATTATTTAATCAAAACAATTCAAATGCTTCGATGCTTAAAACATAGATGATTTTTTAAAATGATGTTACAAAATTAATTCCAGAAAAAATACAAAAAGCACACGCACGCATGTACATCTGGACAAAAACACAGCCACCTAGCAGAAGTCACGCGCGATTTGCATATAAACAGCACCATTGTTATGCGTGTCACATACTCACGATTTGCTCCCGCGGTTGCTCTCTTAGATTTCCCCCTTTTTTCGGCATCGATTCGCCCCCCTCTGACAGAGCTGCGCCGTACGACCTCCCCACATTGAGTCACGCAGTGCGAACAGCCGGCCGGCCGGCCCTCTCGGAGCGCTGATGCACGTGCGTTTCTGGACCGGTCGGCTGCGCCTTTTTTTTTTTCGCAGCGACTCTGGTGCGATTATCAGAAGAATGCTTGGAGGGACTAATTAAAAACAGCGACTGCTGGGGCCTAACTGCCTCTGTTGAGCACGGAGAGGGGAGAAAAACGATTCCAAAACCCTCATCAGACCTCATTGTCCAGACTGCAGGAATTTATTCCATTTTTTTTTATGACCTTATGTATTAATTATTCAGCTGGGGGCCAATGCTGGTCAATTCAATAATTACAGCCTGGTAGTGCGAGAATGTCTTGTATGAGAAATCCAGGCACCAAATTCTCTTTTTTTTGTTTTTTGTTTTTAGATTCACATACTTTTGTCTGCTCAAACCAACCCACTCCCCTTAAAAATAGCACTCCTTTCACTCTCTCCAATCACCCTGACACCCTGTCTTGCAGAGCCAAACTTTTCTGCTGACAGGTGTTGGAATGGGGGGAAAAGGTGTTCGAACTGGGACATTTTTTTCCCCAGCGGTTGTGTATATACGGTGTATATTTTTGGTGGTGTTGAAATGAGAGAATGTGCCGTTAGACCTGAACTTCTGGTATTTCCTTCATCTTAAGCTCCTAATCATCGAAATGAAGTCAGTTATTAGAAGACTGGTAAGTAATCACAGATATAAGATTCCTATTGGAAAGTACCAGAAATAAAAAATACAAAGAAAAGTACTATTTGTCATTTTGGACATAAGCCCAGATGCAATCGATTTTGACCTTTTCACTTGGAGCTTGTTGGTTTGTTTGTTTAGTCACCAAACCGTTTAGAGGGTTCAGTAATCATCAAAATGAACTTGCCAAACTAAATTTGTTTAGAAGAAGGAAAAAAAAAAAAGATTTAATTGTGAGCTTAATTAGCAAAACGAAGGAGAAAAGAAAATACTGATTGAATACCATACTGCCATATGAAGGCAAAGGGCAGTAACTTCATCTTCGGTCAAAAATGAGTTCTTTACATTTTTGTGACATTAAAGACATCCTTTATGATGTGGATGAATATCATGTCTCTACTGTTTTGTTTTTGTTCTTTTTGAGGTGAAATGGGGGTTCGATTTACAGTAACTACAAAAAGGAGCCCCAGAGAAACAAGAGCAAAGCACCCTAACTTTAGTTACTGTATTCTGTTTCACAAAGCTCAAGTGCGGTTAGTTCTATAACGCATTCACAGTCTACAACAGAGCATTAGACCACAATCTGAATGGACCATCACATTCAAGGCAAGACACAATCATACTTCATTTGTTCAAAATTCCCTTGCAAGACCCAGTCATTAAACCGTGTCGACTTCTTGGCATTTCACACTCACAAAATACTTATTGCAAAATACTTTAACCTGCATTTGAAAATATGGGTCTCCCACATTAAGCCTCCCTCAAGACTTTGTTATATGGAAACGTATGTGCAAAGTGCACATTGGCGACGTATACAGTTCTGTGCGGTTCCAGCACATTCAACATTACAGGCGTGAAATTACCCCAGGCAGAGCGTCACGCTCCAGAGGTTATCGTTTCTATGGGATTATGATTAGGACCGGCATTAGCACAGCTTAAATCTCCCTATTCCTTTCGCTTAATTGAAAGTGGTAATCTCCAGAGTCAGTACCACACACGGAGACGGCAGTGACCGCAGTTTTTTTTTTTTTTTTTTTTCCCCCCACTCGCTATAGATCAGTTTGAATGCTGAACCGGGCTTGAGCATGTGACCAGAGGAACAAGCTTTCAAACTCCAGAGACAGATGCCGGTCACATTAGGGCTTCCATACTGGGACCCAGGGGGGGGGGGGGCTGCCAGTGATTTTGGGCCCCTGTGAAAAATCTCACATTGGGTCACACCCACCATTGAATGAAGTAATATATGATCTGACTGTATGTTATGTGTTACCAACGAGCCACCCCACCCCCCTCAATGGCGCTGGTTGTAGCGTGGGATGTGTGTGTGTGTGTGTGTGCGTGTGTGTATGGTGCGTTAAGTTCACAGCACCTCTGCATTAAACTGCTGAGGAATGAAATGAGCAATATGCTTATGAGCAATAGCCTTATTGAAAAACAGCAGAATAAAATGCCAACTCCCTTAAACGCTGATACAAGTAGACCCCTCTCAGTTTTTAAAACCTCATCTTGTATTAAAAATATCTGTGCATTAGGTAAGCTTATTTATGTTCAGTCAATAAATTCAGTATAAAACGTTAATGGGATATTCAATAGCATTCCACCTTCCACCACGAACAGGGGAGTGTTAAAAGGAGAAGCAAAATTAGCAGCGCCCACATGAGCAGCCATTGGGGGGCGCTCCTGAGTACCCAAACACACTGATTTGGGCCTAAATCATTTAAAACATCATTTAATGAATGTTGACAAGTACCGTGGTGTATCGTTTGCATTCTTAAACAAATATATATATATGTATCCTTAATCAGAAAGTTGACACTAAAATGCATAGAAAAGTATATGTAAGATGGGCTCCCTCTTCCTTTGCATAGTCATGAGCATGATGCTCAATTTAACCCACAGAGGCTATTTACCAAAACACTTAGAGTAGGCTACTTAAGCTACATGTTAGTTCTCAGTGCCCGTGCATAAACTCATCATGCCTCGCTCCCATATATGTGACAGTCTGGCTCCACTCTTGCTTAAAACAGCACCGCGATGAAACCATAACACATCATTAAAGGTGTAGAAATATGCTCCACCGCTCCAATCTGCTGGGCTGTGATATTAATCTTTCACCACAATGGGACTTGCGTTTTATTCAGTGGAACGAGGGGGCCTCTCTGTCGTCAAGACAACACTTACTATACGGCACCCGTCAGCCTCTTCGGCGGTGATTGATGCCGAATCATAATTCCGTATGAATAAGAGATGATTTTTCCGTACGCTGTGAATGTTCGTTTCGACGGGTCCCGTAGGGAGCTCAGGAGAAGCTGGCGAGCCTTTGCAGGACTCACCAGTACCGTGAGACAAGGTTTCGGAAGTGTGGCAAACGAGCCTGCCCATGGGGGGGGGGGCTTTCCGAGGGGCCCTCCAGCACAGAGACACAGGGAGACGATGTTCTTCAAAACAAGTCCACATTTATTCATGAGGTTGGGAAGATGTTACAGCCGAGGAGCACATGTCAAACACTGTCACGACAGAGAGGCTCTCCCTTGTGTGGGTGGGTATGGCAGATTTAACCTGTGCGCACTGATCACCTCACTACGCACAGGTGCAGCCAACCCCTGTTCCCGGGTCCAATTAGCCTGGCCAATTATCCAATTAGCCAGGTCAAATTAGCCTGACCCAGGGCAGGTGCGGCTGCTTAAACCAGCCATCCCCACACCGCAGGAAGGTCTGGCGGTATCATGGGCGTGGCCCTGCTGTGATGTAGTCCTGAAGCCCCGCCCATCTGAGTAACTGCTATCTGGCACTGAAGCCCACACACAGCCACCGTGAGAAAACCAAGGACATCAAGCCGTCTGAATCTTTTAAACCGAGGAAAGAAAGCGACGAATCAAATCACGGGATGTAAATTACGGTTTTACTCTTGATAATTACACTTTTTATGCATGAGTTTAAAAATTGCATTTTTAAAAAAATTCATCTCCTACATCAATAAGCATTCAGCCAACGGCAACTTTCCCTGTTGAAAAAAAGGGGACACAGAAATATGTACCTATTAAGTCAAATTAAACTAAAAATCACATTAACAAATTGAGTACATTTATAATGTTACGGGTTTACTTTTTAACTATTTTTTCCACTTCAATTCCGAATTCAAGCGCAACTACGGACCTATACGACTGCTGCAACATCACATTAAATTTTTCACCACATTATAAATGTCACCCCTCAAATAACATCCTCTCTAGGTTTGGTTTGTGTGTACCATTTTGCAGGTAGGACCTTTCAGGTCTTTACTGTAAAGGAAGAGAACCAAAAATGGTTTTGTAAGTTTTCGTATTTCATTTTAATGTGGGATTATGAGTAAACAAGGTTTAGGTTTGATGAAACTGCATACGTATTCATATGTTATATGGGGCATGCCACAACAGCATGTCTGATTTTTCATTTTCATGCATGATTTAATGTTTCCTTCTCAAAGACACGGAAAATGTCTTGAACATCATAATAGAAATATTACACATTATGTCTGTAGGTGGCCATTTTGTGCTTAGACTCTGATACGTAACAGTATTACTACCTTAATTTATTTAGATTTTTTAGCATTTAGCAGATGCTTTTATCCAGATTGACTTGCACAGCTTATATTATTTATGTATAACTCTTCTATACAAGCCCGTCCAGCATTTACCTGAGAAAATTTGGTCAAGTACCGTGGGTCAATGGCAGAATGGCAGTGAGACATCTCTACATATGCAACTTTTTCAGGTTGTAAAACACTTTTTTTGAAATGCAGCGAATACATTTTCCATGCCTCACTTATTTTTCATTACCATGAACAATCTTAAACAAATCAAAAAAAAAAAAAAGATTGAAAAACAGCCACATGGAAATAACTCTCTCAGACCCAACTTCAACTGCATACTGATCTAGGATTATTTTTTGTTTGAGCGTGCAGGTCAATGATAGAACTGACTGGTTGGCAATGGTGCTTTTATAAGAGTAACAGCGCCCTCTACTGGCCTCTACCTGAAACTTTGTTTGGTAAACACAGATCAGGAAAGATTTGTTTCTTAAAGCACAATTCATCCCTAATAAAACAACCCAATCTGTTAACTGAAGGAAAAGTTAAAGAGAATATGTTCTGCGGTACACATTGACCATGTGCTGTCAAAAATAAGACTTTCATCAATTAAACTCAGATAGTAGCTGACACATCTCAACTCCGGTTATTAGCTTTAGCGTTGTTTGGAGCGGTTAGCACGTACAGACATTACTACCAGTGCAAGACAACAAAAAAGTATTCATGCAGAGTGAATCAGAACTAACCAGCTCACTCATTAAAACATTCCCACTGGTTTATTGCAAAGAGCATTTAAAACCTGCACTTGTTCGGTTTGTCCTGTCAAGGCACTGTTCTACAGCATTAGTAGGCCCCAGAGCCTGCCATGGGATTCAGACTGTGGCAGTACTCACTGTGGTCAGAAGCCCCACAGAGTGAGGTACATTTGGTTTCAGTCACAGATCGTATAATCCAGTGTTGCCCAGGGATGGGAAGGTTTCAGTCAGTCTGGCAGACGTAACCTTGTTGTGCACCAGCGACACCTGCTGGTCAGTTGGGTACCTGCAATGGTGCCGGTTAAATTGCACGCCAAGTGTTTTCCTCTGCCTCAAGTCTACGTGAGTCTGACTTCCAAACCGCGGAGCGATGAGAAACGATGGCTGACATTCCCACACTTCGTAAGAGAGCGAGAGCCAGCCTGCGCTCTCCAAAATCAATATCTGAGGTTTGGGCACAAGTGAGCCCTGCTGCCATCACACGGTTGGACATTTCGAAACCGAGGAGGGGGGGGGGGACGCAATAAAAGAAGGGGTGGGCAAGGAGGGCCGTATCTGTTTCTGGGTTTCAGCTTCTGCTCTTATGCGATTGGCCCAAAAATTTAGCGATGGATACTTTAAGCTGCATTTCCTGATAAGCGCATGGATGACAATGGAAGACTCTTCCCGTGTCCCAGCATGAAACAGCCTCATTGTGGTCTAATCGGTGGCTAAAACAGCATTCGGCTAATTGGCTCGTTCGGGCCGGTGTACTTGCTGACCTGCACACACGCTGGGCCCTGCCTGAATGGAGCTGCCCACGCTCCACGCTGAGGGACAGACTGGCTGGTGTGCGATACATTCATCAAACTGAAACTCGCACACGCCTTCCACAAATAACTGCAACCCTAGGAGAAAGCTGGACAAGGCTGCTGCTTCCATTAGTCTCGGCCCAAGGCCCTTTTCTCCACACTGAAAAATGCTGAAAATAATGCACATTTCCGGGATCCAGTTAAATGGAACAGCGGTGGTGGCATAAATTGAGAAAGGCAACTCAAGAAAGACTGATGGGAATCACAGACTGGCCCCTTCAGTGACACATAATGGTGAATGAACCTTTCACGGTTACATTTTATAGTTTATTAGAAGTTTAAAAAAAAAATTTTTTTTTTAAAAATTAATCAAAAATATCTATTGTGTGGAAAAAATACTAAAAGATCCCATAGATGTCACAGGCGTTTAGCAGACGCTCTTATCCAGAGTGAACACAACTATGAATTTTAATCATGGCATCACCTGGCAAAAACTGAGGTAATATTTATTTTTTGCGAAGTTTTCTTTAACATTTCCTTCATTTTGTCTGCCTCCAATGAATCTCAGCTTAACCTTTAACTCCCGAATTAACGCTCAGCCTTTTCACATGTAATTAAGGACTCCTGAAAACAGAGGAAAGGTGGCGGAGCGGGATTTTTACCACAGACCATTTACAAAGAGAAGCCTTTGACCTCCACTGAGTTTCAGCCTCGTTTAGAGGCTTTTGCACTCTTTGTGATTATCTTGGAGGAATTCATTAAATCAAGCTTCAGGTTAATTTTCACATAGAGGGGTTCATGGCTTCTGTAATACCATCTGGATAAAAAGGACAGAGAGAACCTTACTGGCTCAACAACATCAAATCCAAAAATATTCCCGCTTTGCTAGGAGTGCCCCATTAGGTCACTGTCTAAGCACGGTCCTATTGTTTTCACCTGCAGGGCACAGAATTTCATAGAGCTGGTGAGACTGCAGTCTGTGTGGTTGTCATGACTCTCCTCTGTCACACGAGGCCGCTATTGGCAAGAAGCATCAATGTTGGCATTAGATTTTTTTGTTACGATGGATTTTAGTCTAAATCCCCAGAATAATATTGCTGGGAATCTGACAAAACACACTGTCATTTTGGACAAATGGAAATTGAAATTGAGCAGGAAATGTAAAGACCTTGGTCTGTCCATGTTTATACTGTATATATGCAAAGTTCAGTGCTAACGTAGTGGTTGGCTACTAGCCACAGTAAGTAGGTGAAAATTGTGTGTGTTTGTGACAGAGTGTGTGTGTGTGTGTGTAAGAGTGTGAGTGAGAGTGGGTGTGAGTGTGAGTAAGAGAGTGTGTGCGTGTGTGTGCATTTGTGTGCACATGACTGCGAGAGAGAGTGTGAGAGAGACTGTGTGAGCGAGAGTGTATGCGCGTGCATGTGAGTGCGAGAGAGAGAGAGAGGGAGAGACTGTATCCATCATATCCATCTGCAGTTATTAACCAGGATTTTAGAGGTATGTGTCATAATAAAAGTCTACCATCTGCTCAGGTAGAGGGCTGGCAGAACACAGCATGCTTACAATGGGGATCAGCAGACGCAAACAGGGAAATAAAAACAAAAAACCTGTAGAACACTGATCAGGGTTAAGGCTGGAACCGTAGGGATTTGGGGCTTGCAGGGAGTGCGCCATACGTACCCGTCTCCGTTTCTGTCCAATCAATGAAGCAATCTGCAGACGCAGGCCGGTGACATCACGAACCACAGATGTCTCCACAGTGGAGATCGCACATGAACGTGCCTACAAACAGTCAATTGGATATTATAATTGCTAATTGGATAAGAATTAGACCTATTCAGACCCACGTTAGGCATCAAGTTTAAAGGGGAAGAGCTGCATCTGAATCCATAGGGGGGCGGGGTGGGGTGGAATTCTGACAAATTGTAGACTAGTTTGGTACAAGTATAAATCCATTCATCCAGCCATTATCTATACCTACTTATCCTGAGCAGGGTCGCGGGGGGGTGCTGGAGCCTATCCCAGTGTGCATTGGACAAGAGGCAGGAATATTCAGGCCACCAATCTATCACAGGGCACACACCATTCACTCACACACTCATACCTATGGGCAATTTAGAGTCTCCAAAGGAAGCCCACGCGGACACGGGGGAGAACACGCAAACTCCACACAGAAAGATTCAAACCAATGACCTTCTTGCTGTGAGGTGACAGTGCTACCCACTGCACCACCGTGCCCGTATAAATCAATAAATGCAATTTTACAAAAAACGCACAATAAATCGCTGCTGTCGCACATGCTTTAAAAGCTCCGAAAAGCATCAATGTTAATGAATATCTGCACACAGGACATTATCTGTCCGTTTTAAAAAATTATATTTAGCTGGATATATATGATGGGCTTATGAATGAATGAATGAATGAATGAATGAATCCCAGGGCAGTGAGGGTGGAAGTTCACACTTAGAGACTTACTGAAAAATCAGAGCCAATCAGAGGACAGTATGCGTAACTCCATGTGCGCAGTCAGACCAGCGAAAGGCATACTACCCCGAGGCAGTGTGTCCGATTCTCTCAGCTGGTTTGGTTGTTAGCCGGGAAACGCCACCACATCACCCAGAGGAAAAGCAGGCTTTAATACTTAATGCAGTGCAAGGCTTCCTGAATCATTGATTAAACTATCCATCAGCCCAGGGCCCCAGGGCCCACAGGCCCAACAGGGTCCCCTCCCATGTGATGTCAGCAGCAGATCAATTACTGGCCATCACTGCGACAGCCATAGTTCAGCGTGGTTTAAGGGGCGTGGTTTAAGACTAGAAGGGGCGTGGCTTAAGACTAGAGGGTGCGGCACTTAAGGCAGCCCCAGCTTAGAACCAAGCTCCTCCCCAGCCCTGTCACACATACAGTTGGGGTTTTATTACAGTGCCCTCCTGCTGTTGGATTTGAGCCACTTTCAGTGCCGATTAGTCAGCGAGAGATTATGTTCATGTCCGGTGACTGAACGCTGCCAGTAAAATGGCCTGAGCGAGGTCACAGATCCACACACCCACACATCTGAGCACACGCCCACCTGCTGTGAGGATGACTGTGAATTAAACCATCACAAAGATGTATAAACTGCCCCACCCATCCTCAAAAAAAACCCAAAGCAGTCCAAGTTGTGTCTGGGGGCCCATAAATGACCACCCTCGTTCCCCATGAATAAAACTGGCCCTGCACAGAAATCACACGTGTTCTAAGGACGCTGTTCTGCCTCCCTGTTATGTCCAGGACAGGAGTTTAAATATATTAGCCGACACTCAGTCCTACGCGGACTTCAGACTTAACACGCAGGATTCGGCTGAACCTTGCGCTCTGCGTCACACGTTTTGCTCTCAGAAAGTACTCATAGTTTCCTGGTGATCCCTCAGAGTCATCTGTCCTGGAATAGCACCCCGTGTCTAGTCAGAGGTGAAGCTACATTCAGGCCCGTAAAACCTGTAAAAAAACATAACATGGCTTTTCTGTGCACACCAGCCACACTCCAGCACTGCAACCAAAAGTCCTCCAGGTCCCAGAACATGCCCTGACTGGCTGGGATAGCCATTTACTTTAGTGGAATATTTTAAATGGCTCAATTGTCTTATTGGGTACTTCAGAGTACTGCTTTTTTTTTTTTTTTTAACTCTTTTTGTAGTCTGTAATGTTGCTGTTATTTAAAACACCAACAATATTACAACTGCACAAACAGCTATTAATAATAATAATAATAATAATAATAATAATAAAATAATAATAATATTATAGGAGGACATGGAGAAGAATGAAATGCCCAAGGGTTAAAAATACATGCAAAGCCAGTTTTAATTTTAACAAAAAACAATATTAAAAAAATAAATATTCTTGTACCTTTGAACATTTGACTTGAGCAATAAAAATATTCTAGTACTGAAATAATTATTCATGATTGTATTATGTTTTAGCTTAGTGTTGACTGTGCCGCAACAAAAATATAGTTCTAGAAATCTATGGTTGAAAATCTAGGTTGAACACAATACAGCAAATGCCCTCTGCTGGACAATGTCAGAAGTACATTATGTAATGATATAGCTCTAGATCCAACATGTACGCAACAATTTCCATGGCAACAGCAGACTTCCCATTATAGATGCATATGTGTATAAGTGCATGCATGTGCATGAGTGTGTGCATGTGCGTGCATCTCTGTGTTTCTGTGCATCCAGGTCTGTGTGTCTGCGTATACTTGTGCGTATGTGTACAGGTGCTTACCCTGTATAGTTTGTTAGGCTGACAGGTGGAGATTGAGCGATTTAGTTTAGCAGGGTAGCTCTAGCATACAGCTACAGTGTAAACACCTGCAATATAACACAGCGAGTATCGTTTCTATGGATTCTTCCTCCTTTCGCTCATGAAAGCTTGGGGGGATGATTTAAAAAAAAAAAAAAAAAAAAAAAAAAACAGTTTTACTCCAAGTACAACTAGTATTCAACCACATTTCCAATCTCAACAGACACCCTATATAAACAATCTGTGCATTCATTTTCTAATCCTCCGCAGGTATTAAATTCACAGTATGTTCATTGATTCCATTTATTATTGCATCCCCTCCCTAGTGAACCAGAGGACCTCTAGTGCCTGAGATAAAATGTAGATTTTATTGTTGCCCTAACAACAGTCCTGTCAACTAAATTGATGTAGAACCGAATTTGGCATTTTTCCCCCACCTTTTGTCCTACGCCAAAACAGCAATTCAAGTTTGACTGACAGAATGAACAAGTTTATAAGTGAACCATTTGATAAATTTCAAAGCAAATTATTCTCTTCAGTGAATGCTGAAAGTTGTCAGCCATGCAATTGGGAATTTTTGCAAATTTGCAACTAAGTGAGAACAATTTACTGTCCTATTTCTCTTCTATACAAACAGTAACATATACTCATGTGAGACACACCTTTGGGGAAATTAAGGAAAAACTTTTATTATTGTGTGCGCATTTTTAAACACTTGATCTGGTTGGTCCAGTGTTGGTATTGATTGATATTACATTACAGGCATTTAGCAGACGCACTTATCTAGAGCGACTTGCACAACTTTTACATAGCAGTTACATTGCATCCATTTATACAGTTGGATATATACTGAAGCAATGCAGGTTACCTTTCTCAAGGCAGTGCCCCACCTGGGAATCAAACCTGTGACCTCTGGGTTACAGCGCCAGTTCCTTACACATTATACTACACTGCCGCCCGGTGGGTGTTAACTAGAAGTTCTGCCAATCTGCTAATCATCCTCATTCATAAAAAAAAAAAAAAAAAACCACAAACACTCAGACTACCACGCAGTAGGTTGTCTGATAAATTGTCAAAGTATCTTTACATACACATACGCACACGCACACACACACACACAGACTTGAAGAATATAACCATTTCCCTTTATGGGAGGAACTCCATCCTTTTCTGCAATTTGAGCCAGCTGGGAAGAACACCTGATACGTTGGCTAAGGCCGCTGTGACTCCTGGTCACAGGTGACTAATGGTGTCAACTGTGCTCTGAGCTGCGACTCCAGGCTGTTCCTGGACTTGCACTGAGAGCGTTTTCCCGACTGAGCCACTCCGGAGCCAAAATGTCCTCTCTCTCAGAACAGTGAAGGGCCATCCAAACTGGCATTTAGCAGACACTCTTATCCAGAGCCACTCGCACAGCTTACATTCTTCCGCGCGCGATCCGTTCGTGCTGCTGGATGTCTGCTCGAGCAGTTCAGGCTAAGCGCTTGCGCTCAAGGGCACAGCAGCAGTGCCCCACCTGGGAATTTCACAATCGTGAAAACTATAAGCCCTGCGCCCTCAGCGCTACGAAATGCTACGCTACGCTACGCCGCCACCCACACCTGCTGGTCTAACCAGCCCGATAAGGTGCAAGAGCACAAGCATGCCATTAGAACGTTCGTAACCAAGCATTCTAACGCTGATGTAACAATCACGGCTGGTGATGGTGAGCGAGGGAGTTCTAGAACACCGACTTTAGGACTTTGGAAAAGCATTCCTAATAAAAAAATTTTTTTAAAAATTTTAAACCTACTTGTCAAAAAGGACCAGAAAATGCACAGCCTTTCCCCTTGATTCTGTACCAAAGAATCAGTACAATATTATTCCAGAGAGAGTAAACTTCATATGAAGGTTCACTAATGATAAATCGATAATTAATCATCTTTAAATGCCCATTGCACCATTAATGATATTGTGGATACCTTTTTACACAATCTAGATTTATATTTCATTTCTATTAATGCCCCTATGAAGTAAAATGTACTGTAACAGGGTTTTAAAAGGACTTTCACGTTGTCAGCACGACACCCAGGTCTATGACACCGGTCATTTTATGAGGCTGCAACACGTTGGATCTTTAATGAGAAATCCTCTGGATAGATGGTAGCTTCCAAAGACAACACACAACAAAAAGCACAAAGTGATGACAGAACACAGGATGACTTAACCTAAACAAACGAAGTGCAGTCAGCAAAATTACTAGTGTTAAGTAAACTCTAGCAGTGTTAAATCAATACTAACAGATGCCAATAGGGACACTACATAATTTATTGGTGTTGCATGTACTCAGTCGATGTTATACTGACAATACGGCTGCGGGCAGAGTATACCACCACATACCCGGCTCTTGTCGAACGGCTAAAACTAAGCAAGTGAGGGCTTGGTTAGTACTTGGATGGGAGACCAAGTTTTCTCAGGAAAAATAAGGTGGTGGTGCTGCAAGTGTAGTTGGTGAGACAAGAGGAGTCAACCTTCCCTCTGGTCAAATAAACCCCAATGCCCCAGTGCAGTGATGGGGACATGGTGTTATCTTCATATTATCTGGATGGGTATATACAAAGCAATATTTTTCACCGATACTATATAATTTTAAGAGGGTCAGAACTTGCTCAGAATGAAAGCCTAAGATACATTAGCTATATATGAAGCTAAATTGACCTTTAATATATATTGTATCAGAGCAGTTTTACCTTGCTATACAGTGTCTGGAAATTACACCAATTATACAAATGGGGGGAAAAAAATCTGTAAAATATTAGAAAATTGTGAAGTGTAGATATGTAAAATGAGGCAAGCGTGTCTTCTAGGCTGATATGATCTACTGGCTGAACCCAATTCCTTTATCATTCAATCTTGTCGTTAGTGTATTTTTTCCCTTTATATTTATCCAGGGAAACTAGAGTGGTGCATATACAAATACACAAACTGTAAAACAGTATAACAGTATTTCACAGTATTTTTTCAACCAAGTTCCATGTTGTAGGGAAAGAAAGGCAACAAAATTCAATTGTGGAAGAGCCATGACATTCATCACAAAGTCCACCTGAAGTTTTAAATAATAAACTGGTTGCTCAGCAGATCATAAATACTGCTATGAGAACAGCTAGGCAGGCACGATGGAATTAAAGATGTGATTTAAGGGAGTTTAAATGCGTCTATACTGTAAGATGGTCTGCCACCTCTGATGGTTGTAGGTAGTTCATTCCACCACAGGAAGTCAAGAACCTGGAAGAGCCGTCGACCAGCCTGCAAATCTCTGTACTGGTGGAACTACTGGGCAGTCTTTGGGTTGCAGAGAACAGAGGTCTGTCAGGGGTGTGGTGTTTGTTATTTAACTGTGTATCGGGGAAGCAGTGTCTGGTCATACCTGGTAGGAGATCCATGATTGGCCATGAAACCTGTATCTAGACGAGCTCGAGTTATTAATAACAAAAAAAGTAGTGAATGGTAAACCAAAATTAACCAGTACAACACTTTTCATTGCCTATTTCGAAACACCAATTTTATTTTTTCAGAAACGTCAGATGACAGAAGTTTGCCTGAACGCATCTCCATTTTTACAGTATTAAAAATAATTAAACTTTGCACACTTCGATGCGAATGAAACGTGAGAAGGGGTAGGTTGTCCTTATCATATCCCCGCCCCCAAGAACCTCTTTAAATTGTCCTAAACTCGCCCTGGCTCCCGCTTTCTTTATTTCATTTGAAGGACGCTACGGGCTATTTTTAGCACATTTTGGGCCGGCTCCTGGATCCGAAATTTTTATTTGGTAATATACTTGCTTCTGTTTCTCGCTGGTGTGGTATTTCTGTTTACCGCCCTCGAAATGAATGCGTTATTTAAAGGGACTGGTGTGCACGCCGACTCCTCCTGCCATAAGCAGACGAACAGTAGCCACCACTCAAGGTTTAAACCGGCTCAGTTGGCAGACTGTCAGATTTGCAGGAGAGGATTTTTTTTTGGCTAATTTAATCGGAGCACATTATCGGGGGGAGGGGGTCGGAGAAGGACTCCCAACCAAAAATACCAGCAACATCGTTAGCTTTCGAGGGCTACAGCGGCCTAGCGTGTGTGTAAGTGAATGGCCGCCACCTGAAAATTGCTTTGCTGGGGTGTTTGCTTTTGTGTCGCTACAGACAAATAACGCTGAAATTATGACCGCTACCAATTCTTCGTTTCCGACGTGGTCTTCTCGTATGCCACATATCGTGCAGATGGATTCTGTCACTGTTCAGGATTGACCTCGCTTGAATCGTCAAGACCGAATAAGGGTTTATCCGCCGTTTCAGTCGATTGAAGGTTGTAAACTTAGAAAACGTTCGCTCCTTTGCCTTTTCCCTTTACATTTAGCTAGATCTGTGCTTGAACCATTCGTTGCGCTCGTGATGTCGGGTTGTACGCTTTATCGGTAGAGTTGGGTGATTCAATATGAATTCCTAGATTGTTATGAGGCTATGCAATTAATCTTTACACTCAGTTCGTCCGTAGGCACACTGTTGAATGCTAACGTTCTGTGGTACGTAGCTATTTTCATTGCATATTGCCGTTCTCTGCAAGCTTCAGCTGCACTTCGCTGGATTAGTGTGGCTAGCTAACGTTAGCCAACTATGGTGTTATTGTTTTTGCTCCACGAGCACTCGCATATGTCCACAGCCAACGTTAGCTATGGATATTCCGTTCATCCGATTAGCTCGCTTTGCACTAGACTGTACCAATAGCATGCTACTAGCTATCGAACAAATGCATTATGAATTCAAAAATACGCGCACTGAAGTGTTTAAGTATTCAACGAGTTGCTTCCGAAAGAGCGTGCGTTCTCTACAGCCTATATGTTAACAGGGGAAACGCATGTAGATGAACCGTGTTGTGGTTATGGCTTCAGATAGCTACGAATTGCTCCTTACTGGATTTTCAGTTTAGTTAATGTGGCCACTTTAACACGTCTGCCATGTTGGCTGGTAGTTAGCTAGCTAGCTTTATCCGCTAAACGATGGGGTTAGAGCGCGCTCTTTGCGGTGTGTTTGGGAATGGCGTCCGTTTACTTTGTGTTGTCCTTAAGTGAACTGATGGATTTTTAACACTCGTGTGCACCCGTTCTTCTACGGACAGAGTCTTGCACTGCGGTCAGATCGCAGTTTTTGCTAACGCTACTTTATTTTTATTTTTCTGTTACTTTTTCCCCGATTCTACCAGATTCAGTAGTGTAACGAGAATGAACGACTTGCAGTTTGGGGACACAATAGGCTGTATTTACGCGCCTAGAAATGGTTGCAGGCTGTCGTTAGCCTCCGTTTATCATTATTTTTAATTTATTCTTTTTTATTAAAAAAAAAAACTATACCCCTCAATATATGGGTATAGTTGTGGAAAACAATTTCAACTAAACAGTGCATTTTATTTATTCGCTTTTAAAAACCCTGATTTAGTTGTATTAAACCGTTTAGCTTCACGTTTTTTTGATTAATAATTATTTAGCATATTTCTTACGACTTTAAATGCAATATCTATTATAATTTTGCATTTTTGATTATGTCCTCATCGACGTAGGTCCATGTTTTTTTTCCCTGTCAGGAAAGGCACTTCAAATGGCAATTTAAATTTGGAGGGAAAAAACGAGCAGTAAAATTGCAATTGCATCAAATGCTCCAACAGTCTGATGGTAACAAATGCATTAATTCACAGTAATCCTGTTTAAAATTTTTTTAAAAAAACAAACTTATGCAGCATTGCAAAGTAGATGCATGTGTATGGTGTTGTATAAGCTGAATTTCAGTACAGGCTAAGGTGCACAGGTGCAAAGTTTATGCCAACTACCAATCAAAGTAAATCAGGTACACATTATACATACCTAGGGCCCTGGAAAAGAGCACATGACCACCTGAGCTTCTAACTGAATCACAACAGTCATCCTCCAGGAGTCTGTTGTCACTTCCTGTTCAGCTATGAGCTCAGACAACTAAATATACAATCCCAGACTAATTATGAGGTGTTCAAAAAAAAAAAAAAAATTCAGGCTAAGTGTGGAGAAAATTGACTAGAGGAACCCAGACAAAACAAGGACCAATGACAAACTGAAATATCCTACTGCTACTTTGCCTAGCAACTGATTTATTTTGCACATATAACAACCACTAGAGGACAATTATAATATAGTAGCCCTTTTATACAAGAAATTAAACCTGACACATGAAAGGATGAAACTGCTCTCAAAATGAGAAGTGGAGATGGGCAGCATGATTTTAATTAATTAGATTGTACAAATATTCTTACGGAGAAAGTAGATCACCGCTTTTCAGCAAGCGTGTGGTAAAGGTGGTGCAGCACTGTCCAAACTGGAAACCAAGATAAAACCTCAGAGGGGGTCATGCACAGGAAGGATGTTCTCTACCAAAAACAGTAGCTTCCTGTTCCCTGAAAAACCAAGCAGAGGACTTGGTCTTGTGCTGCAAATGTACTGTTCTAAATGCACAGGGTTTTACTCCTGGTTTGTAGAGTCAGGAAGGCAGAATTCAACAGAGCTACAGCAACCAACAACCTTAATTTGGTATACCTGACTCTACCTATGAGCAGCTCAACAAGATCTCTAGCTGCTCAATAAGTTGTGCTTTGTGAGGGTTGGAGTGTAAACTTACAGGACAGTATATCTCCAGGAACTGGGCTGGCTACCACTGGAATGCGCATTAAGCTTGGTGAAGTCTTGTTGGCAGTGTGCGATTTGAGTTCTGTATCGTCTGATCCCAGCAAGTCTCCTGCTGGTCCTGAAATGTGTCTTTTCCTTGTCGTGTGCATGGCTCTAGGGCGGAGTTGAGATTTAAAGGTGCAGGCACAGGGATAGTGGAGAGTGGGAAAGGTTACAATATTTATAATAATATTTTAATATTCTGTTAAGTGATAATTTGACTTATGCCCGCCAGTGCCCCGATTATTGGGTGTTTACGCAACCAATGACTTACGCATAAATAAACATTAAAAACAAAAGTGTTAAGAAACAATTAAAAACAACTAAGTATTAAGTAAATATTTAAATTAACAATAAACATGCAGGCAAGGTTAGAAATCTGAAAGGGCTTGTGCGTGAAAATAAATTATTATTATTATTATTTTTAATATTATATACTGTATTTTAACAAGAACACTCTGTTGTTTACAATATTTATCTTGATGTAACAGCAAGGGCCATATGCGGTAAATAGTGTGTATTTACGTGCATATCTCTGTATGAACAGTCCTTAAATCTATTATAAAAATCTGGCCAGCAGCCGATTTAAGTACTACGGAACTCATATTCTCTTGGCAACGGTTAAAGAACGCACTTGAAAGCATGCTACAATCGAACCGCTAGTAAAGATAGCAGCGCTTGTGTGAAAATAAACAAGCAAATGTTCAATTTGGCAGAGAAGCAAGCTCACACGTTGTAATGCTTTGGTTGGCAGTTTGCAGGTTAGCTCGTTGTCACTGACCATTGAAGACGCAGGACAAACAGACTGGCGGTACTAGGAGATGCAGCTTTATTAAATGTAGCGCTGCCGCTGACCATACCATGCCTGGCCTCTACGGCACACTAACCTTATCACACATGAACAGATTAGAAAACAACAAAAAGGACTAACAGAGCCGTCGCGTTACTGGTAATAAAGGGAAATAGTAGAAAAGAAAAGAGTAGGGTACACCAAATAACTCTGACCAACTTCTTAACTTCTCTGGCAGAGGGATTTTGCGCAAGCGCCCTAGCCTGGCTCCCTTGCGTGTCCTTAAAGCAACAGTACACCCGTTACAACGTGACCTGCTATACAGGTTTTGGTAACGTTAAATAAAAAAACTGCATGCGAAATTAATAATGTTGTTTATTATCCCTAAATAGGTGAATGCGTGCATGCGCATCTGCAGGATAAAGATACTAAACGGCTACTTTACTGGTACGAGGGGAGAAAACTATAGTGGTTAGGCCTAAATTGTAAAATTCCATTGGCAGATTATCCAAATCACTTGAAACGTGGGTACAAGTGTAAAAGTAGTACTGACATCGATTGACGCCTTGCGGCTAACAATACTTCAAGGTCTCGAAGTCATTGGTTGCTCACTGGAGCGTTTGTCCAGTCAGTCGTTTTGCGAAGTTTCGTGCGCTCCCAAATAAACACGGTAGGCCTACATTTTTAATTACTTTTACTGCATCTATAGTTTTTTAAATACACTTCACCTGTATTCTTGGTACTTTTCTGTCCATCGTATGCAAATAAAGGGACGGAACTGCTGTTGTGTGCGCGTGAGCAAGGATAAGACAGGCATCCAGCTAAACAAAAAACAGCATGTGGTGAGCAGCTTCACCGGCAGTTGTGCTTATTACATCTCCATTCGTGACTCTACGCCAGTATTCACATTTATAAGGAAGCCAGCGCCTTTCATTGTATGATAAGTGAAGCGCCAAGGTGGTTGCTTACCATTCGTATCAGTTTGTGGTTCAGTTGTGGCGGGGTCTGGTAGGAAGGCGTGCATGGGCATGCGCACAAGTAAATAGCCGTCGGAAGCAACCATATGGGGTCAGCAGGTGGTAATGTTGAATTCTTTCTGTACTTTTGGTGACTGTTTCCGTCACGCAATGGTTTCATTTCAGGTAATGTGTACTGCATTTTTAGAAAAACTTCTAAGTAGTCTTAATAAAGTTTCATTTGGTACAAAATTGTGGAAACGGAGAAAATTAGGTTTTTTCTTTCACTTCATGTTATTCATTTCTGTTGGTATAATCCAATGGTTCGCAAACTCCGCCCTGTCCCCCGTATGCAGGTTTTCGTTCCAACCATTTATGATATAATGTTGCTAAAGAGGATAAATAATCCCTCAAAACATGAAAGGGGGGGGTGGTCTCTGCTAACAGTCTAGTACCTTTTATGGTAGTTTTCAGGGTTCCAGTAATCAATCAAGACAGTAAAATAACAGGTAATTTTTTTTTTTTTTTTTTTTTGGGGGGGGGGGGGGGGGGGCAGTGTGCAAATGTATTAGTTGTTTCTCTTGTTTTTTTGTTTTTTTTTAATATTAAGTCATCGTCCCCCTGATCCACTGCAAATTTTAAGTCACGTTCACCACGCACCTGTGCGTTCACCTCGCTCACCTGTGTAAACACCTACTTTTGTCTGGCAACAGTTCTCCCCCCCCAACCCGTCTGCCTCACTTGGCTGTGTGCCCCGTTGGCCGTTTTGTCAGTCCAGGCAATACCCTAACAACAGGAAGCAGGATAGCATAAGACAAGACTGCCAATGAAAGAGTGAAAATGAGGCTTTTTTGAACAGTGCTCTCACAGTTCTCTCATCAATGCTTTTTTGACATGACGCGTCTTGCGTGACAAAAACATCTTGCAGTGAAAATATTTTTTTTAAATATAATGCATTTTATTTTTTTATTTGAATGTCCCTTGTAGTGTAGATTTCAGCATATTAGTACATATGGCTCTTGAGATTTAAGACCAGAGACTCGTGTCTCCTACAAGGGATAAAAATGAATGTTCGGGTCTCTTCGGGGAGACATTTTGGATGCGTGCTTCCAGATCAGCGAAAGCAGGGAGATGTGAGGGTGTCAGGGTGTTGCGACTGCTAAAATCACGGCTGGGTTGATGATGGCCTGCGTAGCGTCGCGCGCGTTAACGCGACGTCTCTTTCCGCGTTTCAGAATAAACGGTGAAAATGAGTGACCCCAGCGCCAAGGGCAACCAGGCCGCCTCTCAGAAAGACAAGGGCGGAGCCGAGAAGAGGGGGCGAGGGAGACCCCGAAAACAGCCCAAGGTAAAAGAGAGGGGGGTTTGAGCGGGTAAAAGTCTGCGCTTTTTTACAGCTGGGACACGGACAACTCAACGTTCAATTTCATACTCTTACTTAGAGCTGAGGTGGGATGTTGAACCCAAGTGTCCGAGCCTTCGCTTTAACATAAATTGAAAGCCAGTATCTCCTACAGCACAGGGTCCCCATCGCTGCACTGAGACATTGGGTTTCCATCTGATTCCACCGCTGGGTTGGGGGAAGTTGTGAGAGTGGTATGGCTGTTGGCCACAAGGAGTCACCCCTGTCCATTTGCATGTTTATAATGCCGTCCTGTGGTCTATCGGACCTGGCAAGAGGCAATGCTTCAATTCAAAAAGGCTTTAAAACTGGTTGCAGCTCAAACCGTGCCAAACCCCCACCACAGATTTGTGAGTGATGACAAACAGGTGTGGTGTGAACATGAGATATTTCCTGAATGCTGCTCGGAGAGGATAGTGCTCTCTCATTGGCTGGCAGGGTTGGTAATGAATGTAACTGTAGAACAGACCAGGGTGATATTTTAAATCCTCACCATGATAATGTGCAAGCATTTGTTTGTAATGTGTGTATAAAGATGAAGAGTTTGGTTGTCAGTTTAGTCATTGTTGGAATGTGAAAACTCTGCTTGATTACATTTTTTTCCCCTATGCGATTCGACTGAAATACTATACTTGAATGTGCAAGGCAAGATTGGGAGCTGTTCCCCTCGGCTTGTTTAAACGGTTATGTGCACACGAGAGAGACAAAGCCACAGTCCCTTCTACTCCACTGCACAAGAAAGGCCCTCACAACCGCTAACGTCTGCAGATACACGGCGGCCATTTTGTGCATTGACTCATGCTCAGGCATTCATCTGTAATGGAGTCTTCACAAGTGAAACCGAATGACTGACATGGCCCCGAGGTCTCCATTATGTCACCCTTGGTCGTGGCATTGGGCCTTTCTCAGGTGGATATCGGCGGTTACGCTGCATTTGGCGGTAATGTTGCTGTGTAATTTTGGCATGTTCCCATTTTAAAATTTACATTATTATTGTTTTTTTAAGTCAGCAAATGCAAATCAAGCATTTACTTGGGTTGCCTCAACAGTTTGTGTTGAGCTTTTTAACAACCATGTTTCTAATATGCGGATGGTATTAAGTGGGCCTATGACCGTCTGAAGAGTCTGCAATATTTATTCAAACTTTTTAAAAAATACATGTTTTAACTTAGGATAGGGGTCCCCTGGTTGCCTTTGAGCCTGGTTTGGGGGAGTTCCTGGTTCAGGAAAGGTTCAAAAGCCCTGCAGATGTACCTGCCTCAGTCGCTGATGAACATGCGTAACGTACCTGTCACGCCGAACGTACCTGACGTCTTGCACCTCTTCCTCCCCGCGACAGGAGCCCAGTGGGTCCCCGACCCCAAAGAGGCCCAGGGGCAGGCCGAAGGGCAGCAAAAACAAGACCGCCGGCAAGAGCAAAGTAAGTGCGTCCATTACACGTCCCTCCGGCGGCCATTTTACAAGCCCAGAGTCCCTCTCCGTCCATTACACGTCCCTCCGGTGGCCATTCTACAGCCCGTAATTCCACTCAGTCCATTACACGTCCTACCGGCGGCCATTTTACAAGCCCAGAGTCCCTCTCCGTCCATTACACAACCGTCCAGTGGCCATGTTACAGCCCAGAGTCCCTCTCCGTCCATTACACATCCCACCGGCGTCCATTTTACAAGCCCGGGGTCCCTCTCCGTCCATTACACAACCGTCCAGTGGCCGTGTTATAGCCCAGAGTCCCTCTCCGTCCATTACACAACCGTCCAGTGGCCATTTTACAAGCCCAGAGTCCCTCTCTGTCCATTACACGTCCCTCCGGCGGCCATTTTACAGACACAGGGTTCCTCCGGTGTATGCACCTTTTCAGCTGGGATGCACAGAATGCAGAAAAAGGTAGTAACAGCATAAGGCGGGGAAAATTTACATATGGTCACGTTCTGATTAAAACATCTTACATTTCGCTGAACGTAAATGAAATAAAACAGACTGAGTAATGCACTGTATGCTCGAGAACTTCCTGTGATGTTTATGAAGAGCTCAGTGCATACTAGATCCCTCATCTGAAAAGAAAACAATTCCTGCAGCCAGCTCACGAGTTGCTTGGGGCGGTAAAAATTTTACACCCCTCTCAAGTATGCAAAATGTTTCCCCTCGATTTTAATTCGGTGAGTTGTCTGTGCCTCCTGAGTAGAACATTAAGCGATGGAGCTGGCGGGCATTAGGTTCGAATTCAGTCTACATGCTTAGAATCTTCCCTTGTGGTAATTAGATGACTGAAGCTTGATGCTGTGCAATGAGATGATGGTTTAATCAGGGGCTTTAGAAGAGAGTAGAGCGCCCCCTTGGTGCGTGTGGAGGGAAGTGCAGGTAATATAATAAGGGATTATTTTGGGCATGGTCAGGGTAGCTTGTAGCTCCATAACTGGATGGTATTTCACAGGGTTTTGGGCTGCTTTAGTCCCTCTAGTGGCGGCTAGGCAGCCTTACAAGCAAGGGACTCAAACTCTAATCCTCGAAGACCACGGTGTTCGCCGTTGTTTTTTTGGTGTGTTTTTGTGCTCTTGAGTGATTCGTGTTTAAGTTGTTGATTGGCTGAAAGGCCCGCACACCTTGTTTCCCAGGAAACAAGGAAAGGAAACGGGAAACACCGCGGGCCGTGTGACTGAGGCGTCGGGCAGGAAGTGACATTTGTGTTTCGTTCTCTGCAGAAAGCCACCGGGACTCCAGCGGAGAAGCGCAGGGGGAGACCTAAGAAGGAGGTGAGAAGAGTCGGGCGTGTGTGTGTGTGTGTGTGAGAGTGTGTGAGAGAGTGTGTGTGTGTGTGTGAGAGAGTGTGTGTTTGCATGTGTGTGTGTGTGTGTGTGTGTGTGTGAGAGTGTGTGAGAGAGGGGCGATATAGCTCAGGAGGTAAGACCACTTGTCTGGCAGTCGGAGGGTTGCCGGTTCAAAACCCACCCTGGGCATGTCGAAGTGTCCTTGAGCAAGACACCTAACCCCTAACCTCTAAAAGCTCTGGCGAATGAGAGGCATCAATTGTAAAGCGCTTTGGATAAAAGCGCTATATAAATGCAGTCCATCCATCCATTCCATAGAGTGTGTGTGTGTGAGAGTGTGTGTGTGAGTGTGTGAGAGAGTGTGTGTGTGTGTGTGTGTGTGTGTGTGAGAGAGTGTGTGTGTGCATGTGTGTGTGTGTGTGTGAGAGAGTGTGTATGGGCCTGTGTGTGTGTGAGTGTGCGTGTGTGTGTGTGTGTGTGTGTGTGTGTGTGTGAGAGTGTGTGAGAGAGTGTGTGTGTGTGTGAGAGTGTGTGTGTGTGTGCGGGTGTGTGTGTGTGTGTATGGGTGAGGGTGTTTGTGCCTGTGTGAGTGTGAGTGTGTGTGTGTGTGTGTGTGTGGTATGGGCCTGTGTGTGTGTGTGTGTATGTGTGTGTGTGTGTGTGTGTGAGTGTGTGTGTATGGGCCTGTGTGTGTGTGTGTGTGTGTGTGTGTATGGGCCTGTGTGTGTGTTTATGTGTGTGTGTGGAGTGTGTGTGTATGGGCCTGTGTGTGTGTGTGTGTGTGTGTGTATGGGCCTGTGTGTGTGTTTGTGTGTGTGTGTGTGAATATGTGTGTGTGTGAGAGAGTGTGTGTGTGCGTGTGCATGTGTGTGAGAGTGTGTGTGAGTGAGAGTGTGTGTGTGTGTGAGAGTGTGTGAGAGTGTGTGTGTGTGTGTGTTAGTGTGTGTGTATGGGCCTGTGTGTGTGTGTGTGCCTGCGTCCGTTTGTGTAGAAGCGCAGGGGGAGACCTAAGAAGGAGGTGAGAAGAGTCGAGTGTCATTGTTCACAGCAGCCTGTTCATCACCGAGCTGCTCTCCTTTGTTAGTGTGTGTGTGCGTGTGTGTGTGTGTGTGTGTGCCTGTGTGTGTGTGCGCCTATGTGTGTGTGTGCGCCTGTGTGAGTGCGCCTGTGTGTGTGTGTCGGTGTCTGTGTGTGGGGAAGGCCGTTACCAATGACAACCTTCACACATTTGTGTGGCTGTTTTCAGGAGCTATTTCATCCAGCCCTTTTCACTGAGCGGAGCATCTAACGTGTTTCAGTTAAAAGCTGAGCCACATTTAGTGGCTAAATACAGAACCTGGGAATCATGTTATTTATTTATTTACTTACTTTTAGTTTTACCCCTAACCCCCCCCGCCTCCCCCAGGCTACACCATGGCGAGGCAGTAATTGAGTAATTACCTCTGTGATTATTCCGGTTGAGTCCTTGTTCAGTGTGTATTGGCTTTTTGACGCCGTCAGCATTAATCTAAGCAGGGTTGGAGTCCAGCGGTTTAAAGGATCTTTAGCTTAGCTCCTGTTTCAAAGCTCGCTTGATTAATGCCTTTTTCCATATCAAAATCCTGGCTGATCAAGACACCGAAGCTGCCCTTAAGGCTCCCTTATTATTATTATTATTATTATTATTATTATTTTATTTATTTTTTTATTTATTTTTTTTTCATAGGAAAATGGATTTGCCATTATTTTACTTTTGCAGGGTTCTTGCATGCATAGCCCATTTTTTGCTTTAGTTAAAAGAGAGAATATCCCATGAACATGGGCTACTGAATATCCAGACATTTCGGCTGGATATTTCCAGAAGCCTTCATTGTTTAATATCAGGGTGTGTATGATGTGTAGCTCAAAGGTGTCATTGAAACATTGAAAATGATAAACAGATTTTTGAAAATGGCCTCCACCCTTCCCGTGACGTCATACGTATGCTACATTACATTACATTACAGGCATTTGGTAGACGCTCTTATCCAGAGCGACGTACAACAAAGTGTATAACCGTCCATAACCAGGAACAAGTGTGTTGAAAACCCTAGAGGGAAGTACAGTACCAAGTGCAGGGAACGACCGCGTAGTTTAACTTGAACCCTGTAGGTTAATCTGATTAACACAACAAAAAACAGCAACAAAGCAGTCTATGCAAATTAAAACAAGCAATAGTTGAGTAGGCACAAGTGCAATAACTAAGTCGACTATGTCACACACTCGTTCACATCCCCTCTGCAGCAAACGAAACCCCGCTGGACCGGTGTACGCAACGCGAACGTGCCAAAGCAGTAGCGTCGTGAACCAACTGTCCGTCATTGCCAAGGACTTGCAACGATTTGCCAAACCTCTCTTTGTAAATTGTGGGTTTTTTCAGTCCGCCAAGTCAACCACTATTTGGGTCGTTTCGCCCGGAGGATTTTGAACATAATTTGAGGGCGGGGGTTTGAATTGTTGATATTGTGAGGTAACCCACGGCCAGGGTCCATCGTCTGCCGTTTTTCGGGCGAGGTGGCTTTGAACGCCGGTTTGAACCGAAACGGTGAGGTTCCTGTACACGGGAGTGTATTTTCGGCACAAGTGAGATTGGCAGGACGGGCCGAGTTTTCCTGAAGCTGACTAAACATTGTTCCCCCCCCTCCCCTCCCCCACCCGTTTGCTTCGCAGGAGAAAGAGGAGCAGGGAAACAAGGAGTCTTCTGACGAAGAGGAGGAGGAGGCCGAAGATCAGTAATGGGCAGTTACTACCTCATCACTCATTATGCTGACTTCCTGTCAACTACAACTGGACTGAAGCACCAAATCTGTCACCCACCCACCCCACCCCTTCCCCAACCCCACCACCATCCGGTTCTCAGCCCCATACACCCTCTACCTCAGAGAGGGCGGTGTGGAGGTCATGCCAGATACTTGCAATGGCACTGGAATGAAATTTTATATCTATATATATATATAAATATAAATATATGTATGTATGTGACATATATACATATATATGTGTGTGTGAGTGATTATAGTCTGCATATCCATATTTATGTATCTAAAGGAAAGTGGAAAGAATAGCGACTGCCCGTTCCATTTTCTGACGGGTTTTGAAATTCACAAACGGTGGTCTTTTGTACTGGACAAATTTACAATTTAAATTTTTTATTTTTCTCCCTCTTTTTTTTTTTTTTTTTTGGCGTGTATGCGTGTTGCGTGGCAGTAGGAGAGAGATCGCTCTCTTGTGCCCACTTGAGTTGGGTTGGCGGTGTATTAGTGTAGTGTAGTGTTAGGAGTGCTCCCGCCCTGTCTCACAGTGTACTGTTTTAGTAGGTGTTGACTTTTTTTCCCACGTTGTGTAGCTCCCCGCTCCTGCTCCCTCCGCCCAGTTAGGTCCGTGTGGCTGTGTATGACAGTGGCATCTGCTATCTTTTTAACGGGGGGCTCGTTATCCCGGCAGTCTGGTTTGAAAAAGTGTGCTGAACAGAAACATTCCCAGGGTAAGCTTTTGTGGTGCTTTAGCCGTAGGTTAACTCCTCAACAACCAAACCTTCTGCCGTTCATTTTTAAAAAGCTTTCAGGCTAGGTCTTATCTGTGTCACATTGTTGTTTTAAATCAAGGTCTGTACCGACGGGGACTGTTATGTGTACTTGTGTTCAGTGTGGTGATGCTGCTATTTGCTGTTTAACAGACAGGGGGCGCTCTGTCCTCCGGTGTCCATCTCTCTCTCTCTGTTGATCGTGTGGTCCAAGCTCCAACAGACGTCCATGTGTATTGGGTACATTTCCCTCCCCCCCCCAACACCGGTCCAGGAGTGTCCAACCCACGGTACTTGCCAACCTCAACTGTCATTAGCACAGCTCGCATTCAAAACAGTGTGCTATAGCCGACGGCGTCGTTGAGGGGCGTGTTCAGTGACCCCTCCGCATTTGACAGGAAAACGGTTCACAGAAACGACTTGGCGGACTGGCGAAGCTTGATCAATCACGAAAACGCGGAGAAGGGTGGATGGCTGTTTCCATGCAATGGCAGACAGTCCTGGGAGAGTTTTTTTTTTTTTTTAAACCAGGAATGCTGCTTTTCGAAAATTGTTTTTTCAGTGTGTTGTACTTTGTTTTTTTGTGGGAGTTTTTTCGTGTTTTTTTTGGGGGGGGGGGTTTGGGGGAGGAAGGGTGGGGGTGGGGGTGGGGGGTTGTTTGTGTACTTCATGTCCGATTACTGCTGATCGGGGACCCCGTTCATTGGGGTCTCTCTCCAGGACTCTCGTGCTGCTACCGCTCACTTGTTAGCCAGTGTACTGCTAGGGGGGGCCGGCCCTCACTGCCCGCCCCCCCCCCCCAAAAAAACTGCTTACCTCACTCTAACGGCCGACTCAAACCGTCTTACGTTCAACCGGTTCCACGCGACCTCTGGGAAGAGGAAGGACAACAGGCACCTGAATGTTGGGGCGAGCGTCTTTTCACTGTTCGTAGGGACTTTTTTTTGATCTGTTCGGTAGTTCAGACTTTAAAATGTGTTTGGTTCCTTTTTTAAAAAACACTTGTTGGGTTTTAAAAAGATTTCCGGGTTGGCTGGTTGTAACACTGTGCGCCCGCACGCACACACACACACACACACACACACAAAGAAAAAAAAACTGGGCCAGGTTTCTGGAAGTGTGGCTTCGTAAGCAAAAGGCCCCCTAACTGCTGAATCTTAGGACTCAGTAGGTTGATGTCAGGGAGAACCCAATAACTTTTCAGCTTTTTTTTTGTTTTGTAAACCTTCACTGACTGTGATAGTGGTGCAGTTTTTTTAAACATGTTTTCTGTGGTGCACTGAAATGTATTGCAGGTGTGTGTGTTTGTTCATTAGAGTTAGCGTTGACAATGTTTATCCTTATAGATGAGATGGTAGCCATGGTTCATGGGAAGCTGGTGTGTTGCAGTAGGTCTTTTCTTGCTCTTTCCAGTAATTTTACATAATGTAATAAATGGCCACGTAACATCTGGCTCATCTGCCTGTCAATTTCTCCGTTCCTCACTAAAAGGGCGTTGTTGTGGAAAATGTATATTGTACATCCCATAATATTGCCTAGCCCTGTCCTTTGGTCCCCTTTGAAATGTCAGTCGTTGCGTACACATACTCACAGGTAAAGACGTTCCCACTGAAACCATTTTGGATCACAAGATGTACTTTCTAATTCTTATTCTGCAAATGGGATCCTTTGTTCCTGTCCATTTGAAAGCACAAGAATCAGTGGAAAGTTTAATATTCAAGCTTTATTGGATGCAAACAACTACTTTGACTGAAACTGTTTCTTTTCCCCCAATATACCCATTCTTTTTTGTTAAGTATGATCCTCTAGCCATAAACTGTGCTGCCTATTTCATTTAGCATTTCAATCCAGATCTGTGGGGGGTCCGACATTTTACTGATATTTCAAAGAAAAATTTTAAAAATCTGTGATTTGCCCCTCCATTTCATCTGCAGCAATCCCTTTCACACCCATACTCTAAAAAAAAAATAAAAAAAAATTCTCAATAAAAATATATCTTTAAGAAAATAAGGGGGGGATTTAGAAATGCTATCACTGAAACTATAAATATAAAAATCCCTTGACATTCAGATGGAATGGGGAAGAAAAAAAAATATTTTATGAGAAAATGCGTTAGCCTCAGGAATATAACAGTGTGCCGTATGGCCTGTCATTTGGGTTTTCTTTTTGAATATTTATCTTGAATTTAGCCGGGAAAGAAAACGGTACATTTTAGCAAACGCTGCCCCTTGTGGCCATGGGAGGAGGTCCAGGATGTTCCAGACTTCTTGGAAAGCAGGCCAGCCAACCCCGTTGGGACTCTGGGGGGAGTACATGTACTGCAGATGTAATCTCTGACATCAGTAATCCCTTACTGTGTTATGTGTAAGCAGGTGTGTGTAATAAATACGTTTTCTCTCTCTTTTTTTTTTTTTCAAATATCGAGTGCTGCTGGTTTTTATTTTTCTCGACAGCGCGTTGGCATGGGGACGGTGGGTTGAACACGCGTGTGCGTTGTGTTCTGGGTCCATACCTTCAGTGTGTGTGCGCCTTGCCCTTTGTCCATCTCACCATTAAACAATTATGCTAAAGCAAGACATATTTAAATATATAAAAATAAAATGTATATAAAAAAACAGTAACATCATTTGAAGGTAGAGCATGGAAGAATCGGTGAGAGCAGAGTAATGATTAGCAGCTTTATGATTAATGACCCGTCACGTGGATTTACTGGGATATAACCAAATTTAACCTGGGGGGGGGGGGGGGACCTGTCTGCTGTGCCCTAAGTGATGTTGGTGTGTGTGTGTGTTTCCTCTGAAATAAACAGGAAAGATTCTCCAGCGTAGTGATGGGTGTGTGTGTGTTACAGAATTGCTACGGTACATTGCTAGCGTAGGGTGCTGCATGATGAGGCCTGTCAATCCAGCATTAAATCCACTCCAGGTTATCTGTCAAACAGGGCGACACTCCAAACAGACCAAAAGGTAATAAATGGGTATAACGCAGTCTTTATTTTAACATTATTTAACATCGTTAAAATCTCTCAACTAGAAAAAATATTCTTATTCCAAGATATACTTTTAGCTTTTTTTTTTTGCATGTTGACTTCCTATCAAAAAAAAAAAACATTAAAATTTACAAACAATGCTTTTCAAAATCTAAACATCAATGGCAGGGAAACATTAGCACTCATAAAACTTTTTGCATGATTTGAAAGACGCCATTTTGTCCCTATATTCATACAGAGCCCGGTCACCAATGGCAACCCAGGACACAAGCACAACTGGATACCAGCATAGTATAACATTCGGAAGTGGCTCAACTATTGCTACAGATGACATCATTTGAAAGATAAGCCCTGCATGTTTACATTTTACTCAGACAGGATATGACATGTTTAACCACGGTGAATCGCTGTACTGAGGTGTTGTTCTAAAACTGCCAAAGACGACACTTCACAGGTGGTCTAAACAGTCAGAGAGATGGAATGTTCATGATTTTTAAAAAAAGATTTAAAAAATTTGACAGTTTACTGCTCGTTTTCCCTGGAGGGACAGTTTTATGTTTGTAAACAGTACCTTTCTGCAAGATGTCTTTCTCTTTGTATATCTGTATTTCTGTTCTGTTAAAGGTGCTCATATTACAGCATTAAAGAAACTTCTTTTAAAAAAATTTTAATCACTGCACAGATGTAACTAAAAAAGGTATGTAACCCACTTTTGGACCTTGGATCATTAAATCTGATTCAAGCTGGGTTTTTTTTTATTATAAATATTAAATAATTGTGAAATACACAGTAATGGTGAGGTAAAGGGAAAGGCGTGTCACTCATGAGAAACTATTCCTGTTCAGTACAGAGGATTAAATAGGATAAGGAAAGACGGTGTGAGAAGTGGGTGTGGTCCTCATGCATGACTACAACGCTATCTGGCTTCAGCACATTACCAGCTTATCATGCACTGCCGTTCTTCACCAGTAGGGGGTGCTCATGCTGATAGAACCCTGTCAAGCCCTGAATCGCCTGCACGCAGACACAGAAGAAGAGAGAAATCAACCAGAGATTCAAATGTCCAATACATATAAAATAGTATACTATTTCAGGATAAAACCTGTTCATATTGTTCATTTAGCAGCACACTTGCTGAAATAAATCATATATGGGAGCTTCTAGAATATTCCACTGGTGTCTCTATGGTAGCACCATGGAGACAAGCATCACATGCTCATGTCAGAGTTGAGATGAAAGGCTGTTTGATTTTTTTTTCCTTCTTCAAACTAGAAAGACAATTGGCCGAACACAATGACATCATTACACCTTGCCGCCTTTAGACTAGTGCTACTGGAACACAGAAAAAAAAAAGTTTTATTTTAAATGTATAACAATTTTCATACATTTGGGCTTAGTATTAAAACACTGGACAAATTGACAGTACGCTTCCCAAATTGAAAGCCGTAAGAGAAAGACAAAATTCTTTCATTTTTTCCTCCCTTCAATCCAAGGGCTAGAAACCTTCCTACTCATGTTTTCTGCACAAAATACCATCAACATTTCCAAGGACGTGGTAAAAATAGACTCAACAATTGCACCCGCAACTCAAGCTGAAAAAGTCAATGAAACATGGCTGGATGTTGCCATTTTACGCCACATGGGGAAAAATCAATCAGATCTAAAATCAATGTTTGCAATAAATTTTCCACCACCTAGTGTCTACGGAGATTAACTATATGGATCCATTGCAGTGCGCTTAGCTGGAGTTTAAACCTCAGGTTTAAACCCCTTACACCACAGAACTTATTAACAACTGGAACAGAGAATCCTTATTTCACAGATTTTGATAGCTGGTCCAATTACAATGCAGTTCTGTGGTCTAGGGGTTTACACCTGAGCTTTAAACTCTGGCTAATCATGCTGCATATCACACTATATGATTTTGTGGAGGTGGAGTAAGCAGTGGAATCTCCACCTTCTAATCCACAGACCTGAGAACAAGCCAACGTGTTTCACTGCGTTTCTGTGCCAAAACACGTTTTACTGGTTTCACAATATAGCCATGTTGGGGTCGTTTTTGTATTACCTTTCTATAAAATGCTTTGAGTGCAATAAAAAGCACTACAGAAATACATGTATTATTATTATTATTATTATTATTATTATTATTATTATTATTATTATATTCACAATTATGATCACCTATCCTCATTTATAGTCATGGGGTGATTCAAATACCAGCTGAATAGTAGCTAATCTAATTCAACAGTACGTCATTTTATTATAACGGAATAAAAATAGGCCCAATTCCACAAAACTGAACAAAAACGCAAACTTTAATATGCACTGGTTATACCCACCAGGCAACACTGTAGCTGTCCACAGGCTGCAATTCATAGCTGACTGTGTCATCATTTAATCACTGAACTGATCGGTTTATCCACATTCCATGCAGATACATATCCCTTTGAAAACTCTGACACGTACAGGAAAAACTGACGTGCGCTCCTGAAAGTGGGGAAAAATAGGTTCCCACCAGACTTAGTCGGAAAGGCATCTAGGGTTGTTTTGTAAGAAAATGGAAAAGTATGGGAAGTACAGTACCTCTGCATTTTCGCTCCTCAACAGGACATCCCGTTCCGTCTCCTCTTCCTCCTCCTCCTCCTCCTCCTCCTCCAACGGGTCGTACGTATAGACAGGAACCAGCTGGTGACGCAATCGATCGATCCTGAAAATACAAATGTTGCTCCCGTTAAAGGCATTTAATTATTATGCAAAATTAGGATGCAATATGGTCTTAAGCACTATAAAAGGGATAGTTCACTTCCTGGTTTTTTTTTTTTTAAGAAAGATATGTCAGTTTAGAGCATGTTTAATTGGCCCAGATAGTTTTTTTTTTGTGCGTGATGAAGGTCATTTTACACATTCACAGAAGTTAACGATGACCTGCCGGCTGTACAATGGGTGGTCAAGGGCAACCGGGGGTTTGTGAGCTAAAGCTAGAAAATCTAGTATGTCACTAAAAAACACATTATTCTGCCTACTTCACACCGGAACATTTACCTTCTCTTCTTAGACATGTACAGCACCTAAAAGGGAGACATTCGTTTAGGCTTAAATATACAACAAAACTGTACAGTTAAATCTGGACGAATATTAATTCACTAAATTCAGTTCATGCCTCTTGTTTTTTGGTTCTTTCCTTTGTGCCACTTTTGCAAAGTAACTCACGACTCCACCGGTTTGATTTGTGTTCACATACACACTCACGCGCGCACGCGCACACACACACACATATCTCTCTTCTTGGACTATGGAGCAACTTCTCTGCCAGGTGAGTCTTTACTTAGCATAGGTTACGTCAGAGAGTAATGTTTCCGGTGTGAACTGGAATTGGTGTGTTCACGGCTATAAATAACTGTTGCAAAATGAGTATTGAGTACCTTATCGGACCTGTGTTTTGTAGTTGTTCCAATGACCTTCGGTATGCACATCTTGTACGTCGCTTTGGATAAATGAGTCAGCTAAATAAATGTAATGTAAGGTATACTGGCCTCTTGCAACCTACCCCAGCAGCAGAAACCCCAACGATGGCGATGAAGAAGATTGGCAGCAGCACATAGTGGATAATGCCATCTCCCTCTTCAGAGGAGGAGGTAGTGTTCATGTTGCAATGTCTTGATGAGTGTTGAGGGGTGTGTGCGCAGTCCAGCACCCCCACCCACCCCCCACAAGAATTCCTAACAGAAAAACGCTGCAGTCCAGTCTCCTCCGGTTTCTCTCCAGCTGTTCACACCTCATCCACAACAGTCACATGTCTCCTGAATGTCACTGTCCAGATGGACCAGAAAACAGACAGAAATCATAACTTAAGTCAGACATTATCTGGCCATTTCACGCTTATGGAACTGATTTGACGACGACACTGTACATTATGAAGTCCTGCAACAGTGCATAACTTGAGCGTTATTAGAAAAAGGGGAGAAGGTGGTAGATGTTGATACCATGAACTTGTGTCCAACTGCTCAGCACATAATAATCCCTCGTTTCACAAGCGTGGCCTGCAACCTGACCTTACGTGAACTCGCAAGACAAGTTGGGTTACTTGCTCCATTTGGAATTCAAACCCACGATCAACGTTTAACAGGAACGAGTGCGCAAACAAAGCAGGTATTTACATGGACTCACTGTAATGCAGCGAAAAAACGTTTAATGTAAACTATCGGTGATTAAACGAGCGGTAGTCAACCCCTGACGTTGCAAAGGTTCTCACGTTGTTGAACTTGTTGACTAATGCGCTGTATGGCCTAAAGCTGTATTGTGTAAAAAAAACGGTTTCGCCTTGACAGTAGCTATGGCTACGTATAACTTACTAAGTAAACAATCACGTGAATTCACCCATATTTTCCCAATCCGCATTCATGTTCCAGTTACCACAAAATTGCAGAGGCCCGATCTGTAAACTTTTTAACATTCAGTATTGACCCAAGTAGCCTACCTGCACACCTAAAAACGACTATCCCGGAAAACAGGAGGATGTCCAAAGACAGTTAACCATTTCCTCCGCTGAGGTACATCCCTGAAAAATAAATACAGACGTAGTTTGATTGACAACTGAGCGGATAAACTGAAAGGCGTGAATTAGTATAAATTGACCACACAGAGAGGCGCTATACGACTTTAAATCAACTAGGCCAAAGTTTCCCCAATCCCCGGGACTCAACCACGCGACCTCCATTGCAGGCCACTTTTCGTTCCGACCTAGACGCTCTATCTGATCGTTGCGTCCGCTTAAGCTCACCAGTGCACTGGGTCAGCAGCGATAGAAAACTTTGCTTAGGTCAAACAGCCAACGAGGCTCGAAACAAAAGCAGTGTGATCGACACGATCTCTTCCTAATAATTAAGCTTCCAAAATGAATATACTTTTCTATAATAAATCATTAGAAATGAAAACAACTAATGACAGACTTGCAATTTGTGACACACGTTGCTTTCAGATGGAAAATGATCCCTCAATAGACATAACGAATTATAGTTTGGGCGTAGCAAAAACCAGCAAGGGGTAGACCGGGGTCCTGTATTCAATCAACGTTTGACCTTAAAGTAACAATTAAATCAATAATTGTTTTTCTTTTTCCCTCTTCACAGAAGAGTTCAGCGATCACTAAAGCAAACTGAGTTCGTGAAGGAAAAAGTGTAACACTTCCGGTTACTTGGAGGTCAGCGTCGAGGAAAAAAATTCTAATTGAATACAGGTTTGGGAAACCGTGGCGTTCGCAAACATCCAATTTTGGAGATTTTTCCCACGTTTTTCTAGTTTATTGGATGCCAGGCTTTCATCCAAAATGCAGGGCTATATATCAAATACAGTGTTCTGTTGTGCTGGCATACACCCAGACCATTCTAATCTCATTTATTGATTTATGTATTTATAATATAAGTAAATCATTAGCAAAATTACCATCCATTGGATGTCTGTCTTCTGTGTGGAAAGATTAGGCTAATGCATGACAGTGATGTATTAAAAAATAATAATAATAATTTTGTCACACCTGAGCAAATGGTTATTTTGCTGGAAAGCAACAAAAGTCCGCAGGAAATGGGAAGGGCAACCGGCTTGAACTAGTGCGCAATGACAAGTAACATTTTAGGTGTGTAATGTGCATCCCAGTTTAACTGGCAGTTTTAATTTCCCACCCGAACACGGAGAGGGAGTCCAAAATATTGCAACTTTCTAATGTTGCTGCCTGTTCACTGCCGTTAAAAGTATAATCTGGCAGTGCTTCAGGAAGTTCCTCATGAGACATCACAAATGAGCAACACATTTATAGTAGTCTCTTGCAATCCAGTGGCCGCTTTTATTATTATTATTATTATAATTATTATTATGTTATTATTGTTGATGTTGTTGTTGTTGTACAAAAGCAGCAGAAGTGCCGTTACAACATAAATTCTGATTTATTAGATGGTTGAGAGAGACGTTTGCTGAAGACACATTTGAATTTTATTCTGAAGTGCAGTGTCTTGCTCTCCGTAGGCCTACCAACGAGTCTTAAAATCAAAATAGAGCTTGTCATAAATCAAAACTGTGCCTCTAATATGGCAAACGTAGCAGGTTTATTTGAGCTCCTTTACCTGTCTCCGATCACATGTTTGAGCACGCCCTCTAAAAGCTCTGCGAGGCATTATGTTTACTCACACCCTGAGATTTCTCCCAGCTGTGCAGGAAACAGGGCGTTGGCATACCTTCCACAGTACTCGGTGTTCGGGGGCAGTAACGTTACATAACCGTGTTGTGAAAAAGGCAGTCCGTAGAGCTTAGAGCTAAAGATGGGGGGAGGTGCGAGTTTCAGGGAAGCTTCCGCTGTAATTTATCTGAGAGTCGCGCGCGGTACAGGCCGTCTCCAACCGCTGGAAGCCGCCCCCTCCATCAACGTCCTCGTAGCATTACAGCAAAATTATTGTTCTCAGTGGAAAGAGATCGCCGCCTGTTGCCTGTGAGAGCTTAGGCGGAGAATAATGATGCGCGGAGCTTAATATTTATCTGCTACAGCGGGATCTGCATGCCAGACGGTGCGCAGGAATATCCCCTTTTGTGTCCGCGTGCATCTGCTCTTATTAGGATTTATCAGACAAAGGTCGAAAGGGTCAAACAATTCCCCTGCGGCGATGTCACCCCGGTGCCAGTAATCCACGGGGAACGGCAGGAATTCCGTGAGCTCGTACTGCAGAGGCCCCCCCCTGATTCAGTCCGTTACAACTCACAGCAGCGTCGGCAGGACCGCTGGAGCATCTTTTACCGTCGAGTACGCGCGCGGAGAGACACGGCTACCCGTAAGGCAGCCACGCTTAGCAGAGCAGCGGTTCTGAGAACAGGGAAAAGGAGGCAATAACGACATTTTGTGTTGTCTGCGTCAGTTCTGCCATGGCAGAGAACTGAGAAAACACATGCCCTCAAGAAACCGCAAAATGTTTCTGTTGAAAGATTAATGGGTGCAAAATGGGTGTGCGCGTGCGTCCTTGTGTGTGGTTGTGTATTTGTGATTGATTCTGTTTTTTGTGTAGAGCATACATTATTATTACGTTTGTATGTGTGTGTTGCGCGCGTATGCATGAAGTGTGTATGTATTTTGTGTGCCAGTGTGTGCGCGCCTGTGTGTGTTTGTTTTGCGGTGGAAAGGGTCTTGCCCTGTGTGTCATATGACTGTATCTGAGCTGCTTCCAGATTTCCTGTCTGGAATAATAGTGACACAGTTTGCTCAGTCGTTACAATGGCACACTGTATATTACAAACATTCTGCCCTGCATGTCTTTGTATTTACACTAGTCTGTGTTCGTAAGTCCAACTAGCCATTATCATGAAGTTGTGTACATACGTTTATGGTACAAATGGAATACATTATGTCCTATTTCATGCAAGGAATACTTAAAAAAACAAATACATATTTCCTTTTAAAATACATTGTATGTTGATAATAGTAAAAAAAAAAAAATGAAGTTAATCAATATATTTTCCAAAAAATGTATTTTGTTTTTACATGATTTTCCTTAATTCCACACGTATGTGAGATGGCATATGTTAATATGTGTTTGAGTAGAATAGAATAGAATAGAACTAGATTTTTTTCCAGGGGGAAGTTGAGGAGAAGTTTGTATATTTTGTCGCAATAGGCCTCGTTGGCAAATACGGTCGCAGACTGCAAACTGGGACAGTCAGCCTTTCTGCAGAGGCCTAGTTCGGGTAATGAAGGCAGGCTGGTTTTCCGCGGATGTTCCGCAGTGCTGTGTGTGTGTGTGTGCTGAAGGTCATAAGGCTGCCTGGGCTGGTCGGGGAGGGGGGGGAGGGGGGGGGTTGGATTTTTCTTGCAGTTTCCAGGAATCTTCGTTCCAGGAACAGGGCGACTCAGTCTGAGGGCGCTAGCCCTCCCCTCGGCGCTTGCGGAAGCTCGACAAACACGCAAGCATCGAAGCCCACAGGCGGTTCTCCTCCGAAACCCCCCCCCCACCCCACCCCACCCCCCGTCCGCCTGCCCCCCCGCCCCACACCCCCACCCACTCCTCTGTCCCACTCCACTTAGTTTGCTTTTATGGGCTGAACCTGGGTTCTTAGCAGACCCCTGTATTTCCCCTAACTGTGCGCAAGATGAGCAGGATATGACATCAGCTTGTCGCTTTCACAGCTATTTGCTTGGAAAGGAGGTTAAAAAGTTTACCAAAAAAAAAAAAATTATTAAAAAAAGTTTACCTGGAGGTCCTTTTCCAGTGATGATTTAGGGCCTCTTCTCAATGGTGTAAAAGGGGACTTTGGATCCTCAGAGGTCCAAAGTCTGCCGTTACACCATTAAGGAGAGGCTCTAATAACAGCAATGAAAGCCAGGGACATCATAACCGGAATACTCCAGATTATCCCTGCCATCCTCTGCCAGGCTTAACGCTGACCGAACCAAGACTGGGACTTTCAGATCAATATCCGGTGTGGAAAATCTCTTAACACTCGCAGATAGTCATGGGAAGTTACATTGTGCAGGACTCACTGAACGGTCATCAAATGATTCATTGCAGTACATTATAAGAAAACCGTCAGGCTGCACATGTGACTGAAGTATTCACAGGAGGCAAACAGATGCAGTGACTTTCGCTTAAACAGACATCAGACAGACACTTGTATCTCAGTGGGGCAAAGGAACATTAGATGCGTAGTTAGAAGTGTGTGTCTCGAGTGCCCGAGGGATCCTGACCTAAAATGATATTAGCTCCAAAGTTTAAAAAGATTACCCCCCTCATGCGGATGACATGGTCTACTCGTGCTGTTACATGTGGGCCAGCCAAATTCTCCACACTCTGTCTCGTTTCCTGGATTCCAGCTTTCGTCCCTGTGCTGCAGTGAGTTTCTCTGACGTCGCCCGTCCTCCTCGGCCCAATTAAAAGGGTCCTATAAAAGGGTCCCCTGTCACATGTAAAAGCTGAGAGCTGCTTGTTTCCTATTGGACGGCTTATGTTGCCACGTCCCTAGCCTTAAATGTGAAATAGCCTCAGCGTTCTGAAATCAGGGCTGTGACGCTGCACTTCGGCATTCTGTCTGGGAGAGCGACATCCGCGCGGAGGTCCGTTTTCATTGGCCCGTTCTGAACGCCTCAGAAGTCTGAAAATTAATCTGAACACAAATGTTTTTATCTGGGTGTGGGGAGGGGAGGGAGGTGTCCGCAAACTGTATTGTCAAGAGGGACCCAAGTGTTTATCGTTTCTCTCCGATGTTAGAAATCAATTAAAGTACATTTCTATTTGTTATATAAAGCTATGTCTTTCCATTAGCCAGGTAGTTGGGTCAGCCTTTTTTGAGATGAACTTGACTGTTTTCCAAAAACTATAACAAAAAAAAAAAAAAACTTTATTTTTTTTTTTTTGAAAGCCTTTGCAAACCCAGTCGTACGTCGGAAATGTAGTTCACCAGTGCGCAGGCTGTGTCCTCCCTGACCTCGGCTTCCAGGAAACTCTACCGACTGCTTATCCACCATTCCAGGAAAATTGTTCATTTTGGTGTTTTTTTTTTTGTTGTTTTTTTTCTTTCTCCCCAGAGGTACAAAGCAACTCGCCTGATTTATTTAATTGCTCTCTCAGGGAGCAAATCTTGGGAGCATTCTGTTTTATTTTCTCCTGTTTGTCAGAAAAGGCGAATACATAACATCACACACTTGTGAACAGTTTTCAATGGATGTAATATATTATACTGAAATGAATCACAGACATTTATAGAGCTGAGTGCATCAGAGGCTTCTGTACTATATGGCTACAGGAACTACATGAACATTCACTTAATTTGATAATGCTTATTCCTTCGAAGAATGACTATTTATTGTTGGCGATTAATATCATTGCACTTCCTCTCTCTTTTTCTTCTTATTGTTATCATAATAATTATTATTATTCTGAGATAATTTCATTTAAAATGCACATGACATTATTAGGTACTAGAGGTGGTAAAATAATTGGTGTCGTAGGCAAATATTTAAGTGCTATGTTCAAGTGGGATTTAAGCTTGATCTTCAACTACTTTTCTATTCATTTTTCTGTAATATTCTGGGTATCTTACCTTGATGGTCTTTTCACTCTGGATAATAGTGGATCAAATTAAGATGTAAAGAATTATGACTACCACTATCACCTACATTTAAAACAGGAAGAAAAAAAAATCAGACCACCTAAAATCAGGTGTTAAGAAGAGTCACTTAAAAAAATATTCCACACACTGCTTCTTTCAAATTTATTCTTACATTTATTCAAATGTAACAATCCAAAATATTTCACTTGTGGCTTTTTGGACAATTTAGTATTCCTTACAAAGCAGCAGTGACTTGTCCTCATTAATGCAGATGCCCAATAATCAAACGAACGCTTTGCTTTGCTTATAAATTTGTCCTTTGGATATTTGGGTTCTATCCAAAAATCCTGCTTTTTGGTCAATTCATATTTTTTATAATAGGATGTGGGCAGCCATTGATTTTTGAGTACAAGTAGTACAATGGCAATGCATTATGCTTTACAGTCACATCGTATAAATGAATCAAAGTGCACCATATTAGAAAAAAAATGACAGGTGATACAAAGGGTTTCAATAAAGGGTTTCTTCACTCAACATGAAGAACGAGTCTTTTTCATGTCCTTGTTATCTCGCAGTCTCAGAAGCAATCTGACGGTCCGCCGCCCACAGGAACAGGAAGTAAGACCCGACTGACGGACACGCTCGGAGGACAGCAGGGGACCGCGGAGACCACGTGAATGGCGCGGCTGCCCGCAAGGTTCACCGGCGAGCCGAATGAAGCGGTCCTCGACTGCGATAAAAGGGGACGCCTCTGCGGGCAGCCGATCCCCCAGAATGCAGCAGCGTCCGTTCTACAGTAAGAAGGGGTATTCCTGCAGGAAGGCCTTTAGTCGCCCCGGCAACGGCAGGTCCCGGTGGGCTTGGGAGTGGCGGTTGATGGCGATGCGGCAGAGGTGCTGCAGGCTGGGGGCCGCCCTGCGCAGGGGCCGGACCAGCCTGAGCTGGAGGGAGCGTTCGGGGCCCTCCTCCGCGGCGGGTTTGGGGCCCTCCTCCGCGGCTGGTTTGGGGGCCTCCTCCGCGGCTGGTTTGGGGGCCTCCCCCGCGGCGGGTTTGGGCGCGCCTTGGGCGGGGCGGCTGCAGGTGAGGGCGTAGTGCTCCACCAGCTCCACGGCACCCCCGAACCTGCGCAGGCGCGGCCGGGCCATGGCCAGCGAGTCGAACCCGAAGGTCCCGCCGCTGGACTCGATGCGCAGGTGGGTGGGGCCCAGGCTGGTCCGGACCGACAGCGTGAGCAGGTAGCCCGGGTTCGAGCTGTCCCGCAGCAGGAAGGTGCCCTCCTCAGCCCCACTCAGGAGCTGCTTGGCCTCTGTGGCGGTGATGGGGCCCCAGTACCAGCCTGCAACGCGAGGGGAGGAGAGGGGAGGGGAGGGGGGGAAAGCGTTGTTAGCCAAATTACCCACGCGCAGTCCAGCAGAGTCCTCCCAATAGCGCTATGAACAACAAGCGCGTCGGAACAAAAAACCCTACAAAATTAAATAGAACTACCCTGCGGCTCTTCAGTGTAACATAGGACTAAGCCAGACTGCGACTGCTTCCAACCACAACTTGATCCGTTTGTTTAAGGTAGCTAGTTAACTGCCGGTTTGACGTTAGTTTGCCTTACCGCTATTTATCCAGGAGTTCTGCTCGAATAAAAAGTCTACAGACCGAGACATTTTCCAGCCTGAGTTCGCTCGGGTATTAGGCAATGCAACGTCCTGCACACTTTAATTATATTTAAATTATATTCTCTGTCTAGAATGGAAAATCAAGTTCTACAAACATATTCAAATGAGATTTTTCCTTGTGCACAATAGAATGTATTATTTTTTCAATACTGTTATACTCAAAATCTCAATAGACACATCCAGGCATAAATAGGTGATTATATTGATTATACGTTTGACCAACACTGATTGATTTCCATTTGACCTCATGTTGAATTGAACAAGAGCTTTTAAATTAATTAGAAAATAATCATTCCTTTAATGTATCATGGACAAATGAAGCTAGATCGTTTTGCAGCCAGACTGAGCCTTTGAAGGCCCGGACTTGCTTAAATATGCATTAAAAATATTGAATCCTTATAAATTAAACACTGACCTAAAACTTTTCATTACGGGTGACACAATCACAAATACACTTGTCACATTACATTTTATTACCTCCGATTAACATTTAGAGCGACTTACAACACAAAGTACAGAGCTGCAGAACTGGCTCACTGACACCGTTAGCGACTGACATTCTGAGGCAGTGCCGACAGACAGACGGAGAGCACTGACCGGACTCCTGGAGGTGGGCCAGCGCCCTCTCCACTTGCGGCGCATCCTCCGCGGACCCCGCCCTCGGCCGGTCCGGACCCTGGTCCTTGAGCCGGACGGGGGCGAGGGATTTCCCCGGGACGAGGTTGGGAAGGATCATGGGGACGCCCGAGGCCCCCGGCGTGCTCCGTCTGGAGCTGGCGGGCGCCCGTCCCCAAACCTGCAGCGCCGGAGTCTCTGAGTCACTTTCCGGTGTTTGTGAGACACACTGCATATGCCCCATCCAAAGTCTGCAAAACACACCTCCATTTTAAAATGATGTTCCATCCAAAGTCTGCAAAACACACCTCCATTTTAAAATGATGTTTTTGCCCCGGGCCCCTGAGCCCCCCCCCACCCCCACCCACACACACACACGCACACACACACACACACACACACACACACACACACACACACGAGCTCAGGGGTTCTCAATCTCGCTCCTGGGGCCCCCCTGTAGCATGCCAGTTTTCATTCCCAGAATGTTAAAAAGCTGTTTTTGTTGTTTTTTTTAATTAGGTGCTTTTCATGTTTAGAGGGATTATTTTTACCCTCTTAAGCCATGTTATGTCAGAAATAGCTATGCATGCCATAAAGAATAAAATTCCCATGCTTCTTATTGTTCTTACAGTTTTATGTTGTCATAAATAGAGGTAGAACTTCAAATTAAAGACTAAGGTGAATCAATAGACTCCTAATTGCAAGTGTGAACACCAGGCCACTAAAACTAACCATCTGGAAGATAATGAAGTATTCAAAGACAAAGCAATTGATAATGAGTCAAACTGCATTGTGTAAATAATTTGAAGCAAAAAATATGAAAGAAATGAAACACATGTTCAACAAACTAATTAGGAGTCTATTTATCTACCTCTGTCTTTCATGCGGTCGGAAAAAAAGTTACCTCTTTTTATGTAATTGTTTGCAATGTAGGTCAATAAACACAAGCAAAGTAGCAAAGTATCGACATGGGAATTATACTCTTCGTAGCACGCAAAAGCTATTTCACACATAATGTGGTTTAAGAGGGCAAATAATCCCTCCAAACATGAAAAGCACCTAATTAATAAAAATTAGCAGCCTGCTAACAATTATGGGATTATGATTGTGGCGGGAAGGAAGACACAGGAGAGGCCCCAGACTGAGTTTTGGAAACCCTGCATTAGCCAATATGGTGCCGTGTGATTCACACTCTTAATCTCTTTCAGGGTCACAGATATCTTAAATATGTGGAGGGAAAATTTGTCATTAACATCTAAAGGAAAGTGGATTTACAGATAATGTAACAAATTACACCATATTCTTTGGTTGAACACGAGATATACACAGGTTAACAAAAATATTCACATTTGCAAGAAAAAGCCTACATGCAATTTTCAGCTTTAAACTGACCAGAACTGACCACAAAGCAATAAGTTAATGATAACAGTGATGGCTATTGAAAATGTGTGTGTCTGCGTGTGAGTGGCAAAGTTCACAAAGCCCTTCTCAAAACGGCCATCACATTACATCTGACTGCAAACATCCAGAAATGACATGTAAAATTATTTCATATTAGACCCTCATCTTCATATCCAACTCAATCTTTTTAAGTGTGTCTGTTCTACCATGAGGCATGCAGAAAACAGAGCATAGTGTTATTTTCTTTACAGTGGCCAACTTTTTATTGGTTTTTTTAATCTGAAAAAATGTAGAATATTTTGGCCAAAATATGAAGACTAAGAAGTTAATTCCAAACTATTATATCGTGTATATATATTTGAAAATGGAAAACAATAAGAAACCATTACGTGTTTTATGTATATACAGAAAAGAAAATACACAGATGGGTAGTGAATTTAGAAAACACTCGTGGTTCGACTGTGAACAAATCAACTAATCAGAATGAGCTAAAGGAGGAAATATTTTACCACAATTATTTACTTTGATCCAACAACAAAGGCAACTGGCTGAAAAATCCACTGTGCATTTTTACCGACGGACTGTTCCGCGCGCGCCCTGGGTGCGTTCATTCCAATATCACTGCGCAACTTCGTGCATGGGCGTAGATTGGAAGTAAAAGAATGAAGCTATCGTCCATTGAAAACCCATTGGCGAGTAAACCTGCTCGAATTCGTTACTTAAATATTGACTGATATGTGGTTGACCAAACTCACATCTGATTGTCACCTTTACATTCCTACCTCCGATGCCCTGTTCTGTAGAATTTGTATTTTTTTTATTTTAGAATTTTTAAAAAATTGCTTTTTAAATTTGCTTTCGGTGTGTCGGCTATTCAGCCTACGACGCGGACCGAGAAGTGGTTAATTAACTCGCATTTACTTTAAATTGTACCTAGGTACAATTTTTCCAACACCAGAACAATTAGCTCGATATTTAGAGGGAGTCTCATATGTGGCAAAGAGCACGTAATCTGAAGTCAGTCGGGGATCTGACTGAAATAATTTATTTCAAAAGAAAGAGGATAAAGAGCAAGTTTTCTTGAAGGGAAGTCCCAATTTCACTATAAGATCTTACAAGTTGAGATACCACATTCACTTTTAAATTTGTAAGCAAAAAGTAGGCCCATACAACAAAAGATTTCGCACGCATTCGTGTTGCACACTAACTGCAATGCATTAACTTCAATTCAATTATGTCAAAAATAAGACTCGTTTACTCAGCTGGCAAATATTTTGAAATGCAGTTTTCTTAACGTGACAGATAGCTAATAAACAAGTAAATTATACACAATGAAAATCCTTGTTTAAAACTGTTGGTCCACGTTTTACTTGATTTGACTTGCGCAATCAAATGCGAGACCCTACGTGACATTTATTTATATATAATTGCCTATTGTTAAATTCCGTTAATCAGATGACCGCACTGGCGTTGGAAATAGGACATGCGTGTTACTAATAGTCTGATATAAGACAATTGTTCATTGTACTGTATGCGTTACAGAGGATATCACATTTAAAGAATAGCTGACAATATCTCACCTCTTTCTCCTCGCAGCCGGGGTAGTGGTTTGCTGAGGTGTCCGAAAAGATTAGGATTGTCGATGTAACAGAAAATTCTTTGTTTCTGTCCTATTTCGTGCTTACATCTTCAGATCTGTACACAGCTAGGTGCACCCCATCTAAATAATAGGCTACAGCCTAAAGGCGAAATTGAACAAATAAGTCACACAAAATTTGTCGTGAGAGCAAACGACCGAGTCGTTTTGGTTGCTACGAACAGAGTCGAAGGATTGCCACCAGAACTGGGCATTCATACATTTCTAATATAAAACGTATAGCACGGAACTAAGAGGTACGGGTCGTATATCTAATCTGGCTCATAGCTGCGGAAGCAATTATTCACGGCTAACTAGCTAGCCATTACAAAGAGGCACATTTTCCTGTAAGCAAAAGTAACTCTTCTGGGTCACATATTTCTTCTGTAAAGAAAATGACTAAGTTCACGCATGTATCCAGCGTAAAAATTAATTGTGTCTTAAATTCTGGTCTGACCATTCCTATTGGCCCAGTTCGCCTATCTCCTAACTGGACACGTTTTCCCCGTGAAAGCAGCGCACCTCTTTCCAGGAACATTCTCAGAAAGCCTAGTCACGTGGGATTGTCTTTGTTCTGGCGCAGGTCCACCAATCCACGGGCCAGACGATGAGGTCACCAAGTGCATCTTTTTCGCTCCCGGTTGAATACAGTCGGTCTACTTCTTTAAGCGCAAGTTAACGTTCTGTCTCTGACTTTTCTTAATGTGCAGCTTCTTCAGTATAAAGTGTTTTACCACACACCCACACCAAGAACGGCGTAATTGTTTGTTTGCTAGGCAACTAGTGGCATTTTAAACCACCAATACGTAAATGTAACAAGCCAGAAATTCATTGTCGTTGCTTGTGAGCGAGACCCTTGTTTCTGTGGGAGGCAAGAACAATACATTGCCTCGTGAGGATGCTGAAAAATGTTTTAAATCATGGTATAATTAATATAGCCTGGACTACTGCCTCATTCAAAAGTGCGTGCGTTGGGGATGGTGAAATATCGCCACATCCTTTTGCAAATACAACAATGAAAAATTGATCTAAGTCTTGCCTGAACACTGTCTGGCCTTCTCACTCTTTGTGACTCACTGTCGCACGTCAACACGTCTCGTGAACACTAGTCGTGGGAACATGCGCAGTTCGGTCGTGCAAGCTTGCTAAATATATGGTATAATGGAAATCTGCTGACCTTTTATTCAGAAACCATTTCATCGAGTGCTTTGTCCGGATCTAGCCGGTGCGTATTTAAGTGCTCACTGAGTGTAACGGTGCATGCTACCATTTGCCACATCGTTAAACCATTCTCTCAATTAATGTTATCAAACCTAATAACCTACACAAGTTTTTTCTTTCTTTTTTTTTCCGGGAGATCTAGAAGTGACGAGAAGTTGACATGCCTACCATCGCTATATAAGGTATAAGTTCGACGACTACAAAAGTAGTAACCTAGTTGCAGTGCCCCCGTGTGTAAATTCAAGAACGGGCACGTAGTGGTGGTGCAACCGCATATTTTAGTTTACAGTAAGAACAAAGTGCCTATTTAGATACCTCCTCGGATTAAACATTGTGGTTTGTGTCAATAACGAAATACAAACATAATCTGGCTGGTGAAATAGGAACCGAAACAAGATTGACATAGGTTATTTATTCATGTGCAATTTGAAAGACTTTCAAGATTTAGTGGCAGGGAACATTACAGATGATTGCGTAGCCATAATTTTGAAAAAACACATTTGATGCTGGAAATAACACACAATACACAAACGATTTTACATAATTACCGTTGAGGTGTTTAACGTCATAACTCCTATAGCTTGTGCTGAAACTGTGACAGAAACGCTGCCTGGAATTTTTAAAGTTACGTCGTTCTTTTGCCTTCTAGCCTAGTCGAAAGTCCGGAATTTATTAGATCAGCAAATATATACTGATTAGCTACAGGTTGGTAATATCCAGGTAAAGGCTGTATGACTGACAAGTCAGTGGTCGCTTCGTATTTATGGAAGATGTCTCATATTTAATTTCAGTTGAGATGATACTTGGCAATGGTATTCGCATTCTTTGTAAAGCTTAGCTTGAAGCGACGCTATTTAGTGAACGTGCTGCTCCTACCCGACGTGTGATCGTAATTAAAACCTCGCATTACTGTCGCAAATCATGCGTGGACTACGGTTTTTCGCCATTACTGGCAGCTTGTAAACTTATAGCAAGAATTCTGCTTGGAGGACCAGCGGCTTTGCGCCACTATTAAGGATTAAACGCAGCCAATGATCCACAGCGACTCCTGTGAATTTACTGCGTAACCAGCGCCATAAGCGCAGAACGCTCCTGCGTTGTTTCATTTGGTCAGTGTCATTCTCAAAGAGAAGATAAGTTACACAGTCGGGGCTGCTTCGTATTGCAAGCCGACCTCTACGCGATTCGCGCAAATGCTCTTATTAACGGCGTTCGTGTCTGAGATGCGCTCGGCTTTGAGAAAATGAAGAGGAGAAGAAGTTATTGCATTTAAGAAAACGCCGGGGTTGTCCTTTTACCGGACTTTACGTCGAAAAGCAGCGGCGTTTTTCCACCAGGTTCGGATTCAAGTTTCGGTCCCCGGAGACCTGAAATGATGAAGCTTAAATCGAACCAGACACGGACTTACGACGGGGACGGCTACAAGAAGCGGGCCGCTTGCCTCTGCTTCAGGAGTGAGAGCGAGGACGAGGTAAGGCCGAGGATGCGGGGTGTGAAGGTGCAAATGGGCCGCGACTGGGCATTTAAGCACCAGCATGGGGTCCCTGGTAATTTAGTCGGTCGAATAAAGACACTTATTTTGAAACTGCTGATCGCCGTGTTTCAATGAAATCCGGGAGATGACGGGTGGAGTACAGTATTGTAATGTCAGTGTTGTACAGCTAGTCTAAAAATCTCTGTCATCGTCGACAAGGGGCCGGGGGAGGGGGGTCGCTAACAAGATAACCTTAAATTATTATAGTCAATGTTTAATTGCATATCAAAGAGTAGACACTAACTAAAACGAGTATGTAGTTGTCAAGGTGGATGGCAGTTTTAGCTACATATGTGTTAACTGGTTGACGTTAGTTTGATCTAGCTACATTAGCGAACGCTGTGTGCTGCTAACCAGCATTAGCGGATCGAAGATATCTCATCGCAGGTGGCCTATGTCTATCACGATTTAATCAGTAGCTCGCCGGAAATGCTATATTTAAGGGGTTACGTTGTTAGTTCGCTGACTGTAACGTTAAGATGACAAAGTTTTATAGATGTCGTGAGAAATAAATTGTAGAGTCTAGTTAGACTAACAGTAGCGAATGAGCTAGACTATGTCAGTGGTTATCTGTTATAGTCTAGTCTAGCTATCTGACGTTGGCTAAACATTTTCGCTGTCTAGCTAGCTCGTGTATGTAATGTTACTTAACTAATGCAACGATCTATAGAGCTTCCCGTTTTTATGCAGGAGGCCTTGTCAAGCCATTCATTAAATTTAAGGTCAACAGTTTAAATGGGTAGATAGCTAGAGCATCAAACCAGGTAGCTAGGTAGCACAACAGTGAGCAGAACGGGGCACGTATACTCTGACAGGTAGCTAGTAAAAGTACAGTATTCAGGCGACTAGGTGTTGGTCGTCTAACCTAACATGGGTGCTTTGTTCTGAGAAAACGACAAACATGTAAATATGTGATCATGCGATTCTTCTGAGCTAACGTTTACGCCTTGAGGTCTATCAAGCAGATTGTTCACGGTCTGCTGATGGATTTGTGGGTGTGTATCTATAATACGTGTAGGAGTCGCTGTGGGAGGAACCGTTAGGACTGGATAGACGTAGCTGGTTTGTCCACCCCAATAGACACTGAAATAATAATCGGTTGCACTGAATGACCGGTCCTTAGCGTCTACAGTCGTAGACTGTCTTAATGTACTGGGGATAGATTGAGTAATTTAGAATGATGAGGGTTTATGGGAAGAATGTTCATAGTTCATGCTGATAGTTTTGAATTTCTTATAATGTATTCTGCCAGTATATGTAAAACTTATGTTCCAGCTAGGCTCCATTTTACAGTCTTCAGCGTCTGTTTCAAGTTGGAACAGTTCATGCAAAATAAGATTTGCATTAATCTTAAATATGCCAAATGGCATTTGATTCTAATTTGTTTTTTCCCTTCATTCATCATGTAACTTTGAAAATGAGGATAGCAGTTCATAACTGGTACGCCCAAACCAAAATGCTGGTTCCTATCATGAAATGCATGCCTGCTGTTAATTATTGAGGGTTGTCTGAACTGCGCTCATATTTAATTGCCTGGTTACATCCATCCGAACACGTTCCTGTGGTTTGAGGATTGAAGGCCGTGTTCAGGAATGTTTTTCTGCTGTGGCGCAAGGTGTGTCTGGTCGCATGACCGTGTCAAACTCCGCAGGTGTTGTTGGTGAGCAGTAGCCGACACCCGGATAAGTGGATCGTTCCCGGCGGGGGCATGGAGCCGGAAGAGGAGCCCAACATGGCCGCCGTTCGAGAGGTGTGCGAGGAGGTAGGTCAGCCTGTGGCCCACGTCGGGATGATTTAGCGGCTGGAGTTACTGCAAATTTGAAGGGTTCTTTTTTTTTTTTTTTTTGCTTCTTCCCGCTCGTCCTCGTGCCATGGCTCCATTTCAGGGAAGCCGGAAGCCATCTTGACTCTTCCACAATCTAGAATCGGAGTTAGAAGTCTGGTTTTGTGTCTCAGATTGCAGGTTTGATTCCCAGGTGTGGCTCTGCCATTGTACCCAACCACGAGACGCTTGAATTTCTTCAGTAAAATATTCAGCCGAATGGATATCGTGGAGCAGAAATGTAAGCTTAGTATGTCGCTGTGGATAAGGGCTTTTGCAAAATGCCTAAAAATATATATTTTTTAAAGTAATATTAATGAGAAGGAAGTGAAAAGACGTTATAGTGTTGCCTTCAATGCTTTACTTCCTCTTTAAACCCAGTTCCTTTTCGATTGTGTGCGACATGAAAAAAGCATGTAGTTGGTCGTCTGAGGTTAGACTTAGTCTGTCTCAGCCTGTTTTTCTTGTAAAGGTGTTCAGCGTGTGGCCTGACTCTTAATACTGACTGGTAGATGCAGGACGCTCAGCATACCGGCGTTGTTTTAGTCAGAAAATGATCCTCTGGGCCGTGAGTGTGTGGATATGGATGGGGTGGGGGTGAGGAGGTGGGGGTGGGTGCGGAGGTGCATCTCATTGAAGCATGGGCTCATTTCTCCTCTTGGGTAATGTGCGAAGGCCAAAGTGCTGAAAGGTCTGTGTGTCAGTGCTGGGGCTGAGGGTATGTCAGTTGTCCCGACTGAGGCATCTTATTTCCTTGCTCTGCTCATGACAAGGTCGCGATGTAAAGGCGTAGAAATGCAGTCACAAGGTTTGAGGTCTTCCTGGGGGCTGGTGGTCAAAGAACAGGGGTGTTTATGGCCCCCCCCCCCCCCAGGCCTTCAGCCGGCAGGGGGCCAACCACCCGCCCCCCCTCCCCCAACTGACCTCCCCCCACCCCCTTTCCTTCTCCTGCCTTTCGTTTTGCGGGCAACAGTTGCACTGGTTTGGCCCCCTCCATTGCTGGGCGGGGTGGGGGTGTGGGTGGGGTGGGGGTAATTCGAGCCTGCAGGGTGAATGCAGGGTCTCCAGGGCACCCAGGCTGAAATCAGCCAGGGGCACGCGGGGTGCAAGTGACAGAGAGGGCGCTAAACCCATATTGACCAATCACCTTTCATTCTGAGGCATGGCCACGCCCCAAACGGCCGTAGCTCGTTTACCGGTCCCCATTTGCTGACAGCATTGTTGCAGCGCATAATCAAATACCCCCTCATACATTGATTAATGTTTACACTTATTGGGCCTCATTCACAAAACTTTTCTTAAATTATTCTTACTTTTGTTCCTAAAAATGTTCCTACGAAAAACCAGTATAGGATTCATGACACCTGGTGCAACAACCTTTGTTGTTTTGCATATCCCAGGTGTATGAGATGATGAATGCTGACTGTTGGTAAATTTTATGCGCAGTCTTGTTCATGTGATTTGCATGAGGAAACAGCCATTATCTTCAGCCAGTGAAGATTGAAAATTAAAAAAAAGATGAATGCCGAAATGCTCGTGGAAATGTTCTTACACAGTGTGCGATCAAACGTGATGTGTTTCCGGAATGAGGCCCAATGATCATTAATGGGCCTGCAGTGCCTTCTTGGTGATTCTTGGGAGTTAAAGTGTTGTTTTTTTTTTTTTACATTTTTTGAGTTTTTCTCCTAGGAAGTTGTCAGGGGGGAGTGTCTTTTCACCTGGCCCGAACCAAAGCATTGGTGTTAGTTTGATATGGGGTGCACGTCAGGGAAACTGGACCTGTGACGTGGTCGGTCCTGGATTGGTGCTGAATTAAACAGAGCTGACCTTGGCTGGATGTTGTAGAGGCACCAGCTGTTGAGGAACTCCTTATCGCGACTCGTGCTGGCAACAAGGTCAGTTTGATAAGGTCAGCTGTGCCCTCCAGAACACTCCGTCAACTGGCTGCTCTTGCTGAAAACGTTCAATTTCCCAACAGTGGGAACCCAGCTTTGATTTATTTTTTATTTTTTTAATTTAAAAAATAATTTTATATGTCCTTGTTAATTCTTGTATATGTCTGTAAATGATGCCAGGTGATCGTAGTTGTCCCTGGACCTTAGGCCTAATATCCAGCTTCTGACCAGTCCCTAGCAATCTTATAATCCAGTGGTTTGGTTGTGTTCCTGTTTGTTTTTTAAATAATAGCTAATATAATAGAATTGTTTTAGGCATTGTGCTGTGGCTTTAGACATCACTCTACTCAGCCAGCCAGCTGATCTCTAATAAGGTGCAGTTATGACGGCCCTGAGGTCTTCCTGAACATGTGACCTGGGACACGGTTCAGCCTGTGTTAGCCTAGCCCATGTCTTCAAGGTGTCACTGTAGGGGGCACTGTGATCGCAGTAAGCAGTCAGATGAAGCAGGAGCGACTAAGGACCACTCGGAGAGCTTGTGCAGTAGAGAGAGTCTCTGATCCTGGGTTGTCTGAAGAATGGGTGGTGTGGGTGCTGGGGTTTTGCTTGAAAAGCCTGGATCTGCTAATCGAGTCTTTTATTAAAGACCCATCATTAGTTGGGTAAAAATTTTGTAGTGCTGGACTAGAACAAGAAAAAAAACAAAAAAAAACCTGCAGTCAGAATTACTCCACTGACAGTGTTCAGTGTTTAATTAAAAGCTGAACTGGCTCGGTGGGTTGGAAATCATGGGAGAAGGGTGTCGCTCTATCATCTGCAGATGCTTAACGATGTCTTGTAATTGGTGCCGGTGAACTTCGAAGCTTTGGATCCAGACCTCCCCACCCCCACCCCACCCCCTTACGGTGGGCTCTGATGGCATGTCCTGTGTCTGACGCTCATGCCTGTCCGCCCCCACCCCCACCCCCACCCCCTTAGGGTGAGCTCTGATGGCATGTCCTGTGTCTGACGCTCATGCCTGTCCGGAACGTCCTGTGAAGAGCCGGCTGGGGGGCTTGGCGTATCGAAGCTCAGATTCTTGGCTGGCGGTCTGGTTTTCCGCCGCGCTCCGCTGATAGACGACGACGGCGGCGAGCGAGCTTTCACAGGATGGCGGGTGTCTCCCGCGGGGGCGGGGGGGGTCAAACTGGGCCAAGGTACCCGCCGCGGGGCGGCCCAATGAAGCCGGCTCGGACCGGTTCCATGGCCTAATCCCTGCTGTCATCAGACGCTGACAACGAGGAATGAGCGTAATCACTGTAATAAAAGCTGAGCGCCGTTTTAAAAAAAAGAACCACCCGCAGCGTTGAAAGGGGGGTAAAATGACACTCGTCCTCCTGTTCCTGTGCGCCGGCGGAAATGTTTATGTTTCTCTTCGGCGAACGGAACCGTGAGATGCGGGTGCAGGGAACCTGGCGGGAGAAAGGGGCGGGGCCAAGCCCCCGTCAGACGCCGTTACTCATGCGGGACGTGTGCGCTCGGTCAGACGTGTCCCTTTGATCCTCCGAGCAAAGCCGCCATGGCGGAATTTGAGCAGGTAAGGGCACTGTGAGGTTAGTGTCACAGGCTCCACACTACTTCCTCCAAGAGCACATGCTTAGGAGCTGAAAATGTATGCATCCCAGTTAGTCGATGTGCTCCTAAATTATTTTTCCAACTTGGCAAAACATTAATCTTTCACGAGCAGTGCTCCTAGGGCCCTGGGTCACCCGTAGCGTTTCCATAGAAACTGCGCCTGCTCTCTTGTGCGCTGTTTCTCACTCTGGGGTTTTGCGACCGTTTTCCAAAATGGAGTCTTGGGGGAACTTGGCGCGTGTCTCGGTGCATGCGGTAGCCGGCTGGGGACAGCCAGTCCTCCTAAATGGGTACTTTCAGGGTTTACAAACTGGTTTTGGTGAAAAGAATCCCGTTTCATCTAACCGAGTGTCCCTCTGGCACGGTGTGGCGTGGCGTGAGTTTGTTTTATTCAGGCAACGCCGGTGGCGATGAGATCCTGTTATGAATGGAGCTCCATCGCGGTCCATTGCGGCCTGTAGGCCGACTGGGCTTCATTCCCCCCCCACTGAGCCTTTACTCCAGTCGAACCATATCATGTGACTGGATGCCCCGCCCACTATGGACAGGGGGTTGAGAGGAAGGGGGTTCTGTGTGTAGTGGAGATTTTGGGATCAGCCAAGGTTTATTAATAGGGTAGAGCTGAAACCTGAAAGGGTTTTGTGCTGTGGGGCGGGGGATGCGGTCGGAGGCTAATTCTGGCTGAATTGTGACCCAGTTGGACACAGGTCAACACCTGTAGTGGCAAAGGTCTGCCACCTGTCACCTTGCGAGGGAGACGTGTGTCTGTTCCCTCACTTCCGCGCGTTCACTTTGTGGTTGTCAGAAATGAAAATGAAATGAGACATCCAGTGGTCCCACTAGCCCATGGAATGCTGCGTCTTTGGAACGCAGGACATTTCAAAATTTTACATTAATTCACTTGCATTCTGATAAAATAATTGTTTTTGCCATAAATATGCCAACTCACAATAATAACTCAATGAATGTATGTAGTTCATATTTTTATTATGACACGGAACAGAAGCAGATATAAGCTACACGTAATGTTTTGGTGTTCTGATCAAACTAATTTTTGCTGCACTGTGTAATAACATTAAAAACCCTAGAAGTGATTTCTGTTTTAATTTACTTTGCTTTCTCTTTGAATCTCACAGTGCTACCAATGGCTGTGTAAATATTTTATGATCAATAAGCAATACAAATATCAGACATCTAAAGACGATTGGCTCAGAGAAACGTATTTTGTTGTGGTTCAAGTCTGGATCATCCGACATGTTCTCATGGGGAAAAAAAAAGATTGACTTTATTGTATTTTGAGCGCATTGGTACCATTGACTTATAACGAAGCTGGTGGCTGAAAGAGCTTTACCACACTGGCGCTAGAGTGCAACGTCTCTCACCGAGACCAGGAAGTGAGCTTCAAACTCGTAGCCCTGATTTGGCCCCTCGGTCTGTTCATGAGTCAGAGTCACATGACTGATCGCCGCTCTTTCCCCAGGCGCAGTGGTTTTTGAGCTGCGGAGCATGTGACTCCGTCATTATTCCTGTGGTCAGCAACCGGCTGCAGCCAGCCAGCCCTCCCGCCATTGTTCTCGCGCGTTGGGGGAAAAAAAAAAAACTCCTCTTCAGGTTTGGGTCACGGTGACATGTCCAGCGGGTCAGGTTAAAGGACTTCGCGGAAATCGCGCTTTGTAAACAACCGGCGGGGTTGCCATGGTCACAGGTGGCGCGCGCTGTGATTGGCGGTTGCGCCCATCCCCCGTAGCGATGGCGGCGCACGGGTGGACAATGGCGATGATGCGAGAGCGGTTAGCGCGCTGTGAGGGTGAAGGCCCTGGGGGGGCGGGGGAGAAGCGGGTGTTACCAAGGAAACGGCCGCTAAAAACTCTGTGCTCTTTTCTGAGAAACGGCACTAGAAACTCCCGCCGGCCCGGCCCACGAAGCCTGGCAGAGGTGAAGTGCGACGGGCCGGTAACGTGTCTGGGCCTCTTTATTTATTCATCTGTTCACTTGCCAAGGTCTGTGTTCCCTTTATTTCAACAGGCCGGAGTAAAGGGGACGTTGGGACGACTGGTGGGAATATTTGAGGTGAGCCAGTTTTTTATTTTTTTATTTTTATTTTTTAAGTACCCATCCGCCCCCCACCCCCCTAAATCGGTTATGAAGAGGCAAGAAAAAAGTGGCTTCTTTTCTATGTTATCATGGTCATTATTGGCATGGTTTTCACTGGGTCTCTTTGAAAAGTACAGGTTTGGCTGAAGAACTGCTAAAAGTGGCCAGGTGTTGGGAGGTGACTTATGGTTGGTTTTTCACAGAAAGTTCTGCTTTTCACCTTGTTCTTTGTACCTCTGATCCCCTGTAGAACAGAGACAGGAAGCATCGGACGTACGTCTACGTCCTCATCGTAACCGAGGTCCTGGAAGACTGGGAGGACTCGCTCAATATCGGTGAGTGCTTCTCCTATTGGTCCATCCAGGAAGAACTGAGACTTACAGGAAGTGAATTCCGTATTGTGGCAGTTCCTGAAAAGTGGTAAAGGTCTTGAACTAGTGCAGGGCCAAAGCAAGCTTTTTTTAGACAAAAAAGTAGAAAAAAGCCTTAAGTTGAAAAATTTAGGAGCACAGTAATATATCCTAATTGGTAGACGAGTACTAATAAAAAGAGATGTACTGATACTAAAAACTAATACTAAGGATGTGTAGTCAATTATTTTTTCCAGTTAGCACACATAAATTTTCAGGAGCAAGTGTTCCTAAAACGAGCGAACTGTTGGGCCCTGTACTGCATAAGTACTTCTCTCAGGCTTTCCCATTCTTTGACGATGCTTGAAAAACATTTTGAAACTGGAAAGTCTAGTAAAGGTCAGGGGTAGAAGTCAAAGCCAATAAAAATGAATCTGTCTTTCTTCTGTAATTTGATACAATTTATCTTGATACAAATCTTGATACAATTTATTAAGTTTTGCAATGTCAGGGTGTCATAAATTGGCTATTTTGTTGGCTTTGGTGAATGGTATTCACTGCCAAGGCCGTGTAAAATTGCTCTTGCCGACTTTTTCCAAGGTAGATTTTTTTTTTCTCCGAAAAATCTTTGAACAAAATCCATTATGAAAAGAAAAGGTTAAAAGATAAATTGCCCCCTTTCACCTTCGAAGTTACCCAATTTCAAAGCCGACCAAATTTGACCTCAGATTTTAGAAAATTCATCTGTAATGTGGCATTGAAAGGTAGTTTAATCAATTTGAGCAGAACGATGTATCATTTTATTACATTCTTTTTATATTGCCACGGTTGTCTGTTGCATACAGAAATTTTACAGAATATCGCTGTTGTAACGTTTTGCTTGTTTGCTTGATTTCTGGTGATGATTTTAAAAAATAAAGTAAAATGTAAAAAAAATGCACCAAACCATCGTGGTTGCCCAACTCTAACTCCTTCTTCCATTTGTGGTTTGACAGGAAGAAAAAGGGAGTGGTTTAAAATAGACGATGCCATTAAAGTCCTGGAGTGTCACAAGCCCGTGCAGGCCACCTATTTTGGGGCCCTCCAGCAGGGGTGCATGACTAGCAACGGGACCCCCTTGGTGGCCACGATAGCCGAAGACCTGACCCCCGGCTACAGTATCAACCAGAGCTCGGTTTCGGGTATCAGATAACTAGCGCACGCCGCCCGGACACTGCAGGGGTCCTCACCGCCGCCCTCCCGCTTGCTTACGCCGTTTTTGTTGTCTCCTGCAAGCGACAGACCCGCGGGCAGCCTTCGGTGCCGGGACAGGGGGGCGCAAGACGTTACCAGCTTGTTGTTGGTCGAAGATTCTAGCAAAAAAAAAAAAAAAAAAGAAAAAGAAAAAAAAGAGATACCCCTTTGTAAATGTAAAGTTGGATTTTTTTTTTCTTTTTATCAATAATTGCATGAATTCCCCCCCCCCACCTCCCCCCGCCCCCACGTGCACCTTGTTTTTTTTCCTTCCATCCCAACTTCTGCCCCCCCCACCCCCCCCCCCCCTTCCCCAGTCATCCTAAACGTAAAGGTTTATTGAATACAAGAACTACTTTGTACTGTTGTGATGTAAAGTGTAAAACGTAGTGCTTTAGCTCAAGGCTTTTCGAGAGTCTTTCAGTGTCTTTGTTTTGGTTACTTTTGTGGTGCGTGTGCACTCCTCCTCCCCCACCCCCACGCCCCTCAGATAGGCGACATTGTGCCATTGGCTGAATGGCAGGAATTGTGGGAAATGACTTGTTCTGCATGAGCACTGGTGTTTATTGGTTTTTAATGTGGTTCGGGTGACGTGATGTACCCCAGTGTGACTGTTTGGTTTCGCCCCGGCGTGACCGTGTCCCGGTTCCGGAGCTCCTTCGGTTCTGATCGGCTCGCCGCTCTTTGGCGGGTTTTCCGGAAGCTGGGAGCCGACGTTTCTCGGTCCGCCCCAGACCAGGTGTGCGTCTCATTTTTACTCGGTCTACACCTCTTGATTGCGGGGCGCCCGTCTTGCCCAAAATCTCCGCGCCCCGGGCCAGTGGCTCTGGTCCTTTTTACTTTTCTAATAGATTTGGTTTTGGGGTCGGTGACCGAGTAGAATCTGGAACGTCAGCGTGGAGCGGAATCAACAGTTAAAATTCCGGAACTGAAATCGAAACATCAGTTTGCATAATAATTTTTTTTTAGGCCTTAGAATGTAAATAGACTTGTGAATTGGAAGATCAATACTAAAAGTGAACTAAAATGGTTGAAGAGCAAACTAATTGACCCCAATCGCATGTTTGTTTAAAAAAAACTTTTGTATAGAAACTGTTTAACATCCAGTAGCAGAAGTGAACTGGGAAAGAAATATCATTTTGAGGAGATGAGTAAAAATGTCTGTCCAGCAAAGGGCCATGATGTAGACAAAGGGGACTCTAAATTCCAAAGAAACATACTAAGGATTCGTGAGAGTTCAAATGGCAAGCCAAGCCGAAAGGCTGAGAGACAGAACTGGACCATCTTCACTAGCCCAGCAAACATCTGGCTAACCTGAACATCCTTCTCTTGAATACCTTGAAGTGTTTCTTTGGCATGTGCAGAACCCTTTGCACACATCACTCCAGTCACCTGCGCATGCAGTTCTTTTGGGACAGGTGTGCTCTTGTAGTTACTGTGTGGCTTTGGGCAAATGAAAATGTACCTGTTTTAAAAAAGGGTTGTGGGCACGACAGCCATGGACGTAGATCGCTGGGGGGAGGGGGGGAGGGGGAGGGGGGCAGAAAGGTGTGTACTGTTAAGCTGGGGCAGAGTGTGAGGCTTCTGATAGAGCAGGGGATGATGGGAAGGTTAACCCCCACATGGAGCTGTCTCTATACCTGTCTGCATTATCGCGATTTGCTGATCCTTGTGTGCGTGCATGCATGCCTTCGTGTGACTGGCAGACGGATTTCCACTCTTAATGCAACCAGTCCCGCCCCAGTAGGGGGGGTGGAGATGAATTTGTCGGTTGTAATACCACGTTGAAAGAACCTGGATGTGTTTTTGTTAACTTTGCCTCTCATGCGTCTGCCCTAAGATCCGGTCCTTGCATCCTGTTCCACCATTTTGTTTTGGCCGATAAGAAATGTTTACGTTGTGCTATGAACACTGCTTGATCCTCTTCAAAACACTTGGGCACCTGTTCTTCTAGACTCTGTGTTCAAAGTTACTTTTCAACAAGGTCTTAATGGATCTTTTTCAGCTTTTTAATGTGTACATCTTGTTCTCCTTTTGTTGCCGGAGGGACCCTCCAAATGCGTAAATTACTTGCTTAACATTGAGACTTAAAAACTTAAAAAGCTGTTTCTAACAAGGTGCAGGATTTAAGGGGTCAATCGCGTTGTGCTCAGCTGGAGTTTAAACCCCAAGGCCACGGAACTGTGACACAACTGGATCGGCTAGTCCTTATTTCACAGATTTGGATAGCTGCTCTAGTTGCAATGCAGATTAGTGGTCTAGAGGCTTAAACCTGAGGGTTCGAGCTCCAGCTCAGCGCACTGTAGTCGAACCCCCTGATGTTCTCAGTTGAAACGACGGTGCTGAACGATGCAGCAGGTGAATGATGCTAGCGGTATGAACGCAGTTAGGGTGTTCGAGCTAGGCCTGCACTGCGTGGGCTCCCCTGTGGGTTAGGACGTTACCGATGAGGCGTGGAATCAGGCCCAGCTCCAGGGAAACCGCACCAACCCGCTAAGATTTCTTTCGCTTTAGCCGCTGTTATGAATTTAAACCAGGGGTCCTCGACCTTATCCAGAAAGGGCCGGTGTACATGTAGGCTTGTAGGTACATGTAGGTACATGTAGTCTCAACCAAGCGGTAACACATCTGATTCTACTAATTGAGGTTCTCAGCAAAGACTCTAGTGGTTGATTAGTAGAAGCAGGTGTGTTACTGCTCGGTTGAGACAAAAGCCTGTACCCACACCGGCCCTTTCTGGATAAGATTGAGGACCCCTTATTTAAACACTAAATGAAGGAACCACCCTCACCCCCCGCCACCCCCTCCACCCCTCCCCCCTCTTGTGTGCGTGCCCCAAATCCTCTCTGCCCGCTACGAATGTCGCGATCTGAACTCGACGCCTGTGTTTCATTTCCGGTTCGTTCTCTCACCGCTTCGCATCTTTCACCGGCCCCTGAAGACCAATCAGATCTTTCAGCGTTGACTATGTCAGTCTCTGAATTAGTCCCGATTGGCCTGAAGGCGCTGCCGATTCGGACGGGTTTGAGCTGGAAGCTCGAAGGCGGCGCGCCTTCCCGCCGGTGTCCGTCCCGGTTTCTCTCGGCCGACCCCGTTGCCTCTTCGGACGGGACGGCTGTATCCATCGCCCGTGGGCGAATGGACGGTCGCGGGATCGACGGGTCGGGGACGAAATCCGCCGTTTAGTGTCGGGAAGCGGGACGAGTGAGCGAGATCGCGGCGGCGGGGCCCGGTTTGCCGAAGCCTCGGGCAGCTCGGTGAGGTTCGTAAACGCAACGCAGCGTAGCGTAGCGTAGGCCTACCTTGCGTCTCCTCGGGCGTTTTTAGCTCGTGTTGTTTTGCGGTTGACTGAGCCGCCACGCTTTGCCCTTGAACACGGACGGGTTCGTTTGCGTTTGAAAAACACGGTGAGACCACATGTAATTTGCTCAGGGTTTTGTTTAGTTAGTGTGTTGTTTTGGTTGTTTTAGTTGTTTTTGTACTGGTAAGGCACATAGTGAACAAATCAAGCCAACGTTTGTTTTGGGGAACAGCGGTTGTAACACGTTTTACACAAAAACTTGGTGGACTGCTTTAAGGGCATTGTCCCGGTCCCATAGGCAGTGAGTTTATTTGGTCATGCAGTATTGGAATAGAAGGGGATTAGCAATGCCGACTCAGCGCCTTGTGTTTGCAGGAAAGTTTGAACCGCGCTAGTCTGGAACACCCTCCTCAATGCTAATTTTCAGTCACCATCGCCCAATGGTGGAGATGCTTCTCTCTCTCTCTCTCTCCCTCTCCCCTCCCTCCCCCCTCCCTCTCTCCCCCCCCTTCCAACCCCGTACCCATCTTAACCTCCTCTCCCTTATCCCTCTCTTCCTTCTCATCCCTCCCTCCCTCTCTCTGCATCTCCAGCGAACATCCATTAACGTCCCATGTTCCCTGCCCTTTGAGTGTCCATTTTAAAGCGTCTCAGTGAGTGAGTGAGCATTGCCAGGGTGTGTTGGGCTAGGCGTTTGGTCTGCCTGTTCTTCCAGGCCTAATGGGTTCCAGAGACGTGTGGTAGTGTGCAAGTGGAAGCGGGGGGTGGGGGGGGAGTCATACGTTCTGGTTCTAATGTTTTATTGGAGTCGTAACATATGGGTCAGGTCCAGTGCATCTCAAGTTAATCACAGTCGAAGATAATTCAATTTCCAAGCGCAGGTTGTTGAAAGACACTGTTGAAAGGACACCTAGGGTAGTTTTTCAGAAATGAAGTATTTCCGCACATTAATTCAGCATAACCCAACTTGGAACTGGTTTTAATTTCAGTAAGGAAAGTATTAAGGGGAAAGTGTTCAGTGCTGATGTACCAAGTATACACTAAATAGCTCCTTACAAGGCTAATTTTTAAAAGCTTGGAATGTCCAATAGGTTTTATTTTCACTACAACCCTGTGTGCCTTCATTGTGTTGTTTGTTCCCTAAGTACTAGTTCATTTGCGTTTTAACAAAGGTGCATTTTCTTGGCATTTGATGAATAGTCTGATTGGCTGGGAATTGACTGCTAGTCTAGTATTCAAACTGAACTTTCAGTCAGTCAAAGGACCTGCTAATCTCATCTGTTTTAATCGTTTTTGTCAAGAAGGCCTTGAGTCTTACTGATCCTTTGACTGCAGGGAGTAATTAACCAATTAACCGTTTCTGGAAAAAGGAGTACTGGCTAAATTAAGGGTGGTTGTGCTCAAAATCCTCTGATTGCATTGACATGTTTGTTATATATATATATATATATATAAATGTATACCCGATGTATGACGGATCTGCACTTGCCCCACTCAGTGCAATGTCTCATAATCAGATTCTAAGAATGTGAACCGAATCAAGAGAAAGTTGTGTATGGAAATGAATGGGTGGGAAGTTCAATGTATAGAGTCACTAGTTAATGATGGCCGCTTGTTCTCCTAAGACCAGGGCTGTCCAACCCTGTTCCTGATCTTCAGTCCTGTAAGCTTTTCATTTCAAACCTCATTTCACGCACCGGATTGTACCAGTTAGCGAGATGAGATATCTAGCTGTTGAATGAGGTGTGCTTTGTTGGGGCTGGAGTGAAAACCTGCAGGACAGTAGATCTCTAGCTGTTGAATGAGGTGTGCTTTGTTGGGGCTGGAGTGAAAACCTACAGGATGGTGGATCTCCAGGAACAGGACTGGGTAACCGTGTGTTCCTGTGTACATTTCATTCTGTACATTTCATTGTGTTGCTGGATGCATTTCAGGCATGTTTAGGAGGGTGCTGCCCCTCCCATCTTCAGAGCCTTACCTGGGGAGAAGTGAATCCTGTTCACTTTAGTCACACAGCCCCATCTCGGTGTGGGGGCACTAAGACAGTTACGGAAGTTCATTTCAAACTGCACGTTCACCCTTGCAGTCATTTTCAAAACAAGGAAGTACCAGATACATCCAGCACTTTGACCCAACGTTAGTGCAAGGGGGGGGGGGAGGGAGAAGTGTGTGACTGGCTCCACCTAGTGTTGAGGCTTTGCATCTGCACCAGACAGGACCAGAATTTTGAATGTATTCTCATTTCAAAGGAATCTCTCCCCTCAGTAGGCTTCACTTCGAACGGTCTCTCCCCACGTCGACTCATTTCATTCAGTGGTTCCCTTCCCAGTAAACTACTGACCAGACTGTCAGACAGTTTTGGGTGGGAGGGACCTGTACCGGTCTACGTAAATGTGCATGATTTTTTTTTGTCGGTACAAAACTCACATTTCCGGGTGACTCCCCTTTCAAAGTGTTGTTAATGGTTTGGTATTTTATGGGTGCGATTGAAGTGTAGGGTGAGGACAAACTGCAATGCCCAAGTCAGCGCTTTGCAGGTATAAATCCTCGGTTTCACACCCTTCCCTTCCTAACGGAGAACATGTCACTGGATTTTTATTTGGCCCCACTGCTTGGGGGAGGGAGGGGGGAGGATTGTGGAATAAATCAGTACAAGACTGAAGATTGTAATATAAACGTGCCAACAAATAAACACACCAGTATTTCACACAGGTTGTCATCTTTTCTTCTTTCACACTGGAATCGGTGTTCGCTTCACAATCTTCCTACAGTTCATACGAGGGACAGTTAACGTGCCAGAGCCTCATCTTCCCATCATGCCACACCGCCAGCACAAACACCACCAGGACAACTGCATGTGTTTTGAGTTTTTTATTGTACAGAAAGGGAGTAGAATTACTGAGGCTGTTGTCCGCTTCCTCGTCCACGGCCAAATCCGCCTCTCTGCATTTAAAAAGCAAGAAAAGGTTTTAAGTTAGTCCACATCACTGACACCCAGTCAAGAGATTAAACACTACATTTCTCAGAGGTGTTCATGGGTAATGTAGTCCACTGCAGTGATGAGCACTTGGAACTGACTTGACACCATTTCCCATGAGGCCCCTCTGGCACAGCAGTACCTAGCGGTATGTACTTACAAACTGGAAATCTGTGGCTGCTCCAGCACCAGCTTCTGCCTTCTTGTCAGCGCCGGCTACAGAGAGAAACAGCGATGAGGACTCCATTTTACATACCACCCACACTACTGCAGAGCGAGCGGTCCGCTAGGCCAGAACCGCCACACGCACAGGCTGGGTCTCACAGCCGTTTACACACAAGGCTGTATGGAAGATCTACATGAACACCAGTTCCACAAGCAGGCTCTTTCAGGTGCATCCCAGGGAAACAGTCCGGTTGGACATACCAGACTTGTACAAACTGATTAGGGTGTGTATTTAAGTCCAGCCAAACATCTACTCTGTGGGGTCAACTTTTAGAACATGCACACATTTAATAAACAGCAACCGCAATACTGCTTCCATATGAACAACATGGGCATTTTCTAGGAAGAAACTAATTTGGAATGCATTAGAAATTCACAACGCAGTTAAAAAATTTGACTGCACAGGGACAGTACTCTCAAAATGGAAACATTGATGTTTGGATGATTAATACCCTGCAGGAGCAGGGGGCGGGAGGAGGGGGTTGGGGCATTGGGGCAGGAGCAGGGTGCAGTACTTACGGGGTGCCCCAGAGCGCCTGTAGGTGTCCCTGTCAGCCTCACCACGGGCCAGACGAGCTGGCCTCTCCCCTTCCATACCTGGAACACACACACACAGTCAGATCAGCTCCTGGCTAGCGCAGTGTCTCACACACAGAGATTAGCTGTGGGTTCTCAGAGTTTCTCACACACGCACACAAGCACGCACGCATATGCATGCACGCGCACACACTTACATACTGATCAGCTCCAGGCCAGCGTGGTCTCTCTTACACAGATCAGCTGTGGGTTCACAGAGTCTCACACACACACACACTCACACACACAGATCAGGTCCAGGCCAGCGCAGTCTCTCACACAGATCAGCACTGGGTTAGCAGTCTCTCTCATACACACAGATTAGCAGTGGGGAAAATGAGTCTCTCACACAGGCACACACACACGCCTATGCACGCATGCGCACAAACACGTGTATGCACGCGCGCGCACACACACTCATACAGATCAACTGTGTGAGTGTGTGCGCGTCTCTTACACGCACACACAGATCAGCTCTGGGTTAGCAGTCTCTCACACAAAGCGCAGTGTTCAGTTCTGGGTTCAATGTCTCTCTCACACAGCACAGATCAGCTCTGGGTTCAAAGACTCTCTCACACAGAAATACACACAGATGAGCTCTGGCTTAACAGTCTCTGTCGCTCTCTCACACACACAGATCAGCTCTAGGTTAACGGTCTCACACACAGGAGCAAAACACAGATTTCAACGCGCCGCAAGTGCATTAAACTGACATTTTCAAACCATCGCTCAGAATGGCAATACTAGACACAACAGCGAGGATTTAGTGACGTTTGTCACAGTGCACAGAGGACTTTTGTCTGAAAGGATCAGGCACCAGCCATGCCTGGCTTGGTCAGCAGAATCTACAGCTTGAAAAGCAGTCATCCATCCTACAGTCAGTTATCCTGTAGTAGTCAGCAACAGCAGAACTGACTGGCTGAACAAACACACAAAGTAGTATCTCCCATGTTGATTGGTCAGTTTAGCTCTGGTTCAGCAGCCACTGCCATGGAGATTCAGCCAACAGCAACTTTCCTAAAACCTCAAATCTTTGTGCTGTGACATTGAAAATCACTTCACTGGAACTAAGCAGATATTAACACACCACTTCTCACTTAATCCTTTTGGCTTATTTTAACTGAGTAAGAACACTTTGTGCAAGACAACAGAGCACCCAGAAACATTTATGGTTCCCATCAAGCAGGTGAGAAGAAAGTCTGCACAGGTAACTGCTGTGAATTGGAGCCACGTTTTGCATTCAGTTCTGTGGTCTTTCAGCAGTGCTTCCCGGGGGGGTGGGGGTCGGGGGGGGGGGCACTCACCCTTGGGTCTGGGCCGAGCGGTCTCGGGGCGGGTCTGGCGGCGCAGGGTGGCGGGCACGATTTCGGGGGGCAGGTGCAGGAAGTCCCTGAGGTACTGGATGCCCTCGTTAGTCAGGTACCAGTAGAAGTGGCGCCAGGCGAACTGCTCCTTCACGTACCCGCAGGACTTCAGCGACTGCGACGGACAGGAAGCGCCCAACCGTCAGACAGGAAGCATCCCTCTCCCCAACATCCCCACGCAGCTTAACACAGCTTTACCATACATCCATTATCTATACCCGCTTATCCCGAGCAGGGTCGCGGGGGGTGCTGGAGCCTATCCCAGCGTGCATTGGGCAAAAGGCAGGAATACACCCTGGACGTGCTGCCAATCTATCGCAGGGCACAACTTTGCCAGAAAGCGCTAAACCTTGTTCAGCCTGGTCCATCGAAACCAGAATATCCAAAACAGAGCCCACACCTGAATGCTTATCTCCCCCATACAAGACAATGGCTCTCATCAGCACCAACAAATATGCTTTAAAGCAGGGGTGTCCAGTCTTATCTGAAACGGGTCAGTGTGGGTGCAGGTTTTTGTTTTAGCCTAGCACTACCCACACCTGATTGAACTAATAATGGTCTTCAATCAAAACCTTGATAAGTAGAAGCAGATGTCTTAGTGCTGGGGCCCCCTGCTTTAATTTTCTGAAATGGAAACGCATTCTGTTCTCGTACAGCTCTTTACTCCACAGGCAGCTGTTACTGATGCTCACGGACACACCCGAGCGACAGAGGGGATGCAGGTGCCCTGAACTCCAAGGTGCCCTTACCTGCATGGCCTTCATCACGTGCAGGTTGGGCACGTTCTTGTCGGCCAGCTCGGGGTGCTTGGCCAGATGCACATCTTTCTTGGCCACCATGACGCCCTCCTTGAAGAGGAGCTCATAGATGGCAATGCGGTTCTTCTTGGGCATCAACATCTACAGTCAGCAAGGCAAAAATGTGGTCAATAGATGCTTGCCAAAAGCACTTAACCAACTTTCATTCATTTGCCTTATGAACCGCTTGACGGAATGCTTCATTTGTAGCGGGAAATGTGCACACTCTTAATGGACCCAACTAGCAAATTAGCCGAGGCACAAGAGGATAAAGTAAAAGCTAAAGGCAAGGGTTAAAAACTCATATACCGCGAAACACTTGCCAAAGTTGTGAGAAACGAGGAAGCCTGAATGAATGAAGTTATAACGTTGTGCCGGCTAGCTACAGAGTTGGGCAAAATACTCAAGCTAGCATCCTAATCAAATCTTCTGATCGTGAAATCTAGACATTAATAACCCGAAACAAGCACATTTCCCGCAACACCAGCATTGTGCTTTCTTATGTAGTTGCTATAAATACCACGAATTGTAAGACTGGACAGCTAGCTAGCACGTTCCAACCGGCAGGAACGGAGACTATTATACTAGTTGGAAGTTAGCTAGCTAGCCAAATAAGCAGACCTGTTTTGCAGATATTGTATGCCGACAGTGCAGATATGTAGCGGACCAAAACACTGCCGATCGCGGAAACTGGACATTCACTGTAATACTTAAAGGGCCCCTGCTCGAATAAAAATGTCAAAATGTGCGTTTACCAGCCCTGTGCAAACCATGGGCCTATCCCGTGTCCCCAAGACATCTGACAAGTACAATGGCAATCTCGTCTACCAGTGGATCCATTTCGGGGAAATAATTCAACCGGTACATTTAGGAGGAGCAACTTTGGCCTTAAACCGAGGTTTAAATATGATTTGGAACAAGATGTTTGAAATATGAAACAGATTACACGGCCAGGTCAATCACATACCTCTGCAACTTGCTTTGAGACCGGACCCGGAAAGGAAGGAGCATGCGTGTGACGCGCATTTATTCAGACGGAAGTGACGTACGCAACGCAACATTCTGAGGACTGCGCCATGCTGAACCATAGACTGAGCTGCGGTACGGGACAAGAGGGAGTCCTCAATACAGGTAGACGAGTTCAAACGAGGGAAAACACACTGCTCTGGTTTAAAGCACATAAACAGATCGGCAAAATTGAATAAACAGAAAACCAAAAACCAAGCTACGTAGCAAGCTACGCGTTTTTTTTGTAACTTCGGGAACGGATACAGCCGTAGGCCTACAGTGAAGGTGCAAAGAGATTCGAATCTCTTTGGAAGGTGTGCGTTCGACATATGCCAGAACGACCGTAATTTAGGTCCCACGGATGCAAGTGATCCAGACGTTATTTCCAACCAGACATTGTATAATTAATGTATAGTAACGAACTGTCTATCGTTCTTATTTGAGAACTTTAAAATGTATGTTGAGGAATAACCCACGATTAATTGTAATGTATCTCCAGTATTCACAACCCAAGAATGATTTACATTTATTTATTTATTTATTTATTTATTTATTTATTTATTTATTTATTTATTTGAGTTTAAGGAAAGGATTATGAAAGAATTAAAACACATTTTTAACAACCTATATTAATCAAGAGATTATCTTCATGAAAAAAGCGAACAAACAAAAAACAGCATACATGGACCCCATGACTGAGATATAGATCCTTTTAAATATGTTGTCAGATTTAATGTTTAATGTTCAGACTTTTGTCTGCAATGAAACATATTTAAGATATTTATAGAGCTGTTTGATAACCTGGCAGCTCTCAAATGGTAGGTGGGCCTCTAGGGGCATTCAGCAGTTTGGTCTAAAGCAGGAAGATACTATTCAAGTGATTTAATATCAGTTTATACAGCGAAACCATCCCTCCAGTGCTTGTGCATATGTATATTACCTGATTCTTTTTTTTTAAATTATGTTTGATATTATTTTTGGTAGGAAATTTTTTTTATGGTGTAAGCAATTTGAGGTGTGTGCTCAAGGAAACAAGTTGGCTAATTGGCACTATAAAAAAAAAAGACTGATATGCGTGTTTATATTTGTAAATAAACACTGTAAAATGAATGGGTCAATTGACATTTGCATAGCTGGAGTTCAGGTTTAAACAGAGCTGGAACAGCTATCTAAAGCTGTAAAATAAGAGTTAGCCGTTCCTGTTGTATTGCAGTTCTGTGGTCTAGAGGTTTAAGCTGTAGGTTTAAACCCCAGCTAGGCACACTGCAGCCGACCCATTGTGTACATTAGGCTCCACTTCTGAAAACATGACATCACTGTAAAAGTTGCTTTGGCATTTCCTGAAGTATAGTTTCTTTCTTTAGTCCACAGACCCCCCCAATGCCCCTGTGTCTGCTATTGTAAATTCACCAGCTTATGACTAAATGTTTAAAATATCATAACTCACACATCACACTGAGCCAGCCGCTAATGTACACTACAACTAAAAAGAAAAAGAAAAAACTCCAACGAGTACACAATTTAGAGGCTGCACTGTCAATTTAACACCATACACCTATTATGATACCACTAGAGGCCGCCATATCGTTATCTATATTGCTTCAGTACAATTGAAGAAGGTGGAGGAAATGATAAGGTAGGTGAGTTATAATGATATAGATAAGATAAGATGGGTAAGTTTCCTCCCCCTGGCTTTGCATTTTTGATAACACTCAACATTTAACAGTCTAGTAGTCTGCACACATTATGGTTTGTCAGCATGAGAAACGGGACAAATCTGTGGAACATAGAGCAGTGTAGTGTAGTGGATAGAGAAATGGGAATGCCACTTCAAGGTTGTGGGTTCGATTCCCTGCTGAGGTGCTGCCATTATACCCTTGAGAATATGAATATAAATGTATGCAATGCACATGGAAAAGATGACAGCAATGTTCAGTTGTTGGCCTCCAGTAGCAATCTGACAGGCACGTTCTAAACCAGTGATCTCCAATTTACCAAAATTCCATCCAATTGTAAGAGTACCTCAGTTTTTTAGCTAGATAGCGTACACTGACACTAACACAGGGGTGGGCAATTCCAGTCCTGAAGGGCCCATTGCTTGTGTAGATTTTTTCCACCAGTTAACCTGGCTAACTGAGATAATTAACTGTATACATAAACACTGGTTCACTCGTAGATTAGATCAAGGTAAGACGTTTCATATAGGAGCACAAGAACAGTCTTTGGCTGTGATGCATGGCCTTATCAAGAAATGTAGCTAAATGTCAAATGGCATAACTGTTAGGGCTAATTAAGTAATTAAGGGCAAACGTTGCCATGAACACCAATGACCCTCGTTGTCCACCACTGTAGTAACGCCACCTGATTCCTTGCAAATCTGTAACTGCAAATGTTCCACTTGAGCCCTTTCAGGATACATACCGTCCAAATAATGGCCTCCACTACACCTTACATTGTAATTACCAGTTAGAAGAGAGCATTGTTTTTCATGTAAAATATTGAAAAACACAGGGTTTAAAATATTTTCTCTTTGATCACCGCTTTATCAATTTACACGTAGTTTAACTGTGTATGTGGGGGTTTCAAAGTAGCTCAGAAACTGAAGGGGTCACTGTCCATTTCAACAGCAAATGTACATCCCTATGAAAAGCAGTGATAGCTCAACTGGCCTATGACAGCAAACTGAACATAACATAACATAATGATGAGAACAGGCCATTCAGCCGAACAATGCTCGCCATTTTCCTGACTAAATTAGTGCTCGGATTATCTACAGTGTTTCTGCCTCTACTACGTGACCTGGCAGGCTATTCCACACATTGACTTCATGCTCATTTTCAGAACATAAACATCGTTAAAATATTATCTGACTGTTTTTTTTTTTTTTGTAATCAAATAATAAATTGATTTCAAATTCTCTGTAAGAGGCTGTCACATTTTACATAGGAAGTAGAAAATAAAAAAAAGATCAAAGCAAGAGTTGGGCTCTCTGTGCTGAGATGTTTTGCTGCGCTTAATTTGTATCTCCACTAATTATAGCCCATCTAAAATCGGCCTGTATTTTTAGCATCGTTCTTCTGCGCCAAACATACAAATGTCCTGCATCTTCTTCCGGATATTCTTACTCTTCATTGGCTCTCCTCTGCTGGATACGCTCCATGTATTTTTCGAGACGTTGCTCATTTGCATTAATGCATTGATGTACCAGTTTAATCAACAAGGTGATGTTCCATCTGGTGAACTCGAGTCGTGTAGCCTATGTATTAGCTTCTTGCCGCTTAATGGCCCACGCCCCACGTATGGGTCAATTTAGACTGATTACGCGTTGTACTTCCTAGTGTCTGTCGACAGCTCTAAGATTTTGAACTGTAGAAACCCGCCAAGTAAAAGTATGTAGACCCAAATAATACGTGTGTTTAAAAACATTGGTGAATAGGCTTTGAAATATTTAGTAGTTCATACGCTGTACATTTCAGCACCATTAGACTGGACAGCAGCTTCAAAATTCCGGCTGCGTTTCCACTTCCCGTTTTGGGAAACCAAGTTAGGAAATATAACGTGTACCTCGACAGTTTGTTTCGGAAACGTTTGTCCTACTTTATGTCGTTATCCGGAAAGCGAGCCCCGGTCTTGTTAAGGACAACCTTGTGTGTCGGCCGCGGGGATTAGCACTGCAGACTTGGTCCTGCAGAACCGCGGATTCTGTTACTTTTTGCTTTCACCTGAAAATCAGCAACCAATACATTCCAGGTCAGGTGAGTTAACTGTGTAATCAGCTGCTTTAACCTATCAATTACGTGCTGGAAGCTGGAAAAGGAATACCAACAACACACCCCGTTTCTCTGTAGGACCACAGCTGCGCTTTCTGATGACAAAAATAACCTGACGATAACAGTTATTATAACTGTTTTTCATATTTATTTTCTCGACATGAACGCTGTAGTCGCGTGTAGCCATGACAACGTGATAGAAGCACACGCCAGTAGGCTAGATGCTAAGTGCATGTGTGCAGCACCAGTATTCACAAGCGTGGTTTCTACAATGTAAATCGATGTCATTTCTGTATTATGAATTACAAAAAAATCCACAAACGGGTTAATGATGACGGAGCCACACCTACAACACTTTTGAGGAAATGGCATCACTAGCCTCTAGCGTTCTCTGTCCTGCTTTGCTACATTAAGTGGCAGATTTTTAAACGACTATGCTTGAATTATGCTCATTGTTAGGTCATTGGATAACACACGATAGACCCACAGTTGATTTGTTCATGGGTTCATAAACAGGCTGCTACGAATTGGTCCCGACAACTGAGCCCAGATGCAAACAAATTATAGCCTACAGACCAACTCAGTTTATGCACAGTAATTTGGCAGGTCATCAGGAATGAATGCAGGGCCTTTCGTCAAGTAGTAAACGACCAGTTTATAGACTCTGCTCAACATTATTTGCGATAGGCCTGTATTAGATCTTTCTTCACGTTAATTCCCTCAATCTAATGTAATAGGTCAACCGGGAAAATTAAACGATTGATGGAAAACATGGGTGAACGAGGCAGGTTGTGTTTAACAGTGTAGAGCTTTGCACAGGGATTATCTGGAATGTCAATCTCGTGACGTTAAACAGCAGAACGGAGGGATTTGGGTTGGCCAAATGGGTTGTGCACAATTTCTACCACTTCTGTTTTCAAATGTAATTTTCTGTGGTTGAATTTTTTTTGTTTTTTTATGACAAAAACAAACATGAATGCAACACTGTGTTTCCTACGGCTGAATAGCTCGAGCAATGTAGGCATTCAGAGCAATGTAGGCTTCCGAGGTAGTGCCGTGTGAACGCCATTATTAGTAAGATATTACTAGCCCTTAGTGAGTCCTCGACCCTATTCGAAAAGAAGCATAATTCCTCGCCTACATTATTTCTCGTATGGGGTTTCACGTGATAACCTTCCCATCACACCGCTCAACACTGTATATAGCCACTCACTGGGTGTTCCTTTCAAGTTCGTCATTAATATGTAACGTCCGTCTTCAGTAGAACCATCCCCCATTCCCTGCGTGTATCGTGATCTCGCGGATGCGGATAGCCACTTGAAGAAGCAGGGTCGGTCACCTCCTGTCAGCGTAACCGAAGGAAAAAATCATTTACAATTTACGGAATATCTGGAATCCTCCGCCCGATTTCCACTGGTATGTGAATAATGCATCGCATGCTCGATTATTTGCAGAACGCGAATTTCAGATTGAAACTAATGATACGTGCTAACAGAATGCATTGCGGCCACACCACCAATTTGTTTTTCCTTGCTTTATCCTCACCCGAATCAAAATGTTTTAGTTATTTGCCTGTAACTTGTAACGGGAATCGGTTATGTTTGTGCATTTGGAAGGGTGGAATGCAGAAGCGTCGTTAATCATTCAAAACCGTTATCTGATTTCATTTTTTTCTAGGCGCGCTTTGTTTGAAGGAGACTGTTTTCTGTGCATGGCACGCGATTTCCTTTTGCAAATTATTATTCTGAATGGTCATACTGTGAATACATTGCTTTTGTTTTTGGCATAATTTAGGCTAGTTTACGAGATAGAGAAAGAGAACGTGCGCGCGCGCCTGTGTGTGTGTGTGTGTGTGTGAGGGGGAGGGGAGGGGGTTGTTATTTTAGATTCTCTCATTCAGATAAACAAGTATAACCTATTGATTCGTATAGCCTAATTCCGACTCATTACAAATCCCATGTATTTCGACAATGCGTTGTTTTTTTATCTCGTTTTAAAAAAAAACCTGGAAACGATAATGTGCTCTCACTTTTCTGTTTAATTTGAAATGACGGGTTTTATGTAGCCTGGCTTAATTGATTTAAAGCGAGCAAACGTACACCGCAGTGGCTTGTAGCTGCACCAAAACATAACTGAAATGACCGTCCAATGGAATGTCGTTCATCTCGGCTGTCACTAGCCAACATTGCATATTAAATAGCGGTCAGATGCTTCGCGAGGCAGTGCGCTCGAGGTCCCAGCAGTTCCGTCCATATTAGGAGTGTGGATGAGACAAACAAATCTCTATTTCTACGCGGGTGGTCGAGAGCCGTTTCTTGCAGGTGTAGATGCTGTTACATAACGCTGAAAAGGTACCCCCCTCCTGCTATTAAGCCTATTTGCACGTGCATTAGCCTATCGCACTCAATTTTCATTCTAACGGTTTGAGATACCCGATCCTAGGATGCGGGTCTTCAACCGAGACATATTTATTTTCGAATAAATAAAAATAAGGATCAGGCAGCATTGTAGGCTAATGACGGGCGTTCGTGTTTGAAATATTACCGAAATGTCATACCGCAAAGAAGCTATGTGGCTTTTATTTTATTTTTCAAGACCTGTATGTAAAATAGGCTACGCAATTGCGGTGGCACCTTGTATGTGGTTTAGAATTTCCAGAGACAACGTATAAAACAGCTTGACGCTCTTGATCTCTTCCCTTTTTTATAGGGAATGAAATTAGAAAATAAATAAATAGAACAATGCACCCACAAATGGCAATGAAAGAAAAAATATATATAGGAGTGCGCGTGTGGGAAGAAACTGTCAGTAGCTAATTAAAAATTTGAGTAGCGAGTCACGTTATTTTCGTAAGATTATTCCGTCATCTTTTGATAGGCAATGTGATTCCTGCTCATTGATAATAGGTTTAGTGTGCTTCACAGTTAAACGTCCACAGGTAAATGAATAATTCTCACTGGGGTTAAGAAATATTATCATGCAGTTTCTTGATGATAGTTCACAAAAAACTAAAGTAAGCGTCAGGATGTACGTTATGTATCTGAAGATTTATTTACATCTACATCATTTACTCATGTAGAGAGGCAAGTTACTTTGTTATGCAAATAACAGTGGACGTAAATAATGATGAACACATGTAATATATTGCCTCCGCACATAAAGGCGGTGTAATGTGATGTAAAGCCACCAGGGTTTCTGTCACGACAACATTTTCAGCTAGATGACTTCCTCATGCTCTGCACGTGAGGGTAATTTGTTACCTGAGATGGGAGAGAGGCACCTAAACAAAAAGGGGACAGTGGGGGTGCATGTGTGTGTGTGTGAGAGAGAGAGAGAGAGAGAGAGAGAGAGAGAGAGCCAAAGAGGAAGAGAGTGACAGTGTTTCTGGCCAGCTCCACATCAGAAGTTCAAAAGACACCATTTATAAAATTAAATCCATCTTTGAAGGTCCTAGGGGAGGGTGCTCTAATTTGAGAACGCCCTTGTAAGATTATCTTACTGGGAGGAAAAATAAAGATTAGAGAAGGAAAATTAAAGAAGAAGAAGTTCAAATTAATCACATTATTAGGTCACAGATGTCATCAACGAAGAGAGATAATTAATCAGTCCAAATAAGAAATTATCAGTGGGTTGCAAAAGTTCAACAAGACAAATAAAATCTAATCTGGTAGTCCAGTCTAAAGGTGTAGACTTTTAATTTTTTCTGGAAATTGTCGAAATCTCCTGTTCCCACGTTCACAGGAAGCAGCTGTGTGTTGTTCGGTGGAGTACTGTCCATGGTCCTGGACTGTACACTTCAATGACGTAAATTGCCTGTTAACTTTTGTGGATTAGATGATTCAGATGATATGAAACTGGACTTGATGGAATTTAATATGGCATGGCGGGGATGGGGGTGGGGGGGTAGGGGTATAATTAGACGTGAAGTGAAGCAAATACAGAGTTAGTGAGAGTGCTAAGTGATGCATTTATTTATCTGCCTCTGAAGAACACCATTCAGTGAGAACCTGCTGTTTCAGTGCATACTGTTGTATGGGAATGGCTGACCCCATGACTAACTGATATGTACATTGAAGTCCTGTTGATGCACAGCATTTGCACAGCATTTGCTCTTTAATGTACATAAACACAGTATTTTTAACTCCCAGGTCTAAATTGATCAGCTGTGTATACAGTGGACCATTGTAAAATTCCCTGCTAGGCGTGTGTTTATTGTGTCATTAGACTATATACTGTAATAATACTTCGCTCTGCCATTGTTGAGTCTTGGCTTTGTAGCGTTTGTCTTCTTTAGGGTGCGTACAGCACCCTTAATTTTGTTTTTTGCCAGCCTAGAGACAATAGGACGTAGGACAGAGGGAGGAGAACACACACAGCCCCCTAAAAACCCAGGAGTGCAGACCCTCACAGGTGATGTAAGGTTCTGAGAACCTAGAATTGCATAGCTCAGTCTAACTCGAGCGTCTTCCTTTGAGTGCGTAATTAATTTGCTACGGTACGACACAACTGGCCAAGCAACACAATGCTAATCAGTCTGGATTATCATTTAGCACAGAGAATTTTTGACATGGCAACATGGAGAATGTGGTGTGGAAAACACCAGTGACTGTAAATAAATTATCTTATTTATTTATTTATTTATTTATTGGTTTGCTCTAATGCACAGGACCAGGATCTAATTAATAATGCAGCTGTTGTGGAAGTCATGTTAAGGAATTCCTTATGTTCCAGAGTGTAATGTTTGTACCTCTGGAGTGACCAGTAGAACTGCACATTTAGTGACCTGCCACAGTGTCATGCACAATAGATAGTCTGATAAACATCCAGAGAGTTAAGTGGCAGAGTAGGCTGTGTTCTAATGTCTGATTTGAGAAGCAGTGATGATGTCATTGGCCTGGAGGTTTGTTCATGTTCTGAGAGAGCTTCAGTAGCTCCACCCCTGAGCATTTTGGGACAATGTGTTTTTTTTCTCAGCTGTTGCCTGTGTCTTGAAATAATTTATTCTCTGGCCTTTTTTTTCCTCAGACTTGTTTAAGTAGACCTATGCTTTTGAGCAATTCATTCAGCCCCTCAAAGTCTAGCTCACTGACCACAGTTTATCCTCATGTACCTCATGACACTATATTACACTACACAAACACTGCGCTGCACCACATTAACTTACACTATGCTAGTGCACTTTGTGTGTTGCGCATTAAAACTACAACCCCCATGGTACACTGGTGTTTTGCCACCCAGCGCTTCACCACAACACACTGCACTGCTATACACTGCACAGTGCCATACTACACCACACCACACAGTACTTAAATACATTTAACAGCATCTTAGTACACAACACTATTCTACACAACCATAAGTAACATATTGCCAACTTTACCTTCAGGAATAAAAGTGCAGATGATGATAGCGGTGCAATTAGTTCTGTCAAATGGGTGAGACAAAGATAAGAATTTAGATGAATAGAGCCTGTACCCTATAGCAGAACACCTCTAAAGCATCTAGCCCCCATTTTTATTCTGATCATATCACACAGCAGTGCATGCAGGAAAATAACATATTGTTCCAATTCTCTAATACGCCCTCCTCCCAAGTTCACGAGAGACTGTCTGTCTGTAATTGGATTAGCTGGAGGGGTGAATTGTGCTATGCAAACATCAGGCTTAATGTGAAGGGGTTGGGTTGGAGGGGGAGGGGGGGGGGGGGGGGGGGTGTTGGGGGTGAGAATGACGGATGACATGACGCACCTTCACTTATCTAATTAATGAAATTATTGCTTTTCCCCAAATTAACGTGAAGCCAGCTGCCCCCCTCCCGCCTGGGACAGTGTTTGTCATCTGTGCTGACATGCCTAGCACTCACGCCTCCTGCAGTCACCACTACGAAAGCGCTCGTTTGGATTATCCACCTCATTACAGGTCCCCGGGACCTTACCATCCCCTGGGATCTCACTGTGCCACTGATTTCACGGAAACCATTATACACTACAACGAGGAATGGCCTTTTTTTCATTTTAGTCTTAATTTCCATGTTTGGAGATCTGCTGAGAATCACCCTTATCTAGTGTAACATCCTTTCTTGCACGTGTTTCTCTATTTCAAGGATGGCCAGACATGGCCATGGTATTCCCATCTAGTAGAAAATGAAATTCCTCCATTAGCCTTGAATGTCGCAGGGTCCTCTGTGCCCTCCTGGGTCACATGCTACACCTTAATCTACGAGTGCACCTCCAGGCCACTCCAGGCTCACAGTCTTGGTAGATTTTGACGAGGTCGAGGCGTCTGGGCTGAGGATCCTATTGTGCAGGGTTCTGTTATGGTCACGGTCTCCAAGGTGACGTCCTCGTTATGTTCCGGGGCTGTTCTTGGGAAGTGGAGATTGCCTGCCTCTTGTCCTTTGCCCTGCTGTGATTTATGTTCCCATAAAAAAAAAAACCTTCCGGGATGTCTTGTCTTCCCTCTCAACCCTCCTCACCTGGTGTCACAGAATAAGGCTCAACGCCGTGACTGATTGGCTTGAATGGAAAACCTCTGAGATTCAGCGGGATCGAGTCGGATCCTCGGCCCTGCGGGATCCTGAGAGATCCGCTCCAGACGTGTCCTGCTGGAGAAGTTGGCGCCCTAGCTTCCCGGCGTGCTCGCGCTGTCGTAATCTGTCCCGACGCGTTCCTACGGTGAGCACGAGCTCAGACAGGGATCCCTTCCATTAAAGAGCCGTCAGTCTCCACTAATGAATAGAGGGTTCTCCCCCGAGGCCCTCATCTGCCTCTGCAGGACTTCGGCCTCTTATTGATCCGGGGACGGCCGGCTGCTGTCAAGCTCCGATGCAATTGAGGGCCTGCGAGAGTGGACACTAATGGATCTGTGCGTTGTCTACCTGCAGCAGCCAATGATGGATCAACTTTCCCAACCTTAGTCATGTGACCGGCCAGCTAATTGGACACAAAAGGCTGCCACCAGTCCAGTGCTTAATGGCCAATTCCTTCCACACCCCTCAACGATGAAGAAAAAAAAAAATCTCGTAAAAAAAATTAAAAATTTATAAAACAGCGGCAATGTTTCCTGTGAAAAGCCATTTAATGAGGGGGAAAAACTCAAAATCCTGTTATTTAGCAGTATCAATCCATCTATTTTATGGGATGGCCTTCATAAATAATGAGTTATTACTTATTATTATTATTATTTACTTTTGACAGTGATTTGAAAATCATGTGCAGTCTTTTTTTACAGTCTGAAGGTGGCCTGCATCATACAACCTGACCTTAGTGAAGGATTTACACTCACATGTCTAATAGGGGTGGAGAGGGAGATGTCACTATTTGTATTTGCATGTGTTCAGCCAAAAGTGTATTTGTAATTGATTTCGGATAAAAACTGGAAGTGGGCGTGGCTAAAACCAGAAGTGTGTGGAGTTTAACCCAAAGCTGTATAAAATGTCAAAAAATTCCAGATTTTTAGCAATATAATCACTGGCTCTGCTATATCTGCTAGAGCATTAAAGTCATGGTTTTACAATGGTAACCTACATTATTTTAACAACAGGTAATTTGGTTTTTAAAGCTGTGTTTAACAAACAGTGAACTATATGTTATATAGCCATAACAGGCTTTTGCATCCTGACATCTCTGCTATGTCCACCATTGAGCTCAGAGTAGCACACACACACATCCTGAAGCTTACGCTATCAGCCTGGGCCACCTTTCACTCAGCTGTCCAACACCAGAACTGCACACCGCACGCGGGGGGAGGGGGGGGGAATCATTGCTTGGTGGATCGAGGATTGGAATCCCTCTTACATAATGACCCAGGGAATACCCTGCTTGCTCGAACCCTGGGCACTGTGGCTAGCTATGCTCTGACCAATGGCAGATCCGTCCACAGTCAGTAGTGGCTGGGATTTGGGATTTGATTCCAAGGCCATTGGAGTGCTTCACTGCAACAGGGACGCATGCTTTCTGTGGACATGGTGCTTTGTACGGACATGGTGCTTTGCTGTTCTTGCTACTGTTAAGTGGCCTTTTTCACACCCCGGTAGTCCAAACCCCATGTGTATGCCATAGAAAGGAGGGGTGGAAGTGTGTTGTTGTGTATTAAAAAAAAAAGTGATAATATTTAAAATGAAATTAAAGAAACACTGCCGTGGTATAAAAATCATGTAATGGACCTATTTGTGTCAACATAATGCTTTTTTTGCAATGGCGGGCATTATTGTAGAAACAATATCACTGTGTTTCTTCAGACGTGTTCTAATCCTCAGAGGACGGCTGGATTAGCCTGATTTGCTAATTGTTACGTACGGCCATTATGCACATAGAAAATCCATTGTCTATTAATATGCTAATGTCTTGGTTGCTTAATGAAATCAGTCAGTTACTTCAAGCTGAGCAATAAGGAGCCAATAAAATCTGCCAGCTCATTGGCCGCCACAAGCCGAACTGAAGAGCGCTGCACCAGCGGCGGAAACAATATATCCTTCATGTATTTATAATGTTTCTCATAAATATTCATATAATCGACGGTCGGTTATTTATTTGGTAGGTGGGGGTGGCTTAAAAGGTTACATGCCCCGAACCACAAATACACGGGAGTGAATATTTATGCCTAAAAATTATAGTTAAGAAAATAATATGATGGGCTGAGCCCAATGATCTATGAAAAACAGTCATAGTATGATACAGAACAATTTTTCCTTTATAACCTTATTTGAAATTATGCAAGCACTGTGATGTTGCATAACTGTAATAAAGGGCAATAATCAGTTAAAAGGAAATAAGAGACTATTAGCATTTTATCAGAATTCAGTCGCAGAATGATCAGATCAGGGTTTTCGGTGCGACGCGGATTCGGAGTCGTTTCTCTGTTTGCAGTTCTGTGCAGGTGAGGCGTTGTGTTCTTTCTTGGCTCCTGCGAGCGTTCTGAAACGAAGAGCAAACGTTACCGTCCCCTTAGCGTCTCCGAGCCAAAGGCTTTTAATAAAGCCTGCCTGTCTGAAACTCTGTCGGGTGCAGTAGATTCTGTGAGGAAAATCGTCTGAGCAGCGGACAGGCAGGGATAAATGAAGCTTAAAAATGACGTGGGAAGCGATGTGGGTTTCGCCGATCGCTCCGGAAAATGGCAAAAGGTTAATTTGTAGTGTCGGAATGAATTTACCGACAGCCTTTCACTCAAGGGTCTTCTTGCCAGCTAACGAACAGCCCTTATCGAGCATGCCTTTCTTTACATTTGTTTCCATTTGACCTTAGGACTGTTCACTAGTACCCACATTTCTGAAAACGGGAGTCTTTTTCAAAAAGCGAGAGTCTTTCTCTCTTGTGTATGATTATGCGTGTGACAGCGCGAGCGTGTGCACTGTTTATACCCCCTGCATTCAGCGAATGTTGGAGTTCAGCTCCGCCCAAAAAAGATGCAAGGCCAGATGCTCCGCCCCGCCTGCTTTGCTTCTGGGAGGGGCGTCAGCAGAAAGGAAGAGTGCAGATGTTTACTTTTCCAATTAATGTTAAATGCATGAGCCCCTGCCAATATTATTTGATTTGTTCAATTTCAGCTTATGAGGAAGAACCAGCCTAATGGTGCTTTGATTGGAGAGGCAGGGGATGAGTGGGTTTATTTTTGGCTGGACCGCAACAGCGGGGCCAGCCCTACAAACGCGAATGTCTGTGACTGAGTGACTGAGTGAGTGATGAAGTTACACCATTGGTCGGCCGAGTTATGAAGTCACACCATTGGTCGGCCGGATGAAGTGCGTTAGTGTAGGACGAGTAGCATGGTGGTAGGAATGGGCTTGTAACCAAGGTCATTCGATTCCGTAAGGACACTCGTTGTACTTGGCAAGGCTACCGATATGCATGTAAAGTTGTTAAGTCGCCTGGATAAGAGCTGTGCTAAATGCCTTAAATGTAATGTAATTAAGGTCAGCCATTGAGGTTTTGACTGGTCTTTTCCAATAGGAACCAATTGCTTGTTTGGTCCATTGCTGGAGCATTTTAATTCCTGGAGTACCAGAGCTGTGGGTAAATGCACATTAAGGGCAGTGGGAGGGTCTGTGCGGTGCCTCATTTTGTGAAAATGGGGCATTGGTGAGTGTCCAAAAGGTCCTGCCGTGGATACAAATTTCTTTGCGCTGTGCATTTTACAAATGCTTGCCACAATGTACTTTCCAGCAGACTGGCTAACCCACAGACAACAGACAGAAAGGTGACTCTGTGGCAAGATAACTTTGGGAGGAACCAAACTCCAACGAGGGGGGCAACCTGCACCTCTCTACTGCGGGAGGAGATGTGTCTGCGGCCTACCCGAAATACCAGGCGAAATTCTGGCTTGTACTTTTCCTAATTCCGCTTTTATTATCATCTGAATTTCATTTCTGTTAATGCTTTGCTCTTGAGTTGTCAGGAGGAGACAGTTAAAGAACAAACATGACACACTTTGATATGAAACATTTCTCACAGCTACCTGCTTCCTGTTTTTTTACATTTGTTGAGTATAATGTCAAAAATAAAGGTTTCTTTTGTATATTGGAAATGAAATGGTGGCTAAATGCAAGAGCGAGAGAGTGAAAATGGATGGTGAGGTCACAGGCATAATGAAAATTACCCCAAATTAACATCGCTGTTCAGCTTTTGGCGTGCAGACAGTTGGAATATTAAAAAGCTCAGCGAGATGATTATTCCAAACCTGCACTGAAATCAGGCTCTGCTGTAAAGAACATCTGAACTGTGCTGTTCTTTTCCTTTTCATACCCATTCCACACTTCATATACACACTTCTCTCTCATTCTCTCTCTTTTCTTTCTATCTTACATGCACACACACACACCTCTCTCTCATTTTCTCTCTCTTCTCTCTATCTTACATACACACACACACCTCTCTCTCTCTCTCTCTCTCTCTCACTCTGTCTCTCTCTCTCTCCCTCTCTCTCCCCCCCTCTCTCTCCTCCCCCCTCTATGGCGGAAAGAAAGCCAGAGATATAAAAAAATATATAAAAATATATAAATAAATATACATATGAGGGCAGCTGTGAGGGAGTGTCGTGACAGAGAGAGGTGAGGCAGACAGGTGAGACTGTAAGATGAGCTGCTGGGCGTCGTTCGCTGAAGCTCGCGGTTTGGCGCTCGCACACTGGACGTGACGTTGGAAAGCTCACAGACGCCCTGAGGACGTGCATGTGCACCAGGACAGCAGCTACTGCTAACGGTCCTCAGTGCGATGAGTCTAATATTCACCCATATGGCCCCTGATACTTCCGATCCAATTTGTGAGGTCTCTTACTGAAGAACATTACCGGTATCCATATTTTTTGCTTGATTTCAGTTTTATCAATATTCATAAGGTAGTGCAGGGTGAGGATTATTCTACCCTGGAATCCATGGAGTATTTAATATTCAAATGAACCGAAATAAGATGCCTGATTGCCAGGTGTGTGCTTGTACCTCAGAAACTGGTCTTGCACCATTGGTAATATGACTGTGCCAGTGGTACAAAAGTCACTAAAAATAATAACACTTATGAGCAGATTACAGTGTATATTGCATACAAAATTATACATTGTCTCCTCGGCACGCAAAAAATCTGAGGTGTCACACTGGATCATTGTGGTGCTCATAGAATCGTAACAGTAATTTTCATTTTGTTCTGCCATTGATAGAAATGTTATCTGATATTTCAGTGTACAGCACATGGAGAACACAAATGAAATTCTGCTGGTGTCATAATCGCACCAGCTGTTTCACAGCACCATCCGTTTGTGGCTGCTCAGAAAATGCCTTCATTCCAGATTCCATCTCCAAATCCGGGTTTTTAATGGGGCTAATATATCATCCCGGTCCGGAGCTGACTGCTGATAGGCTGTTTGGGTTTCCTTATCGCTGATCCTGTATTAGGCTGCGCTATCGAATCCATTTTTTATTATTATTATTATTGTTGTGTGTTTCCTCATTCCGCAGCCGTTCCTGATTGGATGAGTTGTGTCATCGTTCATCGTTCTGGGGAGAGGAGAGGCGTCCGCTCGCACGGGTGGCAGGTGGCGGGGAATAAGATAATGTCTTATTGTGTCACGTGGAACACGGGCGCTGTTTTTTAAAAGAAACTCCAGCTGGGTGGGGGAGGGGGAGGGGGAGCATTCGGATGTGTCGATGATGGTGTGTCCCACATAGCCGTGGGTGGGAGACGGGTGTGTGTGTGTGTGTGTGTGTGTGTGTGTGCCCTGGGTTTTGAACCAGTGTGCCTATACCCGTTACCTGCTCCAGTCAGTAACTACTCCTGGCAGTCTAAAGGCAGGCAAGGGCAGGGGCAGTGCAACGTACTGGTTAGAGAACTGCACTTGTAATTCTGTAGTTGTGGGTTCAGTTCCCAGGTGTGCCGCTGCTACGGAACCCTTGAGAAAGGCACTTAAACCTTTTAAGGCGTCAGGTCACAATTATGCGATTAGAATGTTTGTAGCTAAACATTCTAAGGCTGACTTAATTATCACTGCTGGCGACTGAAAGAAATGGAGTAATAGAACACTGACTTAGAATTTTGAATTTTTTTAAAAAAACATTCCAGGGTTAAGCTCAGCTGCTTTAGTACGCATCCAGCTGGTATAAATTAATCTCATAAAAAACACGTTTTCAACGTACAAAAATGCCAAGTTACTAAAAAGTATTGATATCAAAATGACGCCAAGTTACGATACTACAAACAATATAGGCTATCTTGCCTCACCGAAATGACATAAGATGTATCTCAAAGCAATGCTACCCAATATTTCCTCAGTTCTTTCAAGTCACTTGGCCCTGTGTTTTCTAATCTTACCATTTCACAATGTCATGCAAACTTTCTGTCAGATCAAAGAGATAAATATTTCGAATTGCCTCATGGAACACATTGAACATTGTACATTGAAATTAATGTATAAATTCATTAATGTACAGAACTGCTGCTGAGCAACGACAGGAAGCACATTTCTCCAGAAAACATGTTTATACTTGCTTCTGAACTGAATTTGAGTACATGTGCAAGTTATTGTATATTTGCTACGTACAATAAATACTGCATGTAAAACACATATTGTACATACATACATAGAGAACTTCTTTATCCGCATGGGGACATTTCCCTGGCAGCATCTTACATTCACATTCACGAACACACTTGTACCAAGAAACATACTATCATTCACGCAACAGAAAGCCTGGGCAGCGAAATACATAGGCCTACATACCAATACAAATTGGACATACACACACCTATTCAATCAATCTTGACTGTGAGAGAGCCATCCACACATATATTTGGCCTGTTCATGTAGTGCATGCTTATACACAGGGCCAAGTGACTTGAAAGAACTGAGGAAATATTGGGTAGCATTGCTTTGAGATACATCTTATGTCATTTCGGTGAGGCAAGATAGCCTATATTGTTTGTAGTATCGTAACTTGGCGTCATTTTGATATCAATACTTTTTAGTAACTTGGCATTTTTGTACGTTGAAAACGTGTTTTTTATGAGATATCAGTTCTTTTTGCAAAGCGTTTTATTATGAGAGTGAGAAATGCGACCCTGCAAGAAACGGTTGTGGATTATGGCTATCGTTGTGTGAATCTGTACAGTCTGATGAGCGTGTACCGTTCAGCAGTTTCGGTTTGCTATATATGTAAAACAGTGGCTGTGAGAAAGGATGCAGTGACATAAGCGTAAACGCATCAGAAACGCAGATGGAATATGGTATGTACTCACGGATTTGACGTCCATCCAACGAGCCTTGACTGACAAAGTAATCAACACGCCCGTAGAATTATAACTCCCTGGGTCGCAACTTGTGTAGCTTTCTGTCCTGCTCCGTTGTCTGTTATTTCGTGGAGATGCACTATTAGTGTTTGTAAGGTTTATCCTTCTGTCCTGCTCCATTGTCTGTTATTTCGTGGAGATGCACTTTTAGTGTTTGTAAGGTTTATAAGGCATTTTGATAGGCTAATCTGCAGGTAGGAATCCTCTTCGCCGTTTTGCTAAACTAGAACCGGAAAACATGATAGTGGAGAATAGGAGCAGACGCATATGTCCCAGCAGGCTTTGCATATGAGAGAATAACAACAGTGTGAGAGAAATTAAAATGAAATTACGAAATTCCGTAGTTGAAACAATATGTTTTTAGCAGAATGGGCATGTAGGTGAAGGTTGACATGATCACGGAGTATAGTGCGAAGTAAATGGAGTGACCATGAGCGAGCTAATATTCCTTATCAAATGGTATATATAACAGTCGGCATTGAACGTTGGTTGTTGAAGTGGAGGGTCAAATAACATTGCACACATTATTTGCCTGTAATGTAATCTATTGCACGAATGTGTTTTTCTCATGTTCAGTGGTAGTAGTTATACTTATGAGTGAATCATGATTTTAAATGTAATGTTTTAATGCGGAGTTGCAGAACGTACATACGTAGTAATTGTGTGTAACCTATGTGGCTAGATAGAGAACAGGGCGAGGTAACATGAATGTAGAAACGTGGCGTTTGCTGATATTAAGGTTTTGTACGGTAGCCAAGTGAAGAAATATAGTTAGTAGAAATGGCACAGTGGTGAACTGGTGTAAGTTTTAAATAAAAGGAATACATTTGCGTCATGACATGCATATGGGTGGCCGTGAGTGAGTGAGGTTTACCAGTCTGTGACTTCGTTAGCTAATGCCATAGCTATGCAATGCGTGAAATATAATTAGCGAACCTGCCGGTGGTTTTAAAGAAGAACACAAGCCAGTAAGCACAGAAGAGCTTCCGTTGAATCCATATGGCTTAGCAATATTGTAGTCGGTCAATAACTGAACGTACAGACGGTAAGTCATAATGCATATATCTTAGCAATATTGTAGCCGGTTAATAACTGAACGGTGAACGGCGGGTAGATATGGTGCAAAAGCAATAATTAAGAGGTAGTAGACAATTATTAGTGAGGGTCGAAGCAAGTTAAAGAAACGGGTTCCAAGCTGGGCTTGAACATACGACCCTGTGTTCCCAAGCCTGTAACCTTACCCACTAGGCCACAGACGGATTAGCTGTTCAACTTGCGGAGTTGCGGAATGTACATAAGTAGTAATTGTTTGTAGCGTATGTGGGTAGATAGAGAACAGGGCGAGGTAACAGGAATGTAGAAACGTGGCGTTTGCTGATATTAAGGTTTTGTACGGTAGCCAAGTGAAGAAATATAGTTAGTAGAAATGGCACAGTGGTGAACTGGTGTAACTTTTAAATAAAATAAATACATTTGCGTCATGAAATGCATATGGGTGGCCGTGAGTGAGTGAGGTTTACCAATCTGTGACTTCGTTAGCTAATGCCATAGCTATGCAATGCGTGAAATATCATTAGCAAACCTGCCGGTGGTTTTAAAGAACACAGGCCAGTAAGCACAGAAGAGCTCCCGTTGAATCCATGTGGCTTAGCAATATTGTAGCCGGTTAATAACTGAACGGTGAACGGCGAGTAAATATGGTGCAAAAGCAATAATTGATAAGTAGGCTAGTAGACAATTATTAGTGAGGGTTGAAGCAGGATAAAGAAACGTGTTCCAAGCTGGGCTTGAACCTACGACCCCATGTTCCCAAGACTGTAACCTTACCCACTAGGCCACAGGCGGACTAGCTGTTTGAACGAGAAATGTTTCAGAATAAAAATGTATGGGTATTTTGCGTGTGTATGCGCGTTTTTGATTGGGTCGTGTAGGGCAGATTTGGCTGGTGTCAGTGAAATGTCCAATGGGGAGACATGTTGTTAGTGGGATAGGCGGCAGGAAAAATAAGAATGAGAAGAAGAAGAAGAAGAAGAAGAAGAAGAAAGAGAAGAAGAAGAAGAAGAAGAAGGAGAAAACGCAAAATCCCCTTAGTTTGGGGCTTTATTGTGTGGACATGTGAAGTTGTTTATGAATTCTGTCTGTTGAAATGGGGTCAGAATGTACAGAATTTAATGTTTTTAAGGGCTGAGTGTCTGTGGCTGTTGTGGTTATTTCTGTGGGGAACCCTGAAAAGTGCCAAACTCTCGGTGCTGTATAGGTATGGGGGCATGCCCCCGCCAAGGCGTAACTTGGCGGGATGGCATACCTGCCATCCCAATTGTGTGTAAAGATTGTAAGCTGTGGAAGCTGCTCTGGGTAAGAGCGTCTGCTAAATTCATAAAATGCAAAGGGATCCCTGTGCGTGGAGTCAGTGCGCCTCCTCTAAGACCCTGCCCAGCACCTGGCTTTAGTCTCAGATAATGAAATCTAGGCAAGGCAGTTAATTAACGTGTTGCCTGTTTCATGTCAACAATTCACTTTCTCTCTCTCTCGTTATTACATTTTTCTGGTCCAAAAGAAGACAATGATTCCAAGCTCCAGTTACATACGTCTGTACATGTAATTTCAGGAGAGGCCTGCAGTCTTATTTTTTACTTTGTTCATAGAGACACCTGCAGTGGCCTTTTTTTTGTTGTTGTAGAAAACAAAGGCAGTTGTGAGTCAGCAGTTCTTTTCCCAGTCGGGAGGAAACACAGCCTGGCTGGGCCGGGTTTCACACGGAATTCGAGCGCGTACATCGCGGATGATGTTTCGCCAAGCGTGCGGCGGCTCGTCGACGGACACGCCCCCTTCCTCCAGCGTCAGCGTCCCGGGTTACTCGAGGTGCGGGCGCGGGAGGACAGAACACAGAGAGACGGATGCGGGCGCTTTTTTAAAAAAAACCCCTGCACGTACGCACGCACACGCACGCGCGTCGTCTTCCTCAAGGTCCCACCCCCTCCCCCCCCCCCCCCCCAGAGGAACGCTGAGACAGCAGAAGCTCGCTCCTCCGTGGCGAGGCACAGTCAGGACGCCGCGCTGACCTCGTCCGGCACGCGCGGTGACTCAGCGCGCGCTAACGCAGAGGCCGCCGCGGCGCCCGCCGCGTCCCGCCGCATACAGACCGGCCTGCTGCCCACCTCTGCGTACCTGTGCACCTGTAACCCAGAGGTCGCAGTCGGTGACCCTAAAGGTCGCGGGTTCGATTCCCGGGTAGGGACGCTGCCGTTGTACCCTCGAGCAAGGTGCTTAACCCGCGCTGCTTCAGTATGTATCCGGCTGTGTAAATGGATGCAACATAAGTGCTGTGTAAAATTATGCGTTAGTCGTTCTGGAGAAGAGCGTCTGCTAAATGCCTGTAATGTAATGTAATGCGTTTGGGCCTGGTACACATGCGTTTGTGTAGTGCTTTTGCTCATGTGCTGATGTGTGAAACTGTACATGGATATGCAAAAAAGGCTGTTCCTAACCCAACTGGGAGAACAAACCAGCCGTCCCATGTAATGCAAAAGAACTCATGTGACTGAGCATTAAAAATTCAGTTCTCAGGGGCTCTGTATGTTCAACAACGTGGAGGCAGAAGAACAGCGTGAGTCCCTCATGCCTGTGGAGACTAAGTAGTTGATAACCTGACAATCTGACATTGTGTGTGTCTGTGTGGGTGCATGCGTGTGTGTGTGTGCGTGTGTGCATGCACGTGTGTCTGTCTGTGTGTGTATGCATGTGTGTGTGCGTGTGTGTGCATGTGCGTGAGTGTGTGTCTGTGCCTGTGTCCGTTTTATTTAATCAATACAGATTCACTTATCAGTGACCTTAAAAATTCAGGGATTGACTGATGTAGTGGATTTAGCCGGAAGGGATGAGCTGAACAGAAGATCTGTGAATCTGATCAAAGAAAAACAACAAACAAATCACCCTGTCTCTGTCCTTCTCCCAGGTGAGCGGCTTCAGGAACAAGGTTCTACAGGAACAGCACTTACCTGGGGGGTTTATGGAAGCCTGTTTTTCCAGGAAGAGAAGGTAGGTCCTTGGTTGCTGTGTCTGTGACTGTGGTTCGGAGATGGGGGATTGGTGCAACCGGAATATTCCAGAATATTCTATTGCGAGTTGCAGACCTCACTCACTGACCAGGGGGGTTTGTTGAAGTCTGTTTTTTTCAGGAAGAGAAGGTAGGCCCTTGGTCTCTGTATGTGTGACTGTGGTTCGGAGATGGGGGATTGGTGCAACTGGAATATTCCAGAATATTCTATTGCGAGTTGCAGACCTCACAACCCTGGGATGACTTTTACCTTCCTGAATATTCCATCACTCTCAAGGTCCCTTGCTAAGGGATATACTTGTGCGTGATTTGCTCGCTGAGATAAAGACCACAGAATTTTCCACAGAAAGAGATGTGACTGCAGTATTATTTTGGCTCCAAGGGTGTGACGTTCCCTTCTGTAGCGGTGTTCATGGGCTCTCTCATTGTCCTAAACCCTCACATACTCCGGCATTGCCTGTGCTGGCCAGTATAAATCTCTGCTATGCATATTTAATAGAGCGAATGCCCCTGTTCGGTTAATTAAATGGGCGGCAGAAAGACTGCAAATATTTGATGAGGGGATCCTGCAGACATGCAAGGAGGTTTTAGAATGCTCATGAGCATGCACACACGCACACGCACACCCACACACCCACACACGCACACACACATACACGCATGCACACATTCACACACGTAGTCACACGCACACACATGCATGCACACACACGCACACACATGCATGTACACGCACACATGCACACACATGTACACACATGCATGTACACACACACACACACACAAGTACACACACACGAAAGCACGCATGCACACACACACACACGCACACGCAGACACATGCACACACGCACATGCACACACACACGTACATCGACATGTGTGCACACACACACATACACACACATGCACACACACACGTACATCGACACGCGTGCACACAGTCTGGCACGCACGCTCCTACATGCTTTTTAATAGATGCATGAAGCCATTCTGCTCTCAATTGTTTCAGTGTAAGCTGATCACCATGCCAACCAAAATGATTCATTCCCTCCCATCCAGTTGGGAGGGGATGAGTCATTGTCTGTGTTGACTTGCGTTCAGATCAAGTATTTAATAATTCAGATATTTAATGAGATTACAAATCCGAATTTCATTTATGTTATCTCAAAAGAATTCTGCATTTAACAAATCATTGTATACAAAGACTTTCACTTAATTATTCAGTTATTACTTGTATTGTATTAAATCATTAAATGACTTAAATATTTGAGTATGTCTTATAAATAGCTTATGTGCGTGAGAGCTGTACATCGCGCTCCTGATCTGTGCAAGCCTCTACACCTCTGCAGCCTTGGGGTTGGGATGCACAATGTCTGACCGGAGTCCATTCTCCTTTTTCATTATTCATTATTATTATTGTTGTTATTATTATTATTATTATTATTATTATTATTCAGACTGGAGGAAAGTTCAGAAGGTGCCTCGGTATGGAATCGAACCCCTGCCCCAATGGGGGGTGAGGGGGGTGCCACACAGGTATGGCTTCAGTGTCACCCATCCTGCGGCCTGCACCCCACATCGTTCTCCTTAAGTGCGGCGCAGTGCCCCTGCTTCTCACTCTCTGGCCACTGCAGGCAGTACTACAGGCCCAGATGGTTATTATAGCACCGGCGCCGTCCTCAGGGGGGGGGGAGATAAAGATCTCTCGGGACGTGCTACTCTTCCGCTAACGAGCTAGCTGCAGAGGGCCGGTGGCTGTGGCTCTGGGGGAAGGAGACAGCTGTTCCTGCGGGGAGGAAACCCGAAAAGCAGTGAGGGCCGTCCCGTCCGCTCCCAGGCCCAGCCGGGCTCCCTCTCTGCGGTCTGTCGGAGATGAAAGATGGACGCGCAGGGAGCCCGTGTCTGAGCGCCGTAGCGTAGCTCATTATGAGGGTGCCGTCCGTGAGTTATTATAGCAGATCTCATTAAATAAACTCATCCATAAAAAGTGAGAGTTTGGGGCGGGGGTTGGGGGGGGGGGTTGGGGGGGACCCCTGCAAACTAACTCGGGTGGTTTCCCTCGCCTCTCATCATTTTAATAGGCCCTGTCACAGGTACAGAGCTCTAAGGTAAAACGTAGGGATTTAACAAATGACCTCTCAAAGGGAAGTGCTTCCAAATAGGTGGCCCACCCACCCCAGGTTTATTCAGCTTTGGCCAAGAATCTGAGTGAAACATCCAGATGTAAAAAAATGTATTGTTATTAGTTCTTAGTTGTAAATACTGTACAATTTGAAATAGTATTAAATCTAATTACCAAGTGCAAAGGGATTCCTGATTTAATTTAGAGTGAATTCCAGTACTGACTTTAGCTCAGTTTTCAGGCATGGCACTGCTGTTGTACCCTTGAGCAAAATACTTAACCTGAACTGCTCCATTAAATATCCAGCTGCATAAATGGATAAAATGCAAAGGAAGCAAGTAGTCAAAGTCACGCAAGTGGCTGCTAAATGCCTAAAATGTAAATGTTGCTGGTAGTCCTGCATAACTAGCCATAGCATTGCCTAGGAAGAGAAGCATTTGTTCGAGTAACCGCTACTTCATCAGTTACAAGCGACTCATGTAGCTGATTAGCTGCCATTCAGACGCATACAGAAGCGCTTGGCTGAACAGGCTCCAGAGGACGATAGTGCTGTTGCTAGTGCTATTGCCTGTGCCCTTGCTATCGATTGTGCTAGTGCTAGTGAAAGAGATAGTGCTAGTGCTATTGATTGTGCTAGTGCTAGTGCTAGAGATAGCGCTAGTGCTATTGATCGTGCTAGTGCTAGTGCTACAGATAGCGCTAGTGCTATTGATCGTGCTAGTGCTAGTGCTACAGATAGCGCTAATGCTAGTGATATTGATTGTGTTAGTGCTATAGATAGTGCTAGTGATATTGATAGTGCTAGTGATACAGATAGCACTAGTGCTAGTGATATTGATAGTGCTAGTGCTAAAGATAGTGTTCATGCTATTGCTAGTGATTGTGCTAGTGCTAGTACTACAGATAGTGCTACAGATAGTGTTTGTGCTATTGCTATTGATCGTGCTAGTGCTAGTGATGTTGATAGTGCTAGTGATATTGCTCTTGATAATGCTCGTGCTAGTGGCAATGTGCAGCCCCACTGGCAAAGGGACAGGCCTACAGTTGCCTGTTAGCCTTGTGTTAAACCCACACTATGGGTATTTGCCTGCCTGTGGAATTGTATTTGTTTCTAATGGATAGCATATTCATTTTGACACAGGGAGTGAGTGAGTGCGCACACACCAGTGTGTGTGTATGTGTGTGTGTCTGGGAGGTCACAGTAACTCCTCAGATTGGTGTGTGCTTTCATGCATATTATATGCTTGACATAATAGCCGTCACTAAGGCAACAGTCACATGACGTCCGCACTCGTGAAAATGTGGGTTGCCTGGAGGAAAGCCCACACTCCGTGTGACATAACTTTTAAAAATAGTTTTTCAGTAGCTCATTTCTATTGATATTGATACAGCAGGTTCTCAATGAGCTGAATTAAATAAAGCACTTGAGGAATTGTGATTTAGAAGGTTTGTAGCGTGTATATGCTAAATCCTAAGTGATTTTAAGTGCTGTACCAGTGCGGAAGCTATACAGAGTATGTGAATGAGTATGTGAGTGTAGCCTCAGTGTACTGCACACATTATTTTAGAGACTCCACCCAAAGCGCACACCCCCCCCCCCCCCCCCGTCTTTTTGACCTGAGAGCGTTGCGCCATCTGCAGGTGAAGGCAGTCAGGTACGCCCCTGTAAGCCTGATGGCGAGCTTCGACTGTAGGCGTCCTGCACTTGCTCACAAACACAGGCTGCTCAGCGTGATTACATCATTCAAACACCCAGCCAAAAGGATGGGGGGGGGGTGGTGGCGGACTGCTCTCTGTTGCCAGGGTGACCAGATTTATGGCGGGTAGGTGCACTGGGGCAGGGAGCAGAGGAATCCATTTTGAGAAGAGGGGGTGGTGAGAGGGAAAGACTGAGAGGAAAAGGCAGAAGAGGGAGAGAGAGCAAGAGAGAGAGAGGGAGGGGGGAGAGAGAGCATTTTTATCAGAGAGAGGGTGGGAGACTGAGAGATGACAGGGAGACAGAAAAAATGAGAGAACCAGAACAAGAGAGAGAACCTTTGTAGGCTGATGCCTATCTATGGAAAAAATGATATGTTCGACCACCTGGTGTTTTACCAACAGGTGTAGATGTCTTAACATAAGGTCACACTGAAGGAATCAAGGTTGTGGAATAATTCTGCAGATCCTCTAGCCTTTCTGTTACCTGGACAGGGCGTGTAACTAACCCAGAGGCATGTTTTTGAGGTGAGAGAGATGGGCCGATTGGACCCGGGTTTGAACTGGGATGGGCTCAATTAGTTTTCAGTGACCATGGCCTGCTCATTGGATTCTCATAAGGAGGCTCAGGCCAGGCCAGAGCATGCTGATGCAGAATTTTCCCACAATGCAACGGGTGGAGATCCTCAAAGCAACTGGGGATGAGAACCTGCAGTATATTGAATGTACTGGAATATAATTGTAAATATGTTCCAGTACATATATATGTTATATTTTCCAAAACATAATGATAAATATATTTCACAGTAATGTGTATTTAAAGCATATATTACAACATGTAAAAGCAGCACTAATTTGAAAATTTGCCCATATATTATGAATATCTTTTATGATTTTGATAATACAGTATATTTTATTTCAAAATACTGAAATATATAACATTTGCATATGAGGAGTGCTAGCGAGGTTGGTGCATTGGTGGTTAACTACAGGCCCCCTTCTGCTTCTTCTCCAGAATAATACTTTTATAGGAAAGTTGATAAATGTACTTAACCAAACTAGTTTACCTGCAGTTAGGGTGCATTCATGTGCCAACAGCTTCCAAACTGTGTCTATTAAACTGGCCTGCTCGGTGTCTCATTGAGTTATAGAGGTAAAACGGTATTCCATTAAATCACCGTAATTAAATATTAAAAAGCAGGGCTTCTGTCCAGGCAGTCCTTTCCCTGTGTGGAAAACCCCAGAGGATATGAACTGAAGAAAGAGAGGGAATGAGGCAACTCTTGTCCTCCAACCAATGGCGTCCCTCTGTCCTCCCTTCGGTCTGTAATCTGAGATCATAACCAATCAATTCCTCCGGAAACCCGCCCCCCCCACCCCCACCCCCACCACTCGGAACCCGAAACCGGATCTTTCCATCTCCCTCCTTTGTTCTGGCTGACCGAGGATAGTTTGCCATCCTGACAGGAACACTGCATCTAATTTGGGTTGGAGGTGCTGGAAGGGGGACAGTCACGGATCTTCAGCAGATCTGTTAGTGGGGGTGGGGGGTCGTGGGGGGGCGAAGGCCAACAAACATATTCAGCCCCTGCGCTTGTTAGACCGACTCGAACAGCCCCATGAATTATGCATGATTGATTCTCCTTGTATTGCCTCCCTGTCGGGTGAAGGGATTATCTCTGGTCTGAAGATACTGGGGCTACTTCATAGTGGCAAGGTTGCCTATTTCCTTGCACCGACCCGTCTGCTCTGATTGGTTCCTGAGCAGCGCTCTCTAGTCTACACCAACACATGCGATCTCTGCATCACGCTCAACTGGCCTATTTTATTCAGTTATGAAAGGCATCGATTGGTAGATTGAATTTTATTGAGGTGGTGCTTTCCCGGTTGATCTGCTGTTGGGTTGACCTCAATAACAGTCCCTCTCTCTCCCGGGTGGTCACCACTGTCACGCGGCACTGCGCCAGTCCACCAGCCATTTGGCGTGTCCTTGCTGGGTTGGTTCTCATTACATCACATCGATTCCCTTCCTGTCACGTGACCTGGCTCTGCTGGAGGCCAGCTAGCCTCCTGTGTCCCTCAATAAGCAACGCGGAGTTAGATAGTCGAGTAGTGATGGGGGAGAGCCAGCTTTCACGAACCCCAAACAGGCTGGAGCTTTCAGTAAGTCAGGGTTCTGTCTTCTCTCTTTTTAATTAGTTTTTAATTAGTTGTTTTTAATTAGTTTCACAAGTCCCTGTGTAGCCCACTTTTGTCAACAGCTGACTGAGAGGGCGAAAGTGTAGTTCTCTCAACCTCTCTGGTATCACACGTGTAGTAAACCTTTCTGTAGATCCACCACTGTCAGTCATCGGCCTTGTCTGGGTTCTTTATTAACTATTTGTTCCTCATGTCTCTGTTTCAGACAGGGGCGTAGCAAGGAATTCTGGGACCCCTGAAAGAATATTGCTCTGGGCCCCCCCATGTTTAATAAAACAATATATTTCTTAGATTTTCTCCCCCCCCCCCCAAGCTGTGGGCCCCCTAGAACTATCTCCACCTTTCACCCCGCAAGTAAGGGCGCTATTTTCAGACATCATGTGAATATCTGTATTTTTAATTGGCTTCAGAAGTCCCCGTGTGTAGCCCACTTGCATCAGTGACTGACTGGGACGGCTACAGAGTCCAGTGTCTCCTAACCTCCCCCGTGTCACAGGCGCCATAAACCTTACATCCACTGCAGCGGAAACTTGCCGTTTGCTCTGCTGCAATCAGCCATACATTCTGTGGAGCGGGACACTTAAGACAGGGAACGTGTCCAAGAGTCTCAGGCGTCACGTCGTCACGGGAGACGAAGGATTTATTTTCGCCCCGTTTCGTTACAGCTGCGCGGCGCACCCAGACGCCCGCCCCACTTGCGGAGGCGGGTTCCGCACGTCTGGGACATCGGGTGGGGGGGGGGCGGGCGACGGTAAATTCAGCCGTCTGCTCTGCAGGAAGTGGCTGCGGGTTGATGCGTGTCTCCTAAGTGCTCCGTGATGTGGGCTCGGACTGTTCCAGCCGAAAGCCGTCTGAGGCCACGCCGCCATTCGCCCTTGCAACGAGGCGGAGACCTTGAGTAAAATGTTGCTGTGGCAACTGCTTAACCTGCACCGTGCGGATGTTCGGATGTATAAATGGCTGTACGTTCGATTGCTTGCCTGAAGCCATCTAAGGCACTAGCGATCATCCAGAGCGAATTTCATGTAATGCTGATGGACACCTACTCATGGATGTTCGATGAGAAAGGTTTTACCTTGTTGTTGTTCCATAGCGATAAATGCAAAGCAATTTCATGTAATGCATGGACACATTTATTTATAGAAAGGTTTTTTGGGTGAGGTTCATGGTCTCAGATTGAAACTAGACTGCGCCAGTGCTGACTGTGGCCAGTAGCTCCATAGGGTGATGTGTAATAGTCGACTGTGTTGCCCAGGGTAAGGGGCGGTTCAGTCGGTCAGGGGCCCGCGTTTCATCGCTCTCTAGTGATCCCTGGCTATGGACTGCATGCCAAATTCATTTATAAGAGCTCTTCCTCTGACTCTCGCTGTGGGCTGCGATGTGAAAAGAAGCAGCTGGTGACACCCCATCTTTCGGAGGGGAACCACGGCTGTCTCCACTGTCCCAAATCGGGCGATCGCGCATGAACGCGGATACAAATAGTAATCGGGTTTTCCGAATTAGGGTGGAAATTGGACATGCTATGCCCCACTTTTTTGCACAAAATTTACAAGTAAGTAATTGCTTCATTAATTAATTTCATTAAAAAAGCTAATTCACATAAAACAGACCTTTGGACTGAACCCCATTTTTTCCATTTTGCTTGACACGACCCTGAGCTGAACCTCTGAGCCGCTACGTGTAACCGATCTCTGCTCAGAGATGTCTGTTTCCCTGGCAGAGAGAGAGGGAGAGAAAGTTACACGGCGGTGACTGCGTGTGACACTGAATCGTGTGCCTTGTGTCAACTTTCCACACTCACCTTTTCACTTTTTTTCCACCAATTTTTTTTTACCTGTTCCCCCCTTTTTTTCCCCTTAGAATAAGCAGCTCTGCCTCTCGAGACTGCGCTACCCCACTCACTCCTGCACACCTGAAACAGGTGCACCTGGCACATCGCTGGGCAGAACTAATGAAGTGGTAACCACGGGAACCCTTACTGGCTCGAAGCCGCCCAACCCTGAGTGGGATGAAGTTGAGTACATATCAGAGGTTAAGACTCAATCCTGTGACTGTATGGGTTCATATATGTTTACTCCTCGGTATGAGTGGTGACCGCACGTACAACATACATTCTTTGGAGAAACAGCTCTTTGTTTAATTAAGGGGTTTCCCTTTTTTTCGTTTCATGGGGTTTTACTTTTCAGGAGTATTTTAATGTATTTTAGTCAGCGGCCTCTTTGAGAGCTGAAATTCTGCTCCCTGCCAGAGAGGGCGCTGCAGAGAGGGGTGTCAGATGCTCATATCCATAGCCCCTCTTCCCCAAGTGGCATGAGCTTCTCACTGCAGTCAGAACAGCAGAAACCCTGCCCATCTTCTGACACAGACTTAAGATGCACTTTTTCAGCTTTCCCCCATGGCCCATATCCTTTCTTCTCTCTCTCTCTTTCCTTGGATTTCATTTTGAATAATGTTATTGGTACAGGTGTGTAAAACAGATTGTCTCTCTTTTCATGCTTTCTTGTTACAATGCAAATCGTTGTTTGTGTGGTTAACCTTAGCGCTCAGCGTTTGTAAACGGGCCTCTGTGCCTTCTTGGTGATATCGCATTTTCGTATTCCTGCGAGCACCACCGATGTTCGCCACTACTGCTGCTCATCGCCGTGGATGAGACCATCTGCCGAGTGATTTCGATGTAAATACACTGTAATCCCAGGGCCAGAGTCACGGCTTTCCTCACGAGAAGCCTTCTGTTCCTTGAAAGTCACAGTTTCTTAAATCTGAGGTACTCGAAGGCTGTGAGCTCTGAAAGAAAATGGGCTGATGGGTCGAGAAAGTTTAGGCGAGGCCTGTGCTGTGTACTGTCTGTCCTACTGAAGACTAACCCTTCATCTGATATTGCAGACATTATTATCTGATTCTAATGCAATCCTACTGACCTGTAGGCTGCAAAATGGTGTTTTTAATTGATTGGTTTTATTGGATAATTAAATACGACAGAATCGGAGATATCCCTGAAGACGTACGCTATAATTTTTGCTCTCCGTCTTATTCCCATTTTTCCAGAATTTTGCTTTTTTTTCTAAACCGACCGACCCCTTTCACGCTTTTACTTTGGCGTGTCCTCACCTGACAGGGCTGTGTGATGACATCAGCTGCCTGTGTGCTCTCAGGATAGCAGTTTATTCCGCCGCCTGTCAGCACCTTTCCTCCACAACACTTTATCCCCCCCCCCCCAGCACATCAAAAGATCAGAGAGCGTCCCCCGGTGGTTCTGCAGGTGGGGGGTGGTGTGGCAGGGGGGACTGGGGCTGTTATTCTCTGTGCTGTCAGCCCATTTCCACACCTGTGTGGCTGGCAAGGGGAGTCCCACGAGGTCAAGGGTCACGGAGAACGTGTTCAAATGTGTGTCGGTTCGCTCCGGAGGGTTCCCGGTAAAACGGTCCTAACTGAAAAATAAAAAAAAAATACTGAGCCTCGGGGTCCCTGGTCTGCCGGTCGTGAGGGAAGCTGACAGCCGCTCAAAACCAGGGTTTTTTTCTCTTCCTCTTCTTCTCTTGATATTCTTCCAGTCTTTTTTAAACCTTGAACCATCCATCTGGAGTGGTAGAGAAGTGATTGGCTGCATTCAGGACCCTGATGAAGGCTTGTTATTCTATGACAGAGTAACTCAAGATGCCTCTTCCCCCTGTTCTTTTGTTGGACTTTATCTCCTTGGTTTTCAGTTTCTTGCTTGTTTTTCCTATTCTTCCAAAGAGCGCTGTTCCATGACTTTCAATCCTGTAAGTGTGTGTGCATATGTGTGTGTGTGTATGTTTGTGTAGTGTGTCTGTGTCTATGTGTGCGTGTGTGTGTGTGTGTGTGTGTGTGTGTAGGTGCGTGTGTGTATATGGTTGTGTCTGTGTGTGTGTGTGTATGTTTGTGTAGTGTGTCTGTGTCTGTGTGTGTGTGTGTGGATGTGCATATGTGCATGTATGTGTGTGTATGCCTATTTGTGTGTGTGTGTATGTGGGTGCATGTGTGTATGTGTATGTGTATGTGTATGTGGGTGCATGTGTTTGTGTATGTGTATGTGTGTGTGTGTGTGTGTGTGTATGTGGGTGCATGTGTGTGTGTATACTGCATATAAATGTAGGTTATGTGGGTTGAAAGGGTCTGTAAATTAATCCAGGACAGCAGGAGGTTCGGCTGCCTCCCCCCCCCCCCTCCCCCGGTTTGCTCTGCAGCATCTGTCTGCGTCCGGACCTCGGTCTTCATTTAGCAAATGGACGGGGTCTGTGTCCCTGCATTAATATTGCATGCCAGACAGCAGGCCCAGCCTTTTCCACACGGGACAGGTTCCTGCAGCTGATTTCTAGCTGGCGGTATCACAAGCTTGAGAGATTCAGTCCGCTGAGAAGGAAGGGAAGGAGTCACAGGGGGGCATTGTGAATACGTATCTATTTTTTTTTTTAAACAAATATTTTGTCTGCAGATTTGTCTTTTAAATGCACTGTTGTACTTGCAGGCAGAGAGCTCTGCTAATCCTCGAGAGAGCAGACTAGCATACTTTTCCTTTCCTTTGAAATCCATGTGGCAAGCAGTGTAGCATAATGGCTAAGGAGCTGGTCTTGTAACCTAAACGTCTGAAGTTCGATTCCCAGGTAGGACACTGCCGTTGTACCCTTGAGCAAGGTGCTTAACCTGCAGTGTTTCAGTATATATCCAGCTGTATAATTGGATGCAATGAATGCAAATGCTATGTGTAAAAAAAGGTGTGTAAGTCGCCCTGGATAAATGCCTGTAATGTAATGTAATGCAAGCCACTGTTTCTTCACTCGGCTGAGCTGAGCAGTCGTCATGTAGGAGTAGGGTTCCCGTGCAGCTGTTGCCTGCAGAATGCAGTCGCCCGATTGGTCGGGTGATTCGCTCTTGCAGGATGGGATTGGCCCTCTGAAACTCTCCCCCGCCTTGGCGATGCTAAGCCCAGTCATGTGCCACCCTGTAGGGATGCCAGCTGCAGACAGTGCTGCCTGCTGACAGAATCTGATACCAGCTTATGGAGCTTGCCACTATATTATATACTAGATACTATATATTAGATACAGCTAACATAGCATAACATGACATACAGTAACACACAGTAACATAACATACAGTGACATACAGTAACATGACATAACATAATGACGAGAGCAGGCCATTCAGCCCAACAATGCTCACCATTTTCCTGACTAAATTTGTGCTCTGATTACCTATAGACTACACAGTATTTAACACCGTATCAAGCCTAGTCTTGAAAATGCCTCTACTACCTGACCGGGCAGCTACGTAAATATAGTTTATTATCAAAGTAGGTATGGCTGAGTAAAATGTTGGTCTTATGGTAGTTTATTTAGCTACAATACAAATGGAGTCACTGGGTTGACACTACACTTAGTGATTATAAATGGGCTGTGGCCCATGGTGATGCTGCAGTTTTTGTATTGCTATGAGTAACACTGATGTTCTCCACTACTGTTCATCACTGTGGATAAGAGCGTCTGCTAAGTTATTGTAATGTGATGTAAATGTAATGTAACATTATAAACCTGTGCGTCAGCGAGAGGAACCACCAAACAATCCCCATTTTGTATATGCATGTGTCAAAATGTGAAGAAAAAAAACTTTTGGACATTTCTATAAAAGTAAATTATTTGGTAGTGAGACACTCTGGGCTGTTGTGAAATGTCACGGTCTGATTTCATATGAGGAGGCTGTGTGCGCTATCAAGGCTGTCGCGCTGCTATTAATGGTCATAATAAAAAGGCTAGCTGACTTCCCACACTAAAGTGTAGTCATAATATTTTACATTTGTCACATCCGAAAGGTTAAAGATGCTTCACTGCACTTTAATTTACTCTTTAAATTAAATTGAACTACACAGATTTGCCAGTGGTTGGGAGGATTGAATTGTGAATCTTTTTTTTTTTTTTTCTCACTCCAAAGACACGGCAGCCATTTTTATTACTTGTGTCACAAACCTGAGCTGATTTTTTTTTTTGGAGGTTGACTCGGTGTCAGTTGAAAATCTTTGCTCTGTTTTGTGTGTGGTAGGGTGTTGTATGGCATTTAATATGTTCCACTAAACCTGAGCTGATTTTTTTTGGGAGGTTGACTCAGTGTCAGTTGAAAATCTTTGCTCGTTTTTGGCGTGGTTTGGGTGTGTGGCATTTTATTATTTGTCCAAACCTGAGCTGATTTTTTTTTTGGGGTTGACTCAGTGTCAGTTGAAAATCTTTGCTCTGTTTTTTGGCTGGTTTGGGTGTGTGGCATTTTTATTATTTGTCGCAAACCTGAGCTGATTTTTTTTTTTGGTGGTTGACAGTGTCAGTTGAAAATCTTTGCTCTGTTTTTGTGCTGGTTTGGGTGTGTGGCATTTTTATTATTTGTCGCAAACCTGAGCTGATTTTTTTTTTTGGAGGTTGACTCAGTGTCAGTTGAAAATCTTTGCTCTGTTTTTGTGCTGGTTTGGGTGTGTGGCATTTTTATTATTTGTCACAAACCTGAGCTGATTTTTTTTATTTTTTTTTTTTGGAGGTGGACTCAGTGTCAGTTGCTCTGTTTTTGTGCTGGTAGGGGTTGTGTGGGCGGGTGGCCGGCGTGTTGGTGTGGGCAGAAGGATTCTGCGGCGTTATAAATCACTCCAGCGAGAGCATTTCGGCTCATTTTATGTGCTGACCGGGTGGAATGAGGAGGGCAGGTGTTTAGATGCAGGTTCCGGTTTGCGATGTTGGTTCTCAGCCAAATCCTACTCCACTCCGCTACCCCTTCTCATTAAAAAACAGTTTAGCGCACGACTCTGCAACATAAACAAGTTACGCATCGTTATTTTTCGCAATTGTTTAAAATACTTTTTCCTCAAATATTTTATTTATCGTTTTCCTTCTTTCTTTCTACATCAGACTGTTTTTCATCGTGCTCGCTCACGTTCTCTCTCTCTTTCTTCCTCTCTCACTTTCATTTTTTACCTTCTGTTTAGAGCCTCTAGCGGGGCTGCCACTCTTGATTTATATTCCCTGGTCTTCAGACTCTCCACTGTGCAGCTGTGCAGAGCTCTAGGTTCCCTCTGATTCCTCATTCTGTTTGCAGCCATGCAGAGCGAATGCGAGTGAATACCTGTCTTATATCCACCTACCTCATCTGAATTCATGTCAACCCTCCAATCAGCCATAAGCCAACTGCACAGACTGCAATCTTAATAAAACACACCCCTACTCAGAGCACAGTACCGATATCAACCCTACTCACAGAACACAGTATCAATATCAGTCCTACTCGTAGAACATAGTACCCACATCAGCCCTACTCATAGAACGTAGTACCCATATCAGTCCTACTCATAGAACATAGTACCCATATCAGCCCTACTCATAGAACATAGTACCCATATCAGTCCTACTCATAGAACATAGTACCCATATCAGCCCTACTCATAGAACACAGTACCGATATCAACCCTACTCTCAGAACACAGTACCCATATCAGCCCTACTCATAGAACATAGTACCCATATCAGCCTTACTCATAGAACATAGTACCCATATCAGCCTTACTCATAGAACATAGTACCCATATCAGCCTTACTCATAGAACATAGTACCCATAGCAGCCCTACTCATGGAACACAGCACTACAACACAGCACTAGTAGGATATCTGCCCTGCTATATTGAAAACTGCAGAAATATTGCATACCAAAATCGGGCGTGTAATTTGCTACTTATCAGAATGAATTGACAAATTGCCTCATTTAGAAAAGCAGGGTTGCTTTTAATAAACCGTCACCAATAGTTTTGGAGCACTGATTGTTGTCTAGACATGTGGCTGGTAACTATGCAAAGATGTGATGTCATCGGAGGGGGCGGGGCTAGCTGCCCGGTGCTCTGGATTCCCATTGGTGCCTGCCTTGCGTCATGTTTGTTCCTCTTACTCTCCCTCCATCTGGTCCCTGCTAATTGACTCCATAGACCAGCCTGCCTTTGTAGCCTCCATTGTCTCCTGTAAGGGGTAATACAAGAACCTCCCCCCCACCCCCATCCCGTGTCTGTTTTCCTCTCTCTCTCTCTCTCTCTCTCTCTCTCTCTCTCTCTCTCTCCCTCCCTCTCCCTCACTGGGTCTCACTACTGTGCTATTGGCTGATGGCCACTGCTGCATATGGGGTGGATTTTCCCTTTCTTGTCTAAGCCCCTCCCACTCTCGTACATGTGTCCTGTTGCTCCCCAGGCAGGGAGGAAGCCCTATGCCCCTGTCCAGCATTAACCCCTCCCCCCATCCCCAGCACCATCCGCAACCCCACTTTCCCCACTCACTAGGTTTGGCCAATCACCACTCTGTCACATCCTCTTACTCTTTCTCTCTGACCAATAAACATGCAGTCATGTGCTCTGACTATGTCAGTGACAGTATAATTGCAAATACCCTTCTGGCTTTACACACACACACACACACACACACACACACACACACACTCCCTCCCTCTCTCTCTCCCCTCCCCTCCTTTCTTCTCACTCTATATAAACCATTGAAGTGGAATATTACAGGATTATCCCTCAGTCAGCGATACACACACTCACAGGCACACACACACACACCACACACACACACACACACACACACACGCACACGCACATACATGGTGGTACACACACACACTGTCTCTCTCTCACACACACACACAACACACACAAATGCCCACACGGGACCCTGGTCAGCAGAGATGCGCTGTATCACACAATGATGAGAAAGCAGAGAAGGAGCTGTGACAGGTGAGGGAGCGCGGTTCAGGCAACCCCCTCGGCCTTATGGGCGACAGGGAGTAGACGTGGAACGCGCTTTTAGATACACCACCTGCACATCTTCCTCTGGGAGCAGCCCCTCTTTATTCTCTATATTATACATATTAAAATAATATTTTCTGTTAAATATTTTCTGTTATTTACATATTATTTCACCCAATTTTTCCTTCCCCCTCCCCCCCCTACCCCTCATTATTTCCCATGATGCTTTGCGAGGCGCGTGCTGTTTGTTGTGCTGTGTGCTGCTCCGCTGCCAGGCCGCGCCGTGGGGTTGGGGGACGTTACGCAACGGCGGAATAATCCGCCGCGCTGTACGCGCGACCGCAGAGGCAGGGGGCGGGGCCTTGGGCAAATTGATTGGCGCGAATCGATGGCGTGCGTTTGCCGTTCCGACGGTCACCTCTAAACCGACAGGATAAGCTGTTAGAGGGGGCGTTGTGAGGCGTTTGATGTGTTATTGGTTTTTTGGGATGTTGTTTGCTATCTGACTGGCACGTTCGTGGCTTTCCAGGATAATTGAATCAATGCTCAAGTGTGTCACATGACCTGCCGATCAGAAATGTTTGCTTTCCATCATATTGTAGCTTCCGGTTTTTTCTTAACTTTTAGAAGCACAGAAATGCATTTTTTTTTGCTTTTTAAATTGCCTAGTTGTGTTTGCCAAGGACTGTCTTATTCTGGTGAGACTGAAATAAAGTGTTATTCCCACTGACTGTTTTGTAACTGTTGTGTTGTGCCATGATGCAGAAAGTGTTTGAACATTCAACTGAACACAAGCTAAAATTCTTGGCTCGATAGGCAACACCTGGATAACACTGCTAACCTTTCTGGGTTCTTTTTAATTACATATTTCCCTTATCTCATCTGTATTTATCAGCCGACTATTTTAGCTGAGATTACAGTGTCACTGTCAGCCAGTGCTATCTTGGTTGAGCATGTAACCATTTCCAATCATCTCATTTTTTAATTGCCTGTACTATAATATTTTTTTTTAAAGGAGCAGTTCTCTACAGTAATTGGTGAATTATATATATCTAATCCAGCCATGGACCTTGGATGGGACAAAATACCTCAAAGCCTTTCATTCATAAGAATGAATGTATCCCATGATGCTCTGTGTTAAAAACAGAGCTTTGTGTGACATACACTGTGTGGAAATTATTTGCACCACATTGAGCTGCATATGCTTATCTGGTTTTAATATGTATTAAAAATTTTAATTTCTCTGAATGATCGTGTTCAACTAACTGGCGTCTGCATTCAAATGCTGCTCGATAACAAAATAAATAGTTTTATTCTCACATTAACTTTAAGAAGCAGAGCCTAAAAGCTGCTTAACATAACGTAACATTTTTTCAATAAAACGTTTGTCTGCGGAGTACTACACTCCTAGGGGAAATTAAATCCTGATCAAATGCTGAGTTTATGCAAGTAATAGAGTGAATTTGTCTGGATTATTTTACTGTTACATTTCTTGACAGTGTTATTATGGCAAGGTTGGGATTTACAAACGCAAGCTTTCTCTTTATTATTGTTATTATTATTATTATTATTTTATTTTTAAGACAGGGGTGATTTGTTACTTCCTTGGCTGTGCAGGGCTTTCTCAGTGGCCCACACATTTTGGGAGAGAGTGTAGGATGTGGGCTGTGGGCCTTGCTAGTGGGTTAGAGATGAGCGGAGGAGGCTGAGAAGAACGGTGCATTATAGCAGAGGAGGCTGAGAAAGATGGTGCGTTATACAGGGGCTCAAAATGTCAGCCGTGTTGTTGGAGCCCGAGTCTGGGTCAGGCTGTCTGCCTCTGACATTTGTACTCGGAGAATAACAGCTCGTTTCCGCGAAAGGACTGTGGCGGGGTGTGTGTACAAAGCCGCTGTGGGTGTGGTGTGAGCCCTCCACAGGGATGCTGCCGGAAGGCCTATCTGGTCAAGGAGGGGAAAGTAGCTATTGGCTGGATAGTGCACCAAAAAAAAAGATTAGCTAATGGTGATTATACTAGGAGAAAAAAGTCTAGGTTGGTTGAATGTGCACAGCGTTGTTACATGCCACTGACCTAGTATGCACAGTTATTCTGTCACAGAGCACAGTTATTCTGTCACAGAACGCAGTTATTCTGTCACAGAGCACAGTTATTCTGTAATAGAACACAGTTATTCTGTCACAGAGCACAGTTATTCTGTAATAGAACAGTTATTCTGTCATAGAGCACAGTTATTCTGTAATAGAACACAGTTATTCTGTAACTGAGCAGTTATTTAGTGATTCCGTAACAGATCCGGTATAAAATTGTGCTGTAATCGAGCAGGGTTATTCAGTGATTCTGCGATGGCACGCAGTTGTTCTGTGAGGTTGAGGCGGTGTGTGAGGACGCAGTGGGTTCTGCCTGTTTGGCTCCTCCTCTCTTTTCTGTGACAGTGAGAAATGTGCGCTGATGATGAGCGGTGGAGCGGCGCTGCGTGACTCAGTCACCGCTGCTGCAGACTGCAGAGCGCAGTCCGTTCCCACAGGACAATCACACCGCTGGCTGCAGAGGCTGCGCGGGTGAAATCAGCTGTGCTGCTTCTCGCCACGTTTCACAGCATCCAGAGCCCAGGGTCACAGTGCGGAGTCTGCAGATCAGGGGGATCACAGAAGCACATGTACACATGCACACAGACAAACACGAGTGCGCACACACGCACACACATACATGCACACATGCACACAGACAAACACAAGTGCACACACACGCACACACATACGTGCACATGCACATGCACAAACACTCACACACTCACATGCACACATACACACAAACACAAGCGCACACACATTAACACACATACAGGCACATGCACAAACACTCACACACTCACATGCACACATGCACACAGACAAACACAAGTGCACACACACACACACACATACATGCACATGCACAAACACTCACACACTCACATGCACACATACACACAAACAAACACGAGTGCACACACACGCACACACATACATGCACATGCACAAACACTCACACGCTCACATGCACACATACACACAAACAAACACAAGTGCACACACACGCACACACATACATGCACATGCACAAACACTCACACGCTCACATGCACACATACACACAAACAAACACAAGTGCACACACACGCACACACATACATGCACATGCACAAACACTCACACGCTCACATGCACACATACACACAAACAAACACAAGTGCACACACAGCCACTACCACATACATGCACATGCACAAACACTCACACACTCACATGCACACATACACACAAACAAACACAAGCGCACACACATGCACACACTAACACACATACATGCACATGCACAAACACTCACACGCTCACATGCACACATACACACAAACAAACACAAGCGCACACACATGCACACACTAACCCACATACATGCACATGCACAAACACTCACACACACACACAAGCACGCACACACAATCACACAAACACAAGCACATGCACACACGCACACAGTAATATGCACACACAAGCACATACACAAGCACACACACACACACACAGGCACGCACAAATTCACTTTTGGAGCTGATTAATGCTTCCGTGTCTCACGCTGTCTGCAAGTCTCCCTGAACACAGCTGCCTCTGGCCTGTCGTCGGGGTACAGTAGATGATTGACAGGCGTGTTTCATTGCAAATGGCTGCCGGTCCCTTGTAGTGCATCACGCTCACCTCAGGGACTGGTGTTTTATTGCATCCCTTAACCACAGGCAGCAGGCACAGCCCAGAAACAGCACTTCCTTCTCCATGATGGCGTAAATCTGCCGCGATAAATTCCGCACGGACAACAGCAAGTATTTCTTCACACAGAGAGCAGTCGCTGTGTGGAAGAGCCAGCCAGGTCATGTAGTAGAGGCAGGAACTCTGGGGGGTTTTCAAGACCAGGCTTGATACAGTGCTAGGTACTACTAGTTTGTAGGTAAATGGTGAGCACTAGGTACACTTTAGTGGTAGGAAAACGGAGAGCATTGTTGGGCTGAATGGCCTGTTCTCATTGTTATGTTGTGTTGTGTTGTGTTGTGTTATGTCTCATTACGTTACATTGTGCTACATTACGTTATGCTACGTTATGTTTTGTATCGTTGCCTCTGTGTCTCGTTTCAGTGCAAACAGTTGTGACCTTTAATGTGGGGTATGGTGCGCAGAGGAAGAAGCAGCATTAGTCAGGAGCACGAAACGGCGTTTACGTTCCAATTACGGTGCTGAACGGGAGCGCGAGCGCGCCGTCTCTTTTTCTAAAGCGTTTTGGAAACCAGAAAAAAAAAGAAAAAAAAAAGAAAATCAATGGTCAATTATTGAAACGTAGAGATGTGAATCATCTCGCTCGAAACGTTGAAGAGCGGCCCTGCCCGCGGCTGCCTCCTGCTGCCAGGTTTCAGGATGACAGGCGGTCTAATGGCGTCGCGGGGAATGCGGCTGAAAGGGTCATCTGTGCAGTGATGGCTCATTCATAATGAGGCGCGTCTCTTTAATACGCCACTGCAGAGAGCTCGGACGTGGCGTCTCTCACCGCTTTACTTACTACGATGCGCTTCGAAAGGTTTCACTGAAGGAAATATAAACCTTTCTTTGTAATGCACCGTCATACATCATACTAAATTATGAAGCTGTTAACCGTTAGGTAACATCTAAAACCCGTTTTATATATTTTTTTTTCTTATGGTTTAATTCCTTTTACAGTTATTTATTAAATTTATTAAAAGGTTACAACTATTTCTCAATACTGAGTTCACTTATACAGGCGTTAAGCACAACAGCAGTCTATGTGGACCAACTTTGACACAAAAATGCATTCCATGACCACCGCTTTCAAAATTCTTGAATTCACACTCAACCGCCAGCAGTGCCACATGCTTCTATTGTGAGAATGTTCCAGCAAACCAACAGGTAATATATGCATTCTGAAAGGGCATCTGACTGTACTATATATTACATATATACATTTCTTATGCTATCGACAACATACAAAAGAAACACTAAAGAGCACAGAATGGTTTACTGCTTCAAAGACAGACATAAAATGATGCACCGACTGTAATGCTACCTGTTGTTCGTGTTTTTTTAGGCCTTTGTGTTATGAGCGATGAAGTGTTCTCATCGGGAGGAAACTAGTGCCAGTGTTTTGGTAGCTTCGGTGCATTTTGGGTTTGAAGGACATGGTGCCGGCACGGTCAGCATTTTCGCAGAGGTGTGCTTTTGCCTCTCAGAGCATCTGGGTGGTTTTTCTCACCTCGGCCTTCGGTGAGACTAGCAGACTGGTGATTGGATCAGAGAAACCAGGCCATAAGGCCATGAAGACGGTTTCACCTGGGCAGCTTGTGACAGCAAAATCTCACACTGGCAACTTCCTGTATGTATCCCTCCCGCCAGGAACAGATTAGCGTCTTCTGCTCGTAGGAGCACCTTGAGCATGAGTTTCACAGGCATCGCACAACGCTACCACAGTGCTAGCATACTGCCCTTACACGGACGCTGCGCTCGCTAATTTATCATTCTGACACCCCTTTGCCTCCACTGCTCAGAAACTGTTGGCAACCTTGTTGGAATTCTGCGCTCTCCCCGGCCTTGTGAGTGTTGCCGTGGTGATGTAATGATGATCGGGTAGCTGAAGTGGCCTCGCCGCATTGTGACATCACACATGAGTGTGTTCTGCCAGCAGGGTTCCTGAGGCCTGTTGTGATGGAGGTTTTGAGGGAAGCGTTCATTCTGACGGTGCCAAGGCGGGTCAGGCTGTTCCCCTGGTGTCTGTCTGTGTGTCTGCAGTGACTCAGCACCTGAGATACACTGTGAACAGCTGCTCCAGTTTGACTACACACACACACACACACACAAAAATATATACAGCACACACACACACGCCACACATACAATACACACGCAACACATAGAACACACACACGTTCACACACACACACACACACACGCAAATATATATACAGCACACACACACATACCACACATACAATACACACGCAACACATAGAACACACACACACACACACAAAACATACAACACACACATGTTCACACACACACACAAATATATATACAGCACACCCACACACATACAATACACACACAACACATAGAACACACACACCCATACAAAACTTACAACACACACACATACAGCACATACAACACACACACATGCTCACACACGCTCACACACACACATACAACACACACACACACAGGGAGAGATGGATTAGCGAGTTACTTTTATTTTCGCTAATGCAGTGCATCCTCTTAACTCACCACATCCTCAGGTACTCTGTCTTTTAAACTTTTATTGACTCTCAATCCCCCTCCTCCGATCTGCTGCTCTTAAACTGCAAATCGAATGTAAAATGTGTCCCTGTGGCAAGATCACATGAAGGTGTGTGAAAAAATGAGTGTCCTGAGAAAGGCACTGTTAAAAAGCGTAAGCATTTCTTTGCACAGGAGGTAATAACTGAGTCAGTAAACTCGTAGATTTCCTAGAGAGCATGAGCATGAATCTTTTTTTTATTTGTCAGGTTCACTGTTTGCAACATGTATTTCTCATGCACAGATTACCTAACCCCATGCTAATGCTTTAAACAAACCCTATCTCTGTATTGTTGGTTATGTTTATTATTATTATTCCAATGCAGTCATTAAAAGTCACCCACATTTGTTCTCTCAAATGTCCAAATTCAGGTATCGAATTAGGGTGAATTTGGGTGATAGACATACCAAGCTTTTGTCTGCTTGACATCTTCATTGTACTGTACGTCCAACTAAGGTTACATTCAGTGTGTTTTCAATGTTAATACTGTATGCTTAATTACAGAAGATTATATTGAGATTAAATATTGTGTCATATGGATCATAGAGGACTTTGTGTGGAGCATCTTGTCTAAAGATGGTATTTCACGGGCGGGGTGTTCTGCTGGGTGTTTACACTGTAATCTGTAATACTTCCTGTGAATTCATTACCCTCTCTCGTTTCTCTCTCTCCCTCTCTCTCTCTTTCTGTCCTCTCTCTTTCCCTCTCTTTTTCCCTCTCTCACTCTCACACCCCCTCTCTCTCCATCCCTCTCCTCCTCTCACTCTCTCTCCCCCTCCTCACTTCTACTCTCCCTCTGTCTTCCCCCTCTTTCTCTCACTCTCACACCCCCCCTCTCTCTCCCTCCATCCCTCTCCCCTTCTCTCTCTCTTTCTCACTCTCTCTCCCCTCCTCTCTCTCTCTCTCCCTCCATCCCTCTCCCCCTCTCTCTCTTTCTCACTCTCTCTCTCCCCCTCCTCTCTCTCTCACTCTCACCCCCCCCCTCTCTCACAGTGCATGAAGATCACTGCTCTGCTGCAGACGTGTACAGCTCCGGGCCTGCTCTATCACAGCTAGGAAAATGTCTGGCTCCTACGACGAATCCGCCAGCTTCGAAGAGGCCACAGACAGCTTCTGGGAGGTAAAGGCAGCTGCTGCTCCTCCAGGGTTTCATTTATCTCTGCATCGTTTCAGTGGACGGCCCACTGGTCGGTGGCTTCCAGGTCACCCAATCCCAAGCTGTTCCAAAAATTGTGTTATCCAGACCTGTTAAGATCTTAAAGTGGGAGCGCCACAACAGAGCTCCACACTGAGGTCCAAATACTAAAGGAAAAGAACAGTTATTTTCCCTCAATTAACCTGTTCCTGTCTGTTTGGGTTGTGACTGTTTTTGTTTGGGCTATGACTCTACCTGTGTTTGGGCTGTGACTCTTTCTTTTTTGGGCTGTGACTCTATCCTGTTCGGGCTGTGACTATTTTTGTCTGGGCTGTGACTCTATCCTGTTTGGGCTGTGACTCTGTTTATGATTGGACTGTAAGTGTTTCCGTTTAGCCTGTGATTCTGTTCCCATTTGAATTTTGACTGTCTCCATTTGGTCTGTAACTCAGTTAATGTTTGCTACTCATTCTGAGCACGCACGGCTGCGCTGTCTGCCTCCTTGGCCACCATTCCGGCTCAAAGACTCCAGTGACATGGGCCAGCTCTGAGCTATGGGAGACCCTAGGCAAAGTGTCCTTTGGAGGCTTCCAGATAAATGTCTGGAGCCCCTTCACACGGACAGGGGGCCCTATGTCACCTTTGCCTGGAACCAGCTCTGGCAGTGAGCCTGCAGCCACTGCGTCAGACTCAGCAAGTGAGACGGGTATCATCTGGCACTCTCGTGAGGGAATCCCAGCCGTTTCTGAGACACAGGAAGCTGATGAGACTGTCTTCCTGTGGTGTGTGTGACTGTGTGTGTGCACACGCTGGGCGCAGATCTGTGTGTGTTCGAGTGCAATTGTGCGTTTGCAGATGTGTTAAACCAACCTGGATCCTGGAGATCTGCCGTCCTGTAGGTTTTAATTTCAACCGTGATTTGGCACTCCTGACTCTACTAATTAGCAGCTGTGTGAGATTTCAAGCTGTTTAATTAGGTGTGGCTTTGCTAGGGTTGGAGTGAAAACCTACATGATGGTAGATCTCCAGGAAAAGGGTTGGGCACCACTGAGTGACAAGGAGTAACCAAACGACCTGTGCCTGCTGGTGTAATAGAACGACAGACTTGCGATCAGGTGGCCTTCGGATGGAAAGGCGGAGGTGATGATGGCCTTTTTTTAAAGTGGACTGCTCTGCAAAGCCAGAGCAGAGCGTGGGCACAAATGTCCTTGGTGTGTTCTGTGGGCGTTCTAATGAAGTGTTGAAATTATAAAGGAAGTGAAGTGAAAATGTGTGTGTGTGTGCCTTCAGCATGATGGCCGGACTGCACATCGCTTTGGCAAGAACCCATAACGAACGGGAAAATGTTCCGGAACTTTGCACGAAGTGTTGCAAAAGTCAGTTTATTTATTTCTCTTGTTGATGCTTACATAATCCAGTTAAACGCAAGTGCGAAAGCAATTATGATGTCACAGTGCAGGCAGCGTGCGCAGTGTTCCAGAACTGCAGTGCCTGCAGCACAGTGATGGGGACACTGTGCTGTAGAAGGTTCTGTCTTTTGGGTGAGGCATTAAACCAAGGGTCCTGACTGACTCACTCTGTTCATTAAGATCCTGTGGTCATTTTTGGAAAAAGTAGGGGTGTTAAACCCAGTGTCTTGGGAAAATACCTACAAAAACTGTCTCTACATCTGTCCACCGAAGCACGACCAATATTGGACTGGCTGCACAATCTCCTGACACAGTCTCGCCAGCGTGATTCCTCGGGCCATCACTACGAAAGACAACTGAGTTCTCGGCTGACCTACCTGGTCTCCCTTACAAAGACCCTCCTGGTCGAAGTGTTGCAGCTATAAATCTGTGGGAGCTAAAAAAAAAAGCGTGAGGCCATCTTTTCTTTTATTTTCCACTGATAGGTACTCTTTCTGTTCTGCACCTGCACCCTACTTGGGCTGGATGTGCACACAGGCCTGTTCTTTCTTTACCTCAAATAAAGAGTAAATAAATGAACGTTGGCCGTGAATAAGCCAAATACCTGCACTGTGTTTGTATTTTCGATTGGCGGTAACGGAATGTTCCGTTAGGTTAGCCGCTCGCCTCGCGCGCTCTGCCCGTCATACGGGTGAAGTCAGCGGCTCCCCGTCGGGCCGCCCGACTCTCTGAAACACACGCGTCGCCGGGCTTGACTTCGACACGATGCGACGTGACGTGACGGGTGAAGCCAGAGCTGACCCTCGGAGGATAAACTGGCCTCAGCTGACGTTCCGCAAGTCGCAGATAAGCACTCCTCTGGCTATGGCTTTCAAATAATAATAATAATGGCAGGTGTTGTCAGGGGGAAAAAAGGGGGGTGTGTCGGCTTATTCTAGATCAGTTCTGGTGGCAGGAAGTAATCGCGGGAGGAAGGAGAGTACCTGAGCTGTGTCCCCCAGTGTGGTGGTTTTGAGAGACCTGGTGCATATTTAGGGGAAGAGCTCTCGGCTCCTTGTCCCCATCTCCCCTTGCCCCGTCAGAGCAGGGGTGTCACTCTGGTCCTGATGGAGCGGTTTGCATTACATCCACAGCGGGATGCCCCCTCTGCGCTGAGCCGTAGCATTACGCAACTCCACATGCAGGGACACGAGCTGAGGCTCCGCCCCCCTTCCCTGTCCGTCACACTATGTTAACTCACGCCCCTGCAGGCTTAGGGGAGGAGCTACGGGCTCCGCTGGTGCTGTGTTAAGGTAGTACCAGGCTAAAAGGGGAGAACAGCTGTCTATTGATATAGAGACTGTATAGCCACGATGCATACATACACAATATCATATATCCACAACACTGATTCCAGATCTGTAAGGAGTGTTATTAATAACTGAGCGAGTATGTGATTACATTATTTGGGAATGTGTGAATTGTTAAGGAGTGGCCCAGTGTGACACTAACCTTAATCACTGGTATTAATGTTCCATTAACTATCCTAATTCAGGGTATTTAAGGTGGACTTCGTTCATCTAAGTTTGAGTTCCACTTGATTTTTGTCTGTGATGATTTGTAATAGGACGCCCAAATGTTTGCAAATAATTGCGCACTTGTTCATTTGGGTGTAGTTATACGGGGTTCTCTTCCTATCGTTATATGGGCTTCTCTTCTGCTTGCTGCGTCACATTTAACATACTGGCTAATATAGTCCGTAAAGCTACAGTGTATTGCAAGGCAATGAATAAATGCATCGCACAGGTATTACCTGATATACTCATATTGTGTTTCAGTTATTAAATGGAGAGCTACACAGAAATGCAATATTATACAGGAAACAAATACAGTATAATGATCCTATAAATGTACGCTCAGCCTTTATTCCTCTTATTTTAATGTTAATGTGGTTCCTTGGCAGATCTATGCTTGTCCATTTGCTTCCCATTGTTGAGGATGTCGATCAAGGGTGTCCAGTCTTATCCATAAAGGGCCAGTGTGGGTGAAAGTTTTTGTTTTAGACTAACACTACAACACCTGATTCCACTTAACTAGGTATTGATTGAAGACCACAATTCGTTTTTTTTAGTTTAATCAGGTGCTCTATTACTGGGCTTAAAACAAAAACCTGCACCCACACCGGCCCTTTTTATGTAGATAATATGCAAATACCCGGTTATCACAATATCAGAATCACAATATCATTGTATCATAACGTTTGGTTATTCAGAGTAGTTCTGTGAAACCAACTGTATCTCTGAGAAATCTACTGTGTCTTGTGTTCATGATGTCTCCGTTCTGCATGCCTAAAATCAAGCTGACCCCTGACCCCTGACCCTGTGACCCTGTGACCCTCCTGCTCAGGTGGGGAACTACAAGCGCGCGGTCAAGCGGATCGACGATGGGCACCGGCTCTGCAATGACCTCATGAGCTGCATCCAGGAGCGTGCCAAAATCGAGAAAGCCTACAGCCAGCAACTGACTGACTGGTCCAAGCGGTGGAAACAGCTGGTGGAGAAAGGTCTCGGCGGGACCGCCTTGCCAAGCACATGCAAACTCGTGTCAATTTTTGAGTTCTAACAGTCATCATAAAAACAGTCTCTCTCTTCATAAAACAACTAACGTCATTTGTAAAGACCATCCAAGTATTTCGACTGATAGCGAATTGAATTCCTTTAGTGTTTATGTGGTATGCTTACAGTTGTCTGGAGTCGTAGCATTTCCTGAAAAGGATTATGGAAACGTGGTTGTCGTACTGTTTAGTAGTACGTAGCAGAGAAATGACGAAGCAGATATATTGACAGATATAGCATTACTGTTTGTGCACGAACACAGTTACATGCTTTATTTCTACAAATAAACTACTACCTTACTTCACTCTAGTGTTTCTTTTGCGCCTCTACATCTTGAAACCTATGCACTTGTTGTACGTCGCTCTGGATAAGAGCGTCTGCTAAATGCCTGTAATGTAATGTAATGTAATACAAAGGCCTGTGTCAGGGAGCCTCTGCTGGTGGAACCTGGTACTGCAGTAATTGAACATAGTAAGCATGTCAATGAATAGCAACAAGAAATAACAGCGTTGCTCTTGACACAATCAGAGATGGGATGTGCCGGGCTCCTGTGTCTCGCTGTCTCTCTCTGTACCCTGCGTCCCCTGACAGCATCTGTCCACTCCTTCTGTCTGCTCCTTCTGTCCGTCCGTCCGTCCGTCCCCCAGGTCCTCAGTATGGCACGGTGGAGCGCGCCTGGCTGGCGGTCATGACCGAGGCGGACAAGGTGAGCGAGCTGCACCAGGAGGTGAAGAACGGCCTGCTGAACGAGGACCTGGAGAAGGTGAAGAACTGGCAGAAGGACTCCTACCACAAGCAGATGATGGGCGGCTTCAAGGAGACCAAGGAGGCCGAGGAGGGCTTCAAGAAGGCCCAGAAGCCCTGGGCCAAGAAGGCCAAGGAGGTGAGGAGCGGGAGGAGGAGGGGTCGGCCTCCAGGGCGGCCGCCATTTTGAACGTCCATTACAGATTTACACCAAACACACCAATTCTTCTTTTTTTTTTTTTTTACAAATGGCACAAGATCAAAAATCAATTTCTTCATGAAAAAAAGAGGGTTGCCGGTTCGAGCCCCGCCCTGGGCGTGCCGAAGTGTCCCTGAGCAAGACACCTAACCCCTAAATGCTCTGGTGAATGAGAGGCATCAGTTGTAAAGTGCTTTATGAATGCAGTCCATTTACCATCTAAATGCTTACTCGTTTACAGCCAACCAAAGCCATTTCCTGGGGCTTGTGCTGGAAACACCGCTCATCCATAACCCCCCCAGCAGCTGTTAAGGATGGGGGGGGGGGTTAATAATGCTGGCTGCAGCTTCATTTTAGAGCCAGGTGCACCTGTTGCCTGGGGGGGGGGTACCTTCACACACTGAAGTTCAGGATGGAGGAAGGTTCAGCCGTTGCCGGGGAACACTAACATGAAATGATACACCGGGCTGTTTCGGACTCCAGAGTCTAATCCGGTTAACCCATCGGTCTAACAGACTGCCCCCCCCCTTTTTCACAGCCCTTAACGCAGTTCCTATTGGCTCTGCTAAACCTAATTAAGCCACCAGTCAGCAGGCAGAATAGTGGCTTCAGTAGGGCTGTGAGCTGGATAAGGTTCCCCCCCCCTTTCAGGGGCGAGTGCTGTAATGATCTCCAGCCCTCAGGCCTAATGCGTTTATTCGGCGGGTCTAAAGCCACGTTGAAGCCCCACCGCCGCTGAGGAGCGCGTATTGATCACAGGGCTGAGGCGTAGCGGCGTGGCCGCGGAGCTGGGTTTATCGCTCTCAGGATGTAGGGCCGATTCCCTGGTGGAAGTGCTGCTGCTGTTGATGCCCTTGAGCAAAGGCGCTCAGTTAATGTCCAGCTGTATAAAGCGAGCGTCTGCAATGGATGTAAGCGCTGGACAAAAGCACCTGCCAAATGCTCGGATCAGCCGTTCGGTAAAGGACACTGATAGTTGAGGACTGTGAGTATTTTCAGTATTTAATTCAAGGTTTTTTAAATATGATATATTAATGTATTCATAGCAGAACTCATAATGGATTTTTCATTAAGTGAGACAGTATTGTGCTGAACATGACAAACTCACACCGGGGATTTGGACCATAACTAAGGTTGAGAGACAGTACCTGAGGTGGATAAAATTAATTCTAAATTCATCAAGAATTTAGTATGCTTCAACATCTGCAGTGTGAGTGTGTATACGCATGTGTATGTGTGTGTGTGTGTGTAGGTGTGTGCATGTGTGTGCATGCATGTGTGTGTATATACATGTGTGCATGCATACACGCACGTATATTCATGTGACGTGCAGTGACAGACTGGGCCTCAAGGGGGCGCCTACTCTTCCCTGTTCCGCAGCTGGAGACCGCCAAGAAGGCGTACCACTTAGCGTGCAAAGAGGAGAAGCTGGCGTCCACCCGGGAGGCCAATAGCAAGGCTGAGGCCTCCGTCACGCCCGACCAGCAGAAGAAGCTCCACGAGAAAGTGGACAAGTGCAAACAGGACGTGCAGAAGGTGGGCCTCCTCTAGAGGGCAGTGTTGCCATCTCCACGTGTTCCTGTGGCTCCCACGTGTGTTAACTCCAGCGCTGGTAAAGTGAAGCTTCATTAAGCTCAGTGTGGGAGGAGCTGCTGCTGTGTCATAAGCTCACTGATATAGACTAATCATTGTGTTCTGCTGTTGTGTTGATTGGTTAAAAAAAAGGGGGTGATTGACAGCTAATTGTAACCCCGCCCATTCATTATGGGTTTTAGTGAAAGCTAAACCTCCTCCCATTACTATGTCAAGACAAATCCGTTCAAATCAAATCAATTTTATTCGTGTGACGCTTTTTTTTTTTTACAGAAAACTACGTGACATAGCTCTGGTCTCATCAACTGCAATAAAAACTGAGAGGAACAGTGTTATCCAGCTCAGCCACATATCTAGTTGGCGGTAATTTGATATTCAGACATCCTCCGCCTGCCTAAATTATAGATTCATTACACATTCAAAGTCAAATCCCACACTCTTTTTCCCCCCAAAACACGGTGTAAAATGCCAGTCTTTTCTCTGTAAATAATGAGTCACTGCAAATAGGTCTGCAATCATTTACACCTTCAGGCAGGAAAATGCATGCCGATGAATTACTCTCATTTCATGCACGACTCTTGGGCACTGCTCTGTGAATAACGATGAGCAATGCAATGCTGGGTCTCTCTTCATTTTACCGGGTTGCATTTAGAACTGTTTTCCATGAATTGTTGCCCACTTGGGGTTTTTGTGTTGTCCAAAGACGCATTTCCTAAGCAGAATTTTGGGGAACACGTCTTTAGAGAGACATTTCATCACTGTCTCCAGAGCCTTTTTTGTTTTTTGTTTTTTTTAAAAAAGGGGGGAGTGACTTTCACTCTACTTTAGCCCGAGACTCTGTGATGTTCCGGAACTTGTCCTTTCCAATTGTGGGGAGCCGGCAGTGGAAAATGGCTTTTTTTTTGTTGTTGTTGTCGTTTTTTTGGAAGACAAGATGGCAGGTCAGTGATTGACAGCTAATTGTAACCCCGCCCATTCATTATGGGTTTTAGTGAAAGCTAACCCTCCTCCCATTACTATGTCAAGACAAATCAGTTCAAATCAAATCAATTTTATTCGTGTGACGCTTTTTTTTTTTTTACAGAAAACTATGTGACATAGCTCTGGTCTCATCAACTGCAATAAAAACTGAGAGGAACAGTGTTATCCAGCTCAGCCACATATCTAGTTGGCGGTAATTTGATATTCAGACATCCTCCGCCTGCCTAAATTATAGATTCATTACACATTCAAAGTCAAATCCCACACTCTTTTTTCCCCCCAAAACACGGTGTAAAATGCCAGTCTTTTCTCTGTAAATAATGAGTCACTGCAAATAGGTCTGCAATCATTTACACCTTCAGGCAGGAAAATGCATGCCGATGAATTACTCTCATTTCATGCACGACTCTTGGGCACTGCTCTGTGAATAACGATGAGCAATGCAATGCTGGGTCTCTCTTCATTTTACCGGGTTGCATTTAGAACTGTTTTCCATGAATTGTTGCCCACTTGGGGTTTTTGTGTTGTCCAAAGACGCATTTCCTAAGCAGAATTTTGGGGAACACGTCTTTAGAGAGACATTTCATCACTGTCTCCAGAGCCTTTTTTGTTTTTTGTTTTTTTTAAAAAAGGGGGGAGTGACTTTCACTCTACTTTAGCCCGAGACTCTGTGATGTTCCGGAACTTGTCCTTTCCAATTGTGGGGAGCCGGCAGTGGAAAATGGCTTTTTTTTTGTTGTTGTTGTCGTTTTTTTGGAAGACAAGATGGCAGGTTGTCTGAGAGTGACAGGGCTTAGGATGCGGGACTCTGTCTAATTATGATCCCCCTCCTGCCTCCCTCTGATGTTTCTGCAGTTAAGGGCAGCGCGCAGCGTCTTCTTACTCGATTGCAGCATCGCCCTTGTCCCAGTTATCGTCGAGGACTGTTCAATGATGCATTCCCATCGCTCCTATAAGACCAATTTATTAGCCTTTAACCCATTAGCCTCGGGTGCTATTAGTCACTGCCACTTAACCCTTGTCACGTCCTTTAGACAGCGCAGCTATATCAAGTTCAGCCTTTCAGACGCGGTGCAGCATCTCAGCTAAAGCAATGAATACGTCTCAGAAGGGAAGCGGCCTTGATAGATGTGCAAATAATGAAATTAATTTCACAGTGAAACACAGTTAAGCTCATTCCCATTGTGGACCATCTCCTCTGAAGGATCCACTATCCTTTGAAGAGTTGATGTTTTGTCAGTGTTCTAGAACTCAATTGCTTTCAGTCGCCAGTAGTGATTTTTGCATCGGCATTAGAATGTTCAGTCCAGAACATTCTAATCACATAATTGTGACCTCACACCTTACATGTTTCATGGACTTTAAGTGCCTTCCTGAACAGACACAGGCTTGGCTTTAATGTCACAGCAAATGTGATTTCAGAAGACAGATCGAGCCTGGGGGTCGGGGGTTAGGAGTCAGAGGTCGCAGATGATAAGATGGCCGCCGTTTGCGTTTGCAGGCCAAGGAGAAGTACGAGAAGGCCCTGGACGAGCTGAGCAAGTGCACGCCGCAGTACACGGAGCACATGGAGCAGGTGTTCGACCAGTGCCAGCAGCTGGAGGAGAAGAGACTAAGCTTCCTCAGGGAGGTGCTGCTGGACATCAAACGGCACCTCAACCTCACCGAGAACCAAAGGCGGGTCCCCCCCCCCCCCGAAGCTGACTCATCCTGTCACACCCTGTCACTCTCTCACCTCCCCCTCATCCACCCACCGCCCCGAAACTGACTCATCCTGTCACCCTGTCACTCTCACCTCCTCATCCACCCACCCCCCCAAACTGACTCATCCTGTCACACCTGTCACTCTCTCACCTCCCCCTCATCCCCCCACCCCCGACTGCTCATCCTGTCACACCCTGTCACTCTCTCACCCCCCCTCCCTCAGCCTCCTTCCATCTCACACCCTCACCCTGTCAGCCTCTAACAATGTCACACCCTGTCTCTTACACACACACACACATATATACATACACGCACATACCCACACACACACACACATGCATACACACACACACATATACATACACACACACACACACTTGCATACACACACACACACATATACATACACACACATACACACACACACACATGCTTGCATGCACACATACACATACAGACAGATACACAGGTACAAGACTCCTAAACTCACACGCATACACACGCACACACACACACAAATGAACTCACACATGTACAGTAACACTATGTACCCATGTAGACAGACACGCCTGCTCACACTTAGGCAGAATCACACGTTCACTCCTTCAGACCTGCCATGCCATGGTGAAAAGGGGTGAAGGGGATGTATGGGTCTCCAGAGGGTCTCCTAAAATAACACCTACCCCTCTCTGCTCTGCAGCTACGCCTCAGTGTACCGGGAACTGGAGCGCACCATCAACGCTGCCAGCACTCAAGAGGACCTCAAGTGGTTCAGCAACAACCACGGTCCTGGCATGCACATGAACTGGCCCCAGTTCGAGGTACCCTTCCTCCCGTCACCTCGTCCTCCTAAAAACCCAGCAATTTATTTCTGTCCCCTACAGGGGACTCAATTCTCCGATCTGAATCTCAATAACCATAGTATTCTACTGTGTGCTGAAATCTACGCTACAAGGGGCACATTTCCCCTGATCCGGTCTCCTTCCTCTCCCTCCTGCTTCTTGTCAGGAGTACAACCCGGATGTCGCCCACCCCGTCGCCAAGAGGGAGAAGGTGAAGAAGCCCAATGAGGGGGTCACTGCGGTGGGGGACCACGTGTTGGCCCAGGCGGGCGACAGGGGCAGGTACTGTGGGGGGGGACTGGGGGGCCGGCGGGGGGGTTAGGCCAGGGGAATGGGCAGAGCCAGGCTGTCACTGATGGAAGCATTAAGCTTTTTAAGGGAGATTTCCCACAGAAATTAATGTCGGCCAGTCCTTAACATAATATACTTCCTATAATAATTCCTCATAAGTTTTCTCAGTTGATAAATCTGTTTGGGGTAGTGACCAACAAAAAGGTAACTTCATAGTATAGCCCTGGAGCCCAACAGTAACAAGACCAATAATAAGATTATTCAGCCTCAGTTCAATTAAAATCGATCAATTCAGACTCAGATTTTAAGCGTGGTTTATAAGCATGAAGATATGACTTTGACCATTGGATTTCAACCATTACATTCTCTGTCTCTAGGTCATCCCCCCTCTGAATTCTCTATTTCTCTGTGTCTGTCTGTCTGTATGTCTGTCTTTCTCTATCTCTCCCTCACTCCCTCTCTCTCTCCCTCCCTCCCTCTCTCTCTGTCTCTCTCATTCCCTCTCTCTCTCCCTCTCTCTATCCCTCTCTCTCTCTCTCTCTCTCCAGTGTGAGCAGTTATGATAAGAACCAGGCGTACACCACGGAGTGGTCTGACGACGAGCAGCCGGCCTCCCAGTCGGGCAACGAGACCAACGGTGGCGCCAACCCTTTCGAGGAGGAGTCAGGCTCCAGCGGGAAGGGCGTGGGCGCGGGTGTGGGCGCGGGCGCGGGAGCGGTCGCAAACACGGGCGTGCGCGTGCGGGCGCTGTACGACTACGACGGGCAGGAGCAGGACGAGCTCAGCTTCAAAGCCGGTGAGCGTAGACGCGCGGCACGTGGCGCGACCCGACCCACAATCCACAGAATTGCGATCAACGTGCATCGTTTCCGGAACTTTTCCAGACCACACCCCGTTTCCAGAACTTTTCCAGACCACACCCCGTTTCCAGAACTTTTCCAGACCACACTCCGTTTCCAGAACTTTTCCAGACCACACCCAGTTTCCAGAACTTTTCTAGACCATGCACCATTTCCAGAACTTTTCCAGAATTCACACCATTTACAGAACTTTTCCAGAACGTGCACTGTTTCCAGAACTTTTCCAGAACATGCACCATTTTCAGAACTCTTCCAGAACACGCACCATTTCCAGTACCAAGATACGAGAACACAGTTTAAGGGACTGATTTGGGTTCCATCCATCCATCTGTTATCTGTACCCGCTTACCCTGGTCAGGGGTGCGGGGGGAGGTGGGGGGGGGGGGTGGTGGTGGCTGGAGCCTATCCCAGCATGCAGTGGGCGAGTGGCAGGAATACACCCTGGACAGGCCCTGATTTGGGTTGCTTCTGAGAAATGTATAGTTTTTTTTTTTTTACTATATTGTTATCTTGAACGACGATATTGTGGAACAGCACATACTAGTTCCTTTCCTGCAGCTCTGAGAAAATCGTAGCTGCGCTTGCTTATTGACACAGGACCGTTTGTGTTTAATATTCATATATGGAGATTGCCTCTCTGGAGGTGTGGAGAAAGCGAAAGGTTTTTATGAGACTCCAGTTTAGAAAAGGCAAAGGACTATTTTTACAGCTTTTTAATGTAATGTGGTTTGTCTGCACATAAAATGAATGAGGAAGGAGCATTCTTTTTTTTTCTATTTTTTAAAGGGCTGAAATGAATTAATTTAGTTGATTTTTGTTTTATTTTTACCGGGGCTAGACTGGAGAGTAATGCAGAGGTGGGCACAGAGGGCCTTATCCATTCATGGTTTCCATGCCAACTTCTGACCATAAATACTAAATTAGCCCTTACATTGACATCGTCAGTCTGAATGAAATACATAAGGAGGGCAGACTGTCTGCTCTACTTAAAAAAGCAAAAGACAAAAAAGAAATACAGGGAAATAGTTCAGGTGTTAGATTGCAAGCAATGGAAGGTTCCTCAAATGAAGTCTGCTTGTTGCATCTGCAGTACAGCCATCCAGTCTTAATTTACATATTTTCGACAGCCTCTCTGTACTAAGTGGTATGCAAATCGAATTGAAGAGGTCATGATCGGTGGGGGCGGAGCTAAACTTACCAGCCTCTGTCTTTCCTTCTGCCGCCCAGGGGACGAACTGATGAAGCTGGAGGACGAGGACGAGCAGGGCTGGTGCAAAGGTCGCCTGGACAGCGGCCGGATGGGCTTGTACCCGGCGAATTACGTGGAGCCTATCTAAATGGGGCGGGGCGGGGCGGGGCGGAGGAGGACGACCCCCACGGAGGAATCTCAGACTGGACTGTCCAACCATACTGCACATAGAGACCTAAGAGCTACACCACCCCCGACCCCCCACCCCCCCATTGCCAGACATAACGGGCTGGGCAGAGTCCACGTAAACACAATTTTAGCATTTACAGAAAAAGACAGTATACACACAGATCACATGCGTCCTGCCAGGCATGTGGAAGGTCTTCAAAAAACTATACAGAACATACAGTAACAGTAGGCTACACGCATATATTATCTGTCAATATACCACCATTCAGGCAAGTGCAGGGATACGTTTTGCATTTTTGTGTACCCGTGTTCAATATGAATTTTGTGCAAACGATATGACATTTGTGTAGCGGTATGTTCTCCTATAACAATATGAGTATTATGTAGTCAATGGCGCCCGCATAGCCATAACGAGCTATGCAGTGTGCGGTGTGTATATTTGATGACATTTTTTGTGCAGCGGTCTCGATGCTATGCGTGTACAGTCCTCATTCCTGCATCGGTACTTCGGTGTAGCTAAAGCTACACGATGTTTTTATTTTATTTTATTTTTTTTCTCCCTTCTCCCCTGTGGGTTTGGTTCGGTTTGGTTCCTGTCGGCAGTGCGTGCTCAGCTGTGTACGGTTGTTTTCTCCCTCCGTGTCCGAGTCTGTTTCCGTAGCAGCATGTGCTACGCGGCGTGCGCCCCCTGCGATTGGATGACATCGGTGTTGGCTCCACCCATCCCCACTCCTCCATCCCTTAAGCGGAGTCTGAACTGAGGCCGGGAATGTGGTGATGAGACAACGGCTCGAACGTTCTCCTTGGAAACGATGGCTTTTTTTTTTTTGATCTGCGAAACCTCTTTTTTTCTTAACATCTCCTCATGTCTTTCAGTGACTCGTTCGTTTTATACCGATCTCTCCTGGACTTTATTTTTTCAATGATGTTTTTATCATAAAGCACACGTGCATGGAAGAGGAGAAAAAATGTTACATGCTACCCCATCCTCTCTCTCTTTCTCTCTCTTTTTCATCATCCATCTTATGTTTACAGAAATCACTTCCTGTTTCGAGTTGTTTGAGAGCTGTTGCGGTTTTTATAAAAAAATTCTGATGACATCATAATGCCCCCACCCTTCCGCTACACACCCAGATGTTAATATTGTGCCATAGTTTCTGAAGAAGCTAAAATGGCCTAGGCTATTTTCCATCCAAACCAATTCCAACATCTGTTAAGGCCACAGTTTCTGCCATTATGTGCCCAACCTGTCTACCCCCCCCAAGTGCATTCTGGTATTTCTCTCTTACCGTCTTCCATTTAACAAAGAGATCCTAAACGCCAGAAAACACTGTACTTTCATGCTTCTGAGGTCCAGAACAATTACAACTCAAAGCACCAAGAGTTATGGCCTCTATTGACCACTACAAAATCCAGCCAAACAAACTCTGGAACCCACGTCTCAGGGTCATTCAGGAGCAGCGACTTTATCTGTCAGCCTGGTTTCCCCATTAGACTCTCCGCACAGTGCAGAACCAGCACCCTGACCTGTAGGAAAGCTAAACTGTGGTCAGTTCCCCTAACATCAGTTCTGCAGCGTTTTCTTTCCTTTATAGTTGTATTTTCTCGTGTGACGTTCTGTGACGTTTGCAGCAGTGTGGAAGATCTATCTTTGCGCTCTCATAATTTCACCTCAAAATACCCTTCCCTGTGCATGAAACCACCTAGTGGGACAAAATCATACTGTATCTCCAGCCAGATGTAGTTTGTTCATCTTATTTACTTTCAGTATAGACACTTAAGAGGAGAGCTCATTGGCTGGCCTTCTTCCTCTCACATGTTCAGTCTGATTAGTTCAGGTTATTCATTTGTCAAGCTCACATTTCAGCGAATCCATGCTTACCCCGCTCTATAAAATGGTAGGGCTGTTTTGATGTGCTCTTGAAATCGCAAATCCACATTGAACAAAAAAGTGATGCAATAGCAGTTCTGCTCTATGTTATAATCTACAATACCCGTGGTAACCAATCCTGTTCCTGGAGATCAACGAACCTGCAGGTTTTCATTTCAACCCTAACTTGGCACTACCTGATTCTAATAATTAGCAGCTTGATGCAGATCTTTAGCTGTTGAATGAGTTGTGCTTTGTTAGGGTTGGAGTGAAAACCTACAAGATGATAGGTCTCCAGGAACAGGGTTACCACTATACAAAACAATAAAGTTCATCTCAAACTTTATTCAAATAGCCATATTATTCATACGCTCTAACCGTGAAATGAAATGCACTCATTCTGCATCCTGTGTGGTCTGAGCTTCGTGTGGACAGAAATCCAGGTAACAGATCAATGCTGAGGTGTAAAATCCAGGTTGCAGAAAGTAAAAGTCCTCCCCAGTATTTTTACTCCAATCACCTGGATTTCCTAATTAGCACAATTCGTCAGCCAGGAGGTGGAACTAATTAAGTGAAATCCGCTGGGCTGAGCCTGCGGGTGGAAGAAACACACGGCGGGACTTTTACTTTCTGACGCCTGGACTTTCCAGCTCTTCCTGGGAGGGGCATTTCCTCAGTAAAAGCTGTGCCTTTTAAGGCCGGTTGTAGGAGCGGTGCGCTATCGCTAACCGCAGAGAGTGTTACGATGGGAAGAGAAAGGTAAGACGTTGAGATGTGAAAGCTGTCCTTGTGCAGGATGCAATGCCGTGGGGTTCTGGGGTGGGGTGGGGTGGGGTGGGGCTTGTTACCAAACATGGTTTTATGGGAGGAAATGCTCTCCGGTGCGTATTATTCATTTTTAGGTCTTCAGATTTAGCTCAATACACTCAGTCCCTTATCTCACACACTTCCAGATACACAGATACGTACACATGTCTACACACACGCAGGAGTATATACACCATACTCAGCAGGCACAAGTGTACAAATATATTGAGCACACTGGGTGAACTCAGATATTCACACACTCAAGTTCTATTAGTAATTGCACACACGTTCTCAGATCTGCAGATGCCGTGTGTATGTGTGTGCATGTGTGCTGATGGTGTGTGTGCGTAGTCCGGGTGCTGATTACGTGTGTGTGCGTGCACATGTGTATGCATGTGTGTGCATGTGTGCCTGTATGTGAGTGTGTCTCAGACTGGCTCAGCCTCCATACCGTATTTATTTTACTGTAATTGTGACGCCGTCGTTGACCTGTTTGAGTGTGCAGTGGACTCCCGCTGCCGGATCTGTATATGATACTGTAATTTAAAAAAATATATTATATTGTAACTGTGTAACTGTGTGAAGCTGAACGTGCAATCTAGCGACACACAGACCAGTTAAGAAAAGTGTATTTGTAAATGCTTTTTTAAATTTTCTTTTGTCCTTCTGCAAAGGAGAGGGGGGGGGAAGCAGGGGGACGTGTTGTGGAAACTCTATTTTAGCAGTCTTGGAAAATGTATGTATGTTTAGACTGTAGTGTTGTAACCCTATCTCCAATCTAGTATTGTGCCTGTTCATCTTAAAGGTTAAAATAAAAAATAAAAAAATAATTCCAATAATGATAATGATTATAGTTACAAAAATGAACCTGAATCAAAGTTGTTGTGAAGATGTAAAAGCAATATTGGTTTGAAAGGGGAAAAAAAAAAAGTTTGTTGAAAAAACATAAAAACAAGCAAAGTTTCTGTGTGATTTATTCTTGGATTGTGGCTAAACCTTTCTGATTTATCCATTTTTTAACCTTTATTTAAGTGTGAACGTCTGACAGGCCTTAGGGTCTGCTGCTGGTTTTAGTTTTCGCCTCAATATGAGTGACCAATTCAGGCCCAGGAAACCAGGTGAGGTGAGTTAACAGTGGAACGGACTGCTTTAATTGATCGATTAAGTGCAGAGTACCAACGAAAACCAGCAGCAGACCCTGCGGCTCACCGGGACCAGGAATGAAGATCACTGGTTTAATGTCTTGTGAACAGCAGACCTTACAGCCTAGGGCAGGGTTACTCAAACCTGGAACATGAGGCCAGGAGTACTGCCGGTTTTCTTGTCTCCCTGATAGTTAATTGATTGATTAACGGCACTGATTGGCCAGAGATTTAACTCACCTGGTGCTCCAGGTGTAAGTAAGTCCTGATTAGACGGGGAAGATTTAAAACCGGCAGTATTGGTGGCTTTGAGGGCCAGATTTGAGTGTAACTGGTCTGGCCACGCATTACATTGGCTCATTGGACTGGAGTGATGTTAAATTGCAGTCATGAAATATATGCGGTTGTAGCTGCAGTAGGACGAGGCTGTGTTGACAGGAGGTATATATGGGACAGGAATTAATTAAATTTACTCAAACACTGGACAGGGAATTCTAGGTACTGCTGCCCACGGACTGCAGTGAATATTTTTCACCACCAGATGGAGAGAAGGCCATCGCTTGTCTGAGATCTGTGCAGGTAGTTCGTAAAAAATGGCTTATTATAATCATTATTATAATATTATTATTATTACCTCTTTGTGTCAGCACAGTGTGCGATCTAATGGACAAGTGCATTGTTCTGATGCATTGGCTAACTCCCCTACAGTAGTTAAAACTCAAACTGGTGTACCCTGGGGGACACTGAAACGTTCTATGGCAGGTACAGTTTAGCAGATATATTTCCCTGCAGATCAGTTTTAGCAGCTCTGTTAAGAGGATTTTCCCCCACATTTTCTTAGTACAAAAGGACAGTAAATATACAAGGACGGGGCGTCAGACGACAATATGCCATACAGGACTCTGTTATGGGGTGCTCGTAAATTTACGGTACTTGCTTTGGGTGACCATAAATTACATTTTAGAAAAAGAGGACAGGCTTGAGTGGGCCTTTTGAGCATTATACTAGGCTATTTTGTTTGTTTATATACAGTCTGAGAAACACACAAAACCTAACCGGACCGTTTTAGGAATTTAGAAATCCCACCTGGATGGAAATTTTTGGTCTGGTAATTTTGGATAATTTATTATTAATAATAATTTTGGACATCTGGTCAGCCTAACTTAGCTGTTTGAAAGCCTAGTGCTTTAGCTGGATGTGACACTTTTTGTAGCGTATAGTTAAAGTACAGAAAGTATTATATGCTACTGTCGAAGGACCAGACTGTAATGAACGTCATACCTAAAGGCTGCCAGAAATGTTGCTGCGTAACACATCCATGTTTACACCTCTACCTGCACACCTGAGAACGTAAATGAATGGACGTATGAAGCATGAATGAATCGGTTTTTCAAAATGCCTAGTTGGTGCCTTGTCTGTCCGATTTTCGCTTCCCTGTGGCTCTCTAGTACTTACTGGAGCATCCATTTTAAAGGTTCTGTTGATATGCAAATGCAGAATTAATGTAGAAGTAATTATTACAAACTTGGTGATATTTTTCATATACAATGCCTTCATACAGTTTTCACTCTCCCATGTACCACTCACTCTACTCCTATATAAGTAATATTGTATAATGGCACAAAGAAAAACAGTATTTAGATGTATTCAAGATTGTATGAAAAATGAAGGCCTGAAAATTCACCCCCTTTGTATTCACATCCTACACTGGGCCCAGGTCTATTCTGTTTTCATTAAATACGTTAACGAGGTCCACTTATGTTAATTTAAAATCCACCTGTGTTCAATTGCGTGATTGCAGAGTGACGATCACTGACTTTGTGAGGTCTCGCAACTTAAACAGCAGATTAGATCAGTCACACTCAGAAAAAGCAAGAAACTGCACAATAGAAGTTTGAGATGAAGGTGTTAAAAAATGGTTATACAAGGATTGTCAAAACTTTGAAGCTTCTTTGGAGCAGGGTTATAAGTCCATTGTAACAAAATTAAGTCATGAAAATTATGCAACAGAATGAAATGAGGGAAAAGTTAAGGTGGGGGTGAATACTTTTAAAATGTATACGTACCTACAACTGATTCATAACCAGTTGCATGAAATTTCTTGGCCAAACGAAAACAGAGATCTGTGAAGCAGTGCGTTTAATGCCAACAGGCTTGAGGTGAACAGGGTTGTTATTCAAAAACAAGAAATCATACATTCAAATACATTTGTTTTTCTGGACAACCGCCAGAAATAACCAGCTCTACATGGTAGCACAACATCAACAGCCACATTTTCAGAAAGAAATGAAAGCTTCTGTAGTGTGTAGATGTGTGGGGAATCGTCATGATTTACTCACTGTAAACCAATAATAAAAATCAGTATAAAATGTTGAAAAGCGAAATATTAATGAAGACCTTCTCTTGCATAAGGGTGCTACCATTCCTATGAAAGGGTCAGGTCTCACAGCAATGTAATTAGGCTGACCAGCTGTTCCTCTTTTTCCTCTTATTGGGATTGAAACATCTGTACAGGGGAATTTCTAAACTCCTAAAAATGTCCACTTAAGCTTTGCTGATTCCATGGACTAAATATAAACAAAAACCCTAGCATTATGTTCATAATATGCCATGCCACCCCTGTCTTCTTTAAAAAAAAATTCAATATATGGTCATCATAACCAAGCAATGAAAAAACAAGGCAGCTGCCATCTTAGGTTTGAAAAGTAAGGAACTGAATATGCCTTTCCCTCCAAATATGAAGGCCTTCATGCCAAGACATCGACCAAAAACAATCTGGTTAAAAAATATATAATTAAACAACAGAACGAAAGAGGAAGCAGTTTATGGGACGTTTTTGGAAGGGCACTTTGGATTTCAGTCATTTCGCTGTCCGTTGTGCCGTCAGCCTCCCATTGGCTGGCTGGCCTTCCTGGTGGGAGGGACCAGGACCAGGGACCTTTGTGGCTCCTCCCACCCGGCTCTCCTTCTGCGATTGGTCGCGTCACGGCAACCGACAGGCAGTGTGTGCATGAGTCACGATGGCTCTGGCCTCCCCCGCTCCCCTGGACAATCCGCTGTAAAATGAAAGCTTTTGGAGTGCATGTGTATACCCAAGCCAGCTGAAGGGGGGGGTGGGGGGCGGGGGGTGTGCTTGTTTTTTTTTGGTCTAAGACCATTTCCCTGACAGAGCAGGGGTACTCAGGAGTTTGGGGGGGAAGCCTCTTCACGGCCCCGGCCCACCCCCTCCGTCCCGCCCTGCTCATACGGGGTGCAGGAACTGGTAGACCAGCCTCTGGGACACGGCGGGCTTGCGGATGATGCCCTTCTTGTAGTACTGGCGGATGGAGCGGCTCAGCTTGTCGTAGTTCATGGCCGGGCGGTTCTTCCTCAGGCCCCACAGCCGCGCCACGTGCGCCGAGTCCTCGATTTTAAAGATGCCTGCAGGAGTGAGGCGGATTGTGGGTCATTACACACTGTAATCTAGCCTCTGTAATAATAATAATAATAATAATAATAATAAAAAGATGTTGGCGGTAAACTTTTCTACTTATAAGCAAGGCTGGACTCAGTATTCCCTCTGCAATCAAAACTGTACCTCTGCCTCTGAACTCCCAACTTTCCCTGACCTCCAGACCTCTGTCCCACCCCTGTCCCGTTCACCTCTATTCCATCCCACCTCTGTCCCATCCCCATCTTCACTCCTGTCCCACCCCTGCTCCCCCCATCTCCGCCCCTGCCCCCTGCCCCACCCCCGTCTCCACCCTTGCCCCACCCCCTGTTTCTGCCCCTGTCCCCCCCGCCCCACCCCCCGTCCTGCCCCACCTTTCTCCTTGTGGAGCCAGCGGATGCAGCGGCCGTAGGCGTGGGGCTTGAGCAGCAGCTCCCGGAGGAACTGCCACAGGTGGATGGGCTGCCCCGAGCAGGAGGAGTCAGCCTCTGCCCATAGCTCCTCCCCTTCTGGAGAACCAATAAGAATGTTGGGGGTGGGGCTTAGTTATTCATTACAAAAAATGTTTAAATTAAGCATTTAAAAAAACTGATAACTGTGACAACAACTAAGAAAATACACTTTCTGCAACATGAAATCATACTTTACAAAATATAAAACATGTCATATAGATGAAGCGATGGGGCTGAAGTTAAAGGTCACAATGGTCTCATCCGACTCACTGAAAGGAGGGCAGTAACTACCACACTGCGTCTGAGTCACCCACAGTTCTGTCAGCTCACGGGTACTGATTTCTGACATTTGAAAGAAAGGCTCAACTTACCGGCAATTTTGTTGTCTTCTGATGTACACCGGGCTTTCATCCACGCAGCTGAGTGGATTTAAAGAAGGAGGGAGGAGAGAGAACGAGGGAACGAGGAACAAAGAAAGAACAAGAAAGAGATGGAGTCAGTTTGGATGCTGAAACGTGGAACACTGGAATCAGGTGTTGTACCGACAGTGATGAGGATTCACTCTGAAGGGCTTTGAAGGCTGTAGGCTGGTTCACTGTACCTTCATATCAGGCTAATGTTATAGCATGCTAATCACTCACTGAACTGCTCCAACACAAACCATGCCTTTTTTATCCTGCCGCTGCTGGGAGAGAATGTACCGATTGCTGAATGTGGTGACCATGAATGGAGGATGGGTAGCTGGATTTGACCGTGAATCTGTCTCACCAATGCCACACTTTACCTTCCATACTGAGTTTTGTTAGTATTTGAGTAGTTTGTCATAGTAGTAGTATTTCCTCAAAATCAAATTTTAAAATTCATACATGCGCTTCCCTATTTTCCATCCAATTGGTATTCCGCAACCAGGGTTACATCCTCCCTCAGGTCAGTGGGGCCACACACTGCACTATATACTAACAGAAGCCATTCACAGCCAGCTCGCTCTGAATGGGATAAAGCAGCACTGAGGTCACTGAGATTTGAGCCCGCAACCCCCAGAAAAGAGCCCCACCTGCGTACCTGACTTCCAGATGTCCAGGTGGGCGTGCAGGACGTCCCCGCTCGGCAGACAGCGCTGTCGGAAGTCCTCCTCGTTCATGGCGCACAGGTCTCTGCCGCTGAGCTCCTTGAAGGCCCCGCCCACATGGGGCAGCCGGTACAGGTGTTCCGTCCACAGCACCCATTTCTGCACGTTGCCGCTGCTCCACTCCATGGGATCTTTCAGGGGAGGGAAATGGGAAAAAAAGTCAACCCCCAACGACCAGGACTTCTCTTCCGCATGGATTGTGACCCGGATTCAATAAACTTCTGTCCTTTTGAAGTGTACATTTTTTGGAATGTTTTTCAAACATTGTCTAAGTGTTCTAGAGCTCCATTACTTTCAGTTACCAGCAGTGATTGTTACATCAGCATTAGAATGTTTCATTAAGAACATATTTGTGATCCCACACCTTAATGGGTTAATCAGCCGGATCAATGAATGCTTTAATTTTCTGTAATGTCCTCTATGGCAAATTATATCTCCAGAAAGAGGTAGCATTTTTTTTATTGATTCAACTATAGACTCAGAAGAGTTCAGTGACAGAGCATTGGCGTCTTAGTCAAAATGCACATTAGCAACAAAACCCTGAACTGCAGCGCCATCTAGCTGGCTGCAACGCGCTACTGCACCTGCCGTGATGTTGAGCAGCTTGCAGGCCGTCTCGATGTCCTTCATCACCTCCCCCACGACGAGGGTCTGCACCTGCTCCAGGGAGCCGTCCTCCACCTGCTCCTCCAGCTCCACCTGGGCGGGGGACACCACCTGGCTGTCTATGACGGGGCACTGCTCGGGCCCCGCGGCGGGGGCCTGGGGGGCGTCCGGGGCCTCCGGGGCCTTCAGGAGCCAGGCCACGTCTTCGCTGAGGAGCGTGTCGAAGCAGGACAGGTAAACGCCCTGCGGGTGGCGCTCAAGGGCACCGGCGGGCAGGCCGTGGGGGGGTTTGGCGTCCCCTATGTCCAGGACGGCGAGGGAGGGGTGCGTGACAATGCCCCCGTCCGGGTTCCCCATGACCCCCTGCACCTCTCTGAAGGGGGGAAAAGATCAGACGGCAGTTGCAGTTTAAAAATTAGGTGTAGGTACCTCATTCACCCACAATTAGACTGCTGATGGCTACCAGTGAACAACTCACTACATCATTGCTTTGGTCCATCGTCTGATCGCCTTGATATAAAATCCCACTTTTATATCCATCACACCGGTCAGAGATTTTAATTTTGGAAGATAGTAGAGGGGGAGCCCTGACTGTCTCTTCAAAAATGGCCCGCCCTCTTTCATGCAAATTACTCCATACCTGTCACTGATCCCCCTCTCCCCAACCCCCCTCCTATCCCACTTTCCAAAAAATGATCTGCCAGTCCTGCTTCAGCAGACAGCTGCTGATCCAGACTGGAATGTGAGAGTGTGTGTGTGTGTGTGTGTGTGTGCCTGTCACATGCGCTGTGGTCTCGTAACAGCTTGCGCTAAGCTAAACCCGTTAGTCCAGCAAATACACTCAGTATTAGCTTTTTCCCCCCTCCCGAAAGGCTAAAAGAACGATCCAAAGAGGGGGAAAAAGATCCAAACAGACCTTCCAGGCAAGGGATTAAGCTCTCGGCTGATCTGTAAATGAGTTGGGTTACGCTTCAGTAGATGTTACAGGCTTCAAAGGAATTGGGGTGTGGTCTGCTCCCCTGCCGGGGTCAGGCGGGGATGGACAGTGTGGGACAGGACTGGGAGACAGAAGCTGGGGAAAGCGGTTTCCCTGGGAACCAGCGCGGAACACCGTTTAATTAAGGTTCAGGCAGTTATTTCGGTTAGAGCAAGGAGGGATTCGATTTTAAACTGATAGTTTCTGTCTCGTAGGGGAGGGGTGAAAAAAATGGGCGCATTTGGCATCGTGGGGACGCAGTTAATCCAAACAGAACCGTGTTCGCGCCCAGACATCAAACTGCCACTTCAATGGTAATTCTGTATTAGATATTGCATATTGAAATAGGAGGTCACAGTTTAGAAAGGCAAAAAAAATAAAATAATAAACTGTAAACAAATCCTTGCTCACGAAACCAGCAGTATGGTCAGCTGTCATAAACTGCTATAAACACAGATTATAGACATTATAATGTGGTCAAGGTTGTGAAGTTGGTGTTGGTGTAGGTTTCTGGTGTGTACATTTAAGCACACAGCTATTGGTTTGAAGTACTGGTAGTTCAATTTAAAGTATTATATTGCATTGATTGGGAGATTCAGTGTGCATTTCCCCAGTTGAACAGAGAAAGTATTAAAACTTAGTAATTAAAACCGAACCCTAAGCCCTCCTTTTCCCCATCTCCTCCACTTCAATTTCAAAGAAACATTCACTTATTTGATTAAAGAGTTAAAGTTGTGTGTGTGTGTACGCACTGCAAGGCTGGTCTGTTTGCCTTGTGTTCAACTTATGGAGGTTTGCAGGGACATTTTGTGTCTTTACAGGAACTATGGGAACAGAGAGTCTGTCGTAGCATAACTGGTATTTTTAATATCTGAACTTAATATATGAATAAATGCATCAATGGAATCTGCGCCACTATTCAGGAAGAATGTGTAAATCTTTTCTGTGAAAGAAATTTTTTCCCACCACAAATGTCTGTTTCTACCACAGCTTTCAGCATGAATGAGTAATGTCCTATCTGTGATGCCGACACTCACCAGGTGTTCAGTGCAAGTTCATTTCACATTGTAAAGATACACTGTACGTAATTCACTGAGTGTTTGTCTAAGATTATGAACCAGAGCAGCAATCAAAACATAAAACTACAACATAGCGTGCAACGTGTAGAGAGAGAGAAAGAGTGAGACAGTGTGTGGGTGGGTGTCAGCGAGCATGTGTTTGTGTGCGTGTGTGTGTGTGTGTCTGTCTGCAGGTTTACAATGGTCGGTATTACAAATCTGAATGTACTATTTTTTAATATGTGCTTTGATATCAAATTAAATATTGTGCAATTTCGGGTGCTGTTCTGTGGGATGGGGGCATTTGAAGGCCCTCCCCCCTTCAAATGCCCCCATTGGGGTGGGGGGGGGGGCAATTAATTAGACGCAATGATTAAACATGACAGCTCGACCAGCTGGAAGAAGCGATTCGATCTGCCTCAAGCGTGTAGTTTGACCTGCACCCTGTAACTGTGTGTAATACACTGGCTGATAACCATCAGGGCACCTACAGATAACCTTTTAAAAGCGCAAGTACGGAGAATTAGTAGCAGGATTCGTTCCTTCGTTTGAAACCCTGCTCTGTCCCACGACGCTGAGTAACATCTTTGCTTGGAAAGCGGGGTTGTTGAAAGGACTTGTCAAGCGTCTTTGATCTTCCTGTAAAACATGTGTCTGGCTGTTTCCTCCGTACGGGCTACCCTGAAGGCCTCAGCTGGAAAATGACACGGGCTGTTTTGCATACTGTACTGAACCAGCGATTTTGTGTGGTGGTGAAAAAGATGAATCGTAATTTGCTGGAAACTTGTCCTAATGACACAGTCCAGTTCCGCCCCGCATTATCTGTGATCAAATGAAAGTGGAAACCTGTCATTTTACTGTCCTGAGATTGCTCAGCTTTGCTCTGTCAACTCAAGCAGAGTCTGCTTAAATTAACATAACAACAGATCATGAGCCAACATCAACATAAAACTAAACACATTGAGACAAAAAATAGCTGCCAGGCCTTGTCAAATATGAATGAACTTGCTGTAAAACATAAATCTGGTTGTTTCCTGAATTCCATTTACTTACCATATGCTTACGATTCTTTGTCTTCTTGTCACTGTTGTTGTTATAATATTTCTAAAATTTGTTTTTCAATGGGGACGAAGATAGCTTGCATTCGATATATTGCCCAGTGGCATATTCACTGATCACATGCACATCAACACCACCTCACATGGGCTTTGAGCCAACCTTGATTTAAATCTTTCTTGGTCCATACACTGATACGCTACAAGTACCTGCTGACAGTCCAAGCCACTGCATCCGGTATGTTGCTAGGTTTAATTTAAAAAATAGTAACGGAATTCAATCCTTTTAAAGCTGGCTGCGGTGTGCTGCTCCACCCTTGACCTCGGCAGTTGGCAGTTACAGTGCAGGTGCCCCGTCCGTGCTTACCTGAGCCCAGGTGAGTTCCGCTGATGTGCTTGTCCAGCCGTGAGTGGATCTCTCGACGCCGGGAGGGGTACAGGACGGAGCCCTGGTTCTGCTTCCCTCTCCTCTGCAGAAGTGTGAAGGCGCAAAAAGTGTGCCTCCCTCCCCAAAACTCGATGCGGAGCTCCTCGGTGTCCTGTCCTGGGACGGTGCTGGGGCGCAGGGGCACAGGCAGGTTCCAAGGCGAGGAAGGTTTTTGAGCGCGGCCCGTAGTCTGCGAGCGACCCTGTCCTTGTACCTCCCCCAGCCGATAGGACAAGGTGCACTTTGTGATTGGCAGCCTAACGACTACTCTCCCCAAAACTCTACCAGTAAAAAGCGCTCTTCAGCCCATCTGACGATGCTTGCGCTGGCAGCGGGGGTGTGCGCATACGAGACTGAGAGTGTGTGTGTGCACGCGCATGTGTGTGTGTGTGTGTGTGTGTAAAGGAATGCCTGCTCCATTTGACTCCGGCTAGTATTTATAATGGAGCCTTATTTACCTGTGTAAACGATGTGCGTACGGGGCCCTTCCTCCAGAGAAAGGTTGGAGAAAACTCCTTCCATTCCTCCTCCCTCCTCCCCCATACGGACACACACACACACACACACACACACACACACAAGCCAATACGGTGCCATTGTTTGGCCCTGCGAGGCCCGTTGGTGTCACAGCTGTTCCTGGAGTAGGGGGGTATTAATGCGCAATATCCTCTGGGCGAGAAAGGCACCACTCCACAGTTTATTCACTGTTATGATCTCATATTTCTGCATTTCGTGAATCATCCTTCGAGCTCTAGTGTAGGTATTTTGTTAAATTATATTTACAATTTAACTCTTACCACATGAATGAATGACGCGGAATCATATTTAGAGTTACGGTCTGTTGGACTTTAATTCACTCAATTTGGGAAATGACATGAAAGTCCCCATTTTTCATGTGAAGCGAATTTCAATTTATTTATTGAATGTGCTGAGATAAAATGGAGCCCAGCTGTGATAATATCACAGTTTCCATTCCCCGCCATTTGCAGTTTTTCTTTTTCATCTGGAGTTGTGCCAGAACTAATGTTTTAAATATGATTTGCATTTTGTAATTCACATTCAAATTTATGTTAACCACATACAAGCCCATCAAATTTGCCCTGTGAAATTGTGTTCCTGTGATTTTTGAAAAGTGATTCATTAGTAACCAAATGCCTATGGATCTGAGATTTTAAATAATCATAACCAAATGGCTGGTACATTGAAATAATATATAGTTTCAATACATTTCATATATTTAATTAAAAACATAGGTCATAATGTGAACTAATCTGATTCATGTTAAACATATAATTTAGTCCTGAAATATTTATATATATTATGTATTCTCACACGTAATTCTGTTCCTTCAATAAAATCTTCCAAAGAAGAACAGTTTGAAATATTTTAGATAAAATATGAGATAAAATATGTTTGAGTCGTGCTACAGAAACCATGTTTATTTTGAACCAAAATGTATGCTATTTTTTAAATTATCAATGAAATTATCAATAAAAAAGTTCTGAGCTGTACTTTTCATGAATGGTAGCCAATGAATTTAACAAGAACATGTCCTCAGGCAGTTACATCTCTCTCTAACAACACCTCAGTGGGAAACCTGGTGTTCAGAAAGGTCAAAAGCTTAACATTCAGAGTTGTGCAATGCTGAAAATTACAAGGCTCATGGAAATATTCCTCAAAATCAGCATGTTGATTGATGGCTGAAAACTGGTAATGCAAATTAAAATGCAAATACATATAAAAAAGCACTTTGATTTCTACATGGTGAAACCAAAATGTATGGAAATACCTTTAGAAAAAAAGCTGAGAATCTTCACTTTATCCACACGTTAACTGTTTGATTACAAATCTAAAATTGTGAAGTACAGAGCCAAATCAAGAAAAAATATGTTTTATGTCTCAATCATTATGGAGGGTACTATATATATGAACTGGAAGATGGCCGAGCTTAGGGAGTGAATAATATTGATTTCCTGCTCTTGCTTTGCATCATTATCTTGTTCGAATAATAATTTAAACTAACCTTGGGCCTGTTAGTCTGGAGTTCTTCCTAACCCGTGTGCCAACCGGTAAAATTTAATTAAAATCAGCTTTGTACAAAGATCCTAGAATGTACACATAAGGTGTACCTAATTCCTAATCATGTAAACTACAATAAGCAAAGCACTGTGCCCAAAATATATTTGAGAAGGAGGGCAAATAAGTCACATTTGTTTGAGTGAGTGAGTCACCAAATGACCGTGACTCATTTGTTCAAACTGTCACAAACTTCCCTTCTACCCCAAAAAGCACAAATTGCACCCAAGAATATAAGGCCAATAAAACCATCGTTCCTGCGTTCACTAACGGCCATGCAAATAGAAGCCATGATTTAGTGTAGATGTACTTCCATCCTCATAGCTGCTCGGTGGTGTGTGCGAAATCGCTGTCCACGAACGCTGACGCTGGGTAACATCAAAAGTAATCCAACTGATGTGTCACAAACATTTGCATACTAAAACATGTTTCATCTTTTTGTACTTTTTTTGGATATATATATATATATATATATATTTTTTTTTTTTTTAGAAAAACTAACAGTGGAAATGACTTCAAGGCCAGAAGCAAGAACCAGAAGCCCAGCACCAGGCAGTATATTACTTTCACATTCCTTTACATACTAAACACCTCAGCAAACACTCCTGTGCAGAGCAACATACATTAGAGGGGAGAGCATCAGCGTTACTCTCAGGAGCACAAAAATACGGTACCTGCATAATTCTAAAAAATAAAAAAAAAGTGAAAAAAAATCATGAAAAATGTAAATATTCCTTGTAAATATGCGGACATCTTTACAAATGTTTAAGAGCATGGATGTTTGTACCGTAAAGTAGAGGTCGTCACACGGTTATCTTGAGTTTTAACTTGTTGTTCAGGTCTGGTTCATGTCTTATGTCCTGGTAAATCTTTGGTAACTGAGAAACCTATGCTTCCCAAACACTCCCTGTGTTCACTCTGTGCTCTTTACACAGTTTAACTGTGTCAAAGATGCTCTGAGTGTCTGCTGTGGCTGCTGCCCCTGCATGCGTTGTCTTGGATGGATGTGATCTTCAATTCAGGAATGTCTTCTTCAAACAACTGAATGAACTCAAGTCAGTAGTAATCAGATGTGCTGCCACGTACGTTATTTTGAAAGAGGCCGTTATAATTGCAGAAAAGGGTCATGGATTCAAACCCGTTTCAGTTCTGTGCATTCGCAAGAATGTTGTGATATTTCAGCGCTAAAATGTATATATTTATTTCCTTACTAATGCAAAGCAATAGGAACTCACTGCTATTCTATCTTTGCAACCCTGTGGTACATGATACATTGCATCTCATTCACTGGCCTTTCTTTTGAATTTTGAATTCTTCATAAATTCAGCAGCACTTGTTCAAACAAATTAACTGAATTATTTTATTTTGTTAATCTCCCTTTTACGGTTCTTTTTTTATTGAGATGCTTTACAAACAAATAGGTATGGTGAGAAACATACTGACAAGCAGACAAGAAGTATTACAAAAAAGTTTTTAAAAAAAACGCCAACAATTTGAGTTAACACATAACAAAATAGACAGATATGTTTGACCAATGACCAAATGATTAGAAAAAATCAGAAACATGAGAACTGATAAGGACAGCATCTTTTATGCACATTTTTCCAGTAATTTATGAATGATTAGTTGTAATGTATTGTGTAGAAGTATTCTTCAAGAAGAACAGAATGGCTGTATGACAGGAGAAAGGTGCTTTATAACTCTCTACCACGTCCATGACTGACACCCTTGGGGTGTTTGGGTAATCTCTGAGCATTATTACCACATTTTATCATCACATCGCCTCCGTCCTCACATAAACTGAACTTCCTGAACACATCACAGCTGTTACCAGCCTCTGATCAGGACTAGATTAAAATATGATAGATTGCTACATGACAGATGGTTGTTTCCTAGAGACAGATGTTCTTGTTACTCCTTAGGTATTTTGGAAGCACTCCATCTACCTGCATGAATTAATTCTTGCAGGGCTGCCCAACCCTGTTCCTTGAGATCTACCATCAGGTAGGTTTTCATTTCACTGCTAATCTGGCACACCTGATTCTACTAATCCGCAGCTCCAGATCTCTAGCTGTTGAATGTGCTGCTTTGTTAGGGTTGCAGTGAAAACCTACAGGACGGTAGATCTCTAGCTGTTGAATGAGGTGTGCTTTGTTAGGGTTGCAGTGAAAACCTACAGGACGGTAGATCTCTACCTGTTGAATGAGGTGTGCTTTGTTAGGGTTGCAGTGAAAACCTACAGGACGGTAGATCTCTAGCTGTTGAATGAGGTGTGCTTTGTTAGGGTTGCAGTGAAAACCTACAGGACGGTAGATCTCTACCTGTTGAATGAGGTGTGCTTTGTTAGGGTTGCAGTGAAAACCTACAGGACGGTAGATCTCTAGCTGTTGAAGGAGGTGTGGCTTTGTTAGGGTTGCAGTGAAAACCTACAGGACGGTAGATCTCTAGCTGTTGAATGAGGTGCGCTTTGTTAGGGTTGGATTGACTACCCGTTTCATAGACTGCCGATCAAACATGCACATTGCTTGTTTCATCATTTAAATTTTTACCAGGAAAGTATGTTATTACCCTTGACAACTTCCTCCTGGGATGTCATGTTTCACAGACCTAAAAATGAAACACAGAAGAGGTGTAAAATCCCCTGGATTAGTTAATTAGCACAATTCTTCAGCCCAGAGGTGGAACTAAATAGTGAAATCAGCTGGGCTGTGTTCATGGGTGGAAAAAAATACACGGGAGGACTTTTACTCAGATGTGGAAAATTCCGTTTCAGAAACTAAAATTCCTCCTCAGTATTTTTGCAGCCAGATCAATTGGAGCTGCTTATCAGCACTGTTCTACAGCCAGGAGGTAGAACTAGGGGCTAGAGCAAATTAGTAGTCAAATTAGCTGGACTGAGTTCATGGGTGGAAGAAACACGCGGGAGGACTTTTACTTTCTGACCCCTGGACACAGGTGCTGTTGCAAGTGTAGCCTGCAGCTTCACGGGCGTCACAGAGAACAGCACTTACCCTGGATTACTGGGCAAAAGCCCAGGTGGCCACTGGAATGGACATATATTGATGGTATATTATCATATTATAATATAATATGATAATATTCCGCCCTATCGATCCAGATGTTCTTCAGCAGCATCCAGATAAGGTTCCTCAGAGTCATTGGCACTGTCCGCTGCATTAGTGCCTTGCCTGATTATGAGCATAATCTTTCTGATATACTGGTCCACAAGCCAAGTACTATTTTCCCATCTCCGAGACACACACGGTGTGCCTGTGTTAGGGTAGGCAATTCCACTGCTCCAAAAAGGAAGACACTGTGATCGTCGACAAAGGGAGTAGATTTGATCACATGTTGGGGGCGTGGGGGTGGGGGTGGGGGTGTTCCAGCAACGTAAGGTGTAGGCTGATTTGCAGCCGAGATTAGACTTTTTAATACGGTTTGTGTGATGTAAATGACCAATAAGATTTACGAATACAGGAAACGTTTGTGTTGAATTCACTTTTTTAAAATTTTTAAGTTACTTTTTACACGTAACGTTTTTGTTAACGTCACAAATGCCAGGCCGATATGCATCCGGCGAGAGGCTACAGCGAACGGAGGACATCTGGATCAAAAACCAGCCCGTCCGGCTCAACGGCGATCGTCTGGCCAGCCTAATCTGTCTAATGGCACTAACTAAATCACCAGGCCCACACCGCGACAGGTACTAATTACCACCATCCCTGACAGACAAAGAAACTGCAACTAACCCCCCGTGCTAGAAGAAGCTGGCAGTTTTAATCTTTCTCTCTGTAGGTTCAGTCATACACAGCTCGGGGCATTGGGGGTCTCGCACCAACCCATTTGTATTAATCTGACTAATTTTGTTGACCGCCATTTGGGAGGGGGGGAGTTTACATTGTCTAGGTATGCCAACGTATCGACACTAAACCATCTCAGGTTGTTTTAACAGTTTTTAAGCTATTTCTTAAGCTATTTCATTTTTTAAGCTATTCATATTTAAGCAAACTACATTATCAAACGTCATTAATAAGAGAGCCTGTCCTTGCTGGGACTGTCGATGCGTGAAACTTTCACCAGACTTCCTCAGATGCCCGTGAAGCCACTTTGCGAACGGACCCTCGCGTGTCAGAGTGTATTAGGCAACAGTGTTATTTCCAAAGCAACTATAAGGAAACAGATCTGCGGGAGAAAACATTCCCTTTCCATCCCCTTTGCCAATCTGGTCAATCATTTTCCCTGAGTCCATTTCCTTAATTGGCAGAGCAGCTCAGTGTGTGTGCGTGTATGTGTGTGTGTGTGTGCTTGTGTGTGTGTGCTCGTCTGTGTGCATGAGTGTGTGTATGTGTATGTATGCGTGTGTGTGTGTGTGTGTGTGTTTCTGCACGCGTGTGTTGTGTGTGTGTGTGTGTGTGTGTGTGTGTGTTTCTGCACGCGTGTGTTGTGTGTGTGCGTGCGCATGTGGGTGCATGGCCTTGTGTACTTACTAGCCCATCTCACACCCATTGTGATTCCTTATAGCGGTAATAACAGGCGCAATCCTCATAATCGCCCATAGCCTTGCTCAACACGTCGTCCACCATATGGCCTGGCCTGGCCATGGACTTGCCTGCCTGCTGTGTCTGCCCAGGGTGTGTGTGCGGCAGACAGAGCGCTGTCTGATAAGCTGTGCTGAAGATGACGTCCGAAACGGCATCAGGAAACTCCTACCCCACCCTCACCCCCCAGCCCAGTTTTATCAATTCAATAAAAAAAAAAAACTTGTTTTCACAAAGGGTATTGTCGCAAAGCTGCTTTACTGAGACCTGGGCTTGACACCCCCCCCCCCAGAGCGCACCTACTGTTATAGTGGCAAGATATATCTTCTTTTTTTTTTTTAAGCGAACACACAGATAATAGAAAGTAAAACTTGTTTTCTATTCGCCGACATTTCAATCACAAAAACAAATTTAAACGCATTTTGTTCAACAAGTGCCTTAAACACGCAGTTCAAACACAATAAGATGGCGTACTCCTACGTGAGCGGCACACTCAACGTCATTCAGCACACTCACGCTGAAAACACAGTGGTGGCACTATCTTGTTGCTGACACATATCATAAACAGGGTGGGCGCGGTCTTCGGAGGAAGATATGACTGAAATATCGACCGTATCGCAGCGCAGTAGAACCACTGCGGAACACAATTTGGGCGTGACTTGATTGCACCCAGATAAGCTCCCCACACTGCTCAAGATTATGCCAGATATTATGTTTACCGAGGATTACTACTGTTTCCCTGTTTCTTTGATTGTAGGGAGGGAACCAAAACACAGTCCTCCCACATTCCTGTCCTCCGTGTATCATTTTAAACAGATAAAACGGGGGCAGACTCTTTAGGGCACACAGTTTGAGTTGAGTTCCTCCCGCTCTTATTCCTCTGAACCATTCCTTTTTAATTAGGTCATTCCATTTCCATATCCTCTTGAGACTCGGCAACACAAAAAAAAGAAATTGAAGCATTTAGATATTTTTGACATAATTCAAGTGCCTAATATGACATGAAAAAACATGTTGCAGTGAAAATATTTTTGAAAAATACTATTTTATTTTTATTAAATGTAGTGTAGGTTAGGTTTTAGCATAGCAGAATTTATGGTTCCAGAGATTAATACCAGAGACTTGTGCCCCCTACAGGGGACAGTAATTAATTTCCTGGTCATTGGAGGGTATTTGACATATTTGGCACACCACAGAGACTTCGTAAAAACAATAAAGCAAAGACACAGGTAAATAAAATTATCATGTTAACGTAAATATGGGGAGAGCATTGTTTTGTGCTCATAATTAAAAAAATTTTTTTTACCAATACCTGTACTCCCTCTCCAATGCATTGTGGGTAATGTAAACTGTATTCAGTGATGCCTCCTTAAAGGCAACACTTTTGTCTTCTGCCATTTGACAAGATATGGCCATTAACTGTATTACATGTGAGGAAACAGAAAAAAAAAATACATTTCAGTTTGCGTGCACATTGGATTACATATTTCTCCTCAATTTTGTATTATTGTGCATCTGAGCATATATTTTCAAAAGCTGGAATGTAGGAACTACACTGTGACATTGAGCTCACTGCAGCACTCCACTAGTCACTGGGGCAGAATTAAGTCTGGACATCGTACAGTGTGAAATTTTACAATACATAATTTTTCTTGCAACGATAATTTTTGAAGATGGGCTCCGTGTAACAGCACGGGCGCTCGCAGCAACGGGAAAAGCAAACGGCAAACAGAAAGATCCGGAATCCTGTCTCAAGGGCTCCACATCTCTGTGCCCCCCTCCACCCCCCCACTTATTTGATTAACCCATCATTATCGCAGGTATTACCTCAAAAGAAGACACCTGTTCCTCAGCAGAGCCCCCTGGCTATTTTTTGGGAAGAGAAAGCTTTGAGACACACTCGATCCAGCCGAGCTTGCACATTGTACCAAAACGAATACAAAAAATATTTCAGATGTTCAGAAATTTTCACGTGACCCGTATTTGTGCTAAAAAAACACGTTTTTGGGAGATAAACGCTCTCGAACGTTGCGTACAGCCCCGTGAAGAGGCATCTCTGCGCTGCGGGCGGTGTGGTTTTACCAGGCCGTAAAAACGTCAGGGAGATTTACAGCCGGACAGATAGTGGGAAATAAAAGGATTTCTTGTTAGTGTTTCTTGACATTTTTCCCTGGTAATTGTTAAGGGCTGCAGACCTCAACTGGGACGTTCTTGTTTTTTTGTTTTTTAAATTTTTTTAAAATTTCACGCTCCTGGGTGTGGTGGCAAGACAGCACAGATGGTCCACTTGCTGTTTTATTTGCAGAATTCATTCATTCATTATCTTGTGTCTTTATAACAGGGTGATAAGGGTTCAGGTATGTTAAATCTGCCTTGAGCTGGTGCTGAAGAGCGATACTTTATCACTTGTAACAGCTGTTCTGGTCAGTGTACTCGTTGAATAATTTCACACTTCTGTCATATGTGCAGCAGGTAGGAGGGCAGCCATTTTAGGTGAACTCGGTCATGGACAGTAAGAGGTAAATGTCCCAATGAAAACAGGAATCTATGGGGCCTGCCCTGTTCACATGGTTAAGGGTGAGAGCCAATGCAAGGGGGAAAAAAAATCTCATGTTTGTCTTGATTGTCAGGACCTCTTTGCTGAAAGATCCCTTCGACCCAATTGCTCAGAACCAGAGGACCTGAACACCTACGAATGCAATCCAGAGGCCTGAACACGGACACAAAACCACACTCATCCCAGAAACCTGAAAGCAGAGCAAACGGCCACGTTGGCCCAACAGTTGTGAACACAGAGAAACACAGTCCGTGTTGATATTACAGTCCTGCTCTTTTTGGGACTGTAAAATATGCGTCCAGATGAGATTTATAAATAACTAAAGCAGTCTGGTTAGGGTTTTGCTCATTCCATAGACTACACATAAACAAACAAGTGGCCTTAGTTTATAACACCCGCCCCCCCCCCACCCCTGCCCTCTTGTTTTGAAATCCAAAACATGGCCACCCTATCACAGTTCAGTCCTGTGACTAAGAATGTAGGTGATACATGCATTGTTTCCACCAACATTTCTCATGTAAAGCCAGTATCACGTTCATCTGGGTAAGCACAGCTTTCCAGGCTCATTATATGTCATATGAATCATATGTGTAGATTCGCAGCCAATTATATGTTATATGAACAGTGCAGGTGAGAGCATGATTGTAAATCTTATTTAACAGTCCCCCATGTCACTCTTTTGGAATAATTATATCTACAGTAAATGTTTTGTGAGTCAAAACTGTCATTTTTGTGACTAAGTTGCTTGAAACTGAAATGTTACTCAGAGCAAACTCAGTGATGAGTCATGTTGTCTCTTGAAAGCTGATATTTACACAAGCAAGTGACTGTCAGCTAGAGCTTGTTTGAATAGAATTCAATATTGCTGATTTGTATATAAACAATAAAATAAGTAACCTACTGATGTTCATATTGTGCTATATTACAAACAATTACATGAAATTTGTAACAGATCTTTTAAACTGATGAAATTGAAGCCTGATGTGAATAAAGAGGCTCGTAATTAAGTTGTTGAACACTTCATTACGGTACATATTTTTTAAATTTACACATTTGAGGCACAATCTGAATATAACACCAAGTCTTCGTGGCATGCATACATATTTCTGACATAATTCAGTTTATGAGGGTAAATAATCCCTCTAAACATGAAAGGCATAATTAAGTAAAATTAGCAGCTTGTTAAAATTCTGAGACTGCAATTGTGGGTGGAACGAAAACCAGCGTACACACTGGTACCCCAGGACTGAGTATAAGAACCACCAGCATTCAACACCTTTTCACTGATGAAGACAATACGTGGAAATGTTAAATCTTTTAGCCTCATCCTGACTGAAAAGGTTAAGAACTTGTTAATTGCCTACTAAAAATAGAGGCTCTGGCTTGTAGCCCCTCTCTAAGCTTGCGCACCTGTGCTGATGTTGTAGTTGGATGTAAGGCTGACAAAAGCATACACGACTGTGCCACAGCCAAAGACAATACGTTTGCATGTAGTAGTTTCCGAATTGCTCCGACATATTTAATGAATGTACTTACTGATTTTATTTAGATCGATACACTTCTGATCAAAGGGCAGAAATGAACGTGCAATTAATTTATGTTTAAAAATGTTTTTTTTTTGGATTTGCTGTGTTTGAGTTAAGCTTACCATTAATAGCCTACCTAAAGCTAGAGGGTCTGATTGATGAAGGCAATATGCCAAAATGTTTGAATCCTTTAGAATTCTCTTAACACAAAATGTTGAGTGTAGATCTTTCCAGATTTTAGTAACAGTAATGGTAAAACAGTAACAGTCTAAATTGCCAATCAGAACAACATATTGGATCAATCTTTGTTGGTATCCGATTCTTGCTATTCGATCAAATGTGGAAGCTACATCATTTGAATGATATTGTGATTGTTTTATGGCAAAAACGTTTCCCAGGTAATTTAATTATTTAACATGAAGAAAACCAAGGTAAAGCTACTACACCAGGTTAAAATGGCTTCTATCACCTGCTGATAGGTTATTACCAAAATTTGACAGCAAGTTAATCACGAGGAATTCAGTGGTTCGGGATCACAATCAGTCCGAATCTTTTCCTATTATGAATTCCAGACTAGGGGGAGAAAAAAATAATAGAAAAAATTGGAGGAAACAATGGATGAGCCAGCCAGCACTGCCCCTTCAACCCTTCCACCGAAACCACGAAAACAGTTCCAGAATGTTCTGCTAACAGATTTATGTCAACGTAAACCGCTCACTCTCGGGCACAGTAAACCATTAGAACTTTATGACTTGGTGAGCTAACAACAGGAGAGTGGAGGGGGGCGTGGCTAGGGAGACCATGTGACATAAGACCAGCTCTGCCCGTACCGTTGGCATTTGTACCTCTGAGTGTGGGCGGGTCTGAGGCCGGTTGCGTTGACGGACAACCGACATTAAAATAGCTGCCGTGACACTAATTGACAGGGTTACGAGGATTGTGCCTCATTTCTGCTTTAGTTTCCTTAAGTGGTGATCATCAAATTTCTGACGTACCAGAGGCCTTTCCAGACGCCGTGGCTGGTAACTTTGGTTAGGGCTTAAATCAGAGGAGGTTCAGTAAACCACCGCCAGGAGCCCTTGTGTGCTGGGAGTGTGAAATATAAAGGAAATATACCAAAAACACTAAAAATAATAATTTAAAAAAATAAAATAAAATAAGCATGGTATGAAAAAGATTTTCTTAAAGCATGCTAAATGATCTGCAAATGGGGGTAAGAAAACATTATTTTGCAAGGTTTTGTAAAACAAAAAATACAATATTACACAGACATAAAACAATCATAAACAATCTTAGTGGCAAATGCTAGAATACAATCATATAAAATCATATCATATAAAAGCTGTCTAAAATTTAAGTTTATATTATCCATTAATATTTTTTCAGTGGAGTAATAATGTTTTTCTCAGTGACAGTTATATGGTAGTTAGCTAGCAAGTTTTTCTTGCAGTTTATGAGGTTAGTCAGTGATAAATTCATCTTTATGGGATCAGCTCCCAGTATAGAGAACATTGGGATACTGGGCTGAGCTTTTACATCCAGCTGCCAGTTCTGACCTGAGGGAAGAGGAAATATAGGTTTGTATGTACATAAAAAATAAAAACTTTTAAAAAAAGAAGTGTATACAAGTATAGAATCGCTATGGAAGCCTGACAGCCTTCAGGCTATGACAGTCAGAGGTTCTTGCGGTCTTTCGGACGGAAAACTGACATTAAAAAACAAAACCATTGAATAAACTCGAGAATGTGAGCTGTCAAGACTGTGTAGATAAAGACGCAATAGGTTTTGTTGTCACCTCACCACAAATTGGCGAATTTGTCAAGAACGCTCATTTTTCGTTCGCCGTCAGGGGCGAAGACCGAGTGTTTTTAGACCGAAAAGGTGTCAGGGTGCAATGACATTCGAGATCTGAAAAATGAAAAGACGTGTACTTTTAAGCGGCCCGCGCCCCCAGAGCAGACACCGCGTCTGACAGAGCTAACTGCGAATGGCCTGGAGGGCCTTTTGATCAAAGCCGCTGGAAAGAAAAAGTGACAGGAGGCTTCCGTTCGCTGCGCGCTCTACCTGTGCTGACAGGTGACCCGAAGGCCACGGGACCAGGGAGACTTTTTTTTTTTTTAAAAAGAAGCAGTTTTGAGTGTTTTCTTGCCTCTGGGGCTTCAAACTGCAAAGGCAGACGTGTAATTATCCGAGCCAGAGTAGCTGTTCTGCCCAGGGGCGCTGCGTGAACACAAATACGGGGGGGCGGGGGGGGGGGGGGTAGCTCAGGGGCGAATGGGTGCTCCCCGAGTCACTCTCGCCTACATCAAGAGCTGCCGAATTTGTCCAGTTACCCTACAGCGCAACGGCCTCACCTTGTGCCTACAACCGCAAAGCCCTTGGACAAACAGACCACCCCGTTCCCATGGTAACCCCCCCAAAGGTTCCGAGCGCTCGGCTAGACAATGGCCACACCGTGGCACCGTTAATCCAAAGCGGCGGACCAATGAGGCACCTCCAAAATGGCCAATAATCACTTCCTGTGTTGTACGGCTTTGCTGGTAATGCACAAACTCATTGATTGTACATCATTGATTATACAGTTATAAGCCTTTTTTTTTTTGGTCGGCTAGGTGCTAAGAAGTAGTCAATGGACTGCAAGAGTTCCGATATCTTCTTAAGAAAAATCCTGCTACAAATCATAGATGTAGAAACACAAACAAATATTTTCCAAGTTTACGGCAGGAGTTTCCAATTTTGTTCCAACAACCTCAGAGTCCAGGTATTTCTTAAGGACCAAACCACTTAAGGACCAGAGTCAATTAATTACTACTTTCTATGACTAAGTGCTTCAGATCATCAGCTTATAGGTACCATGTAATGCACACAAAATCAATGAGGCATGGAGTTATTTTTCAGTGTTAATTTAATCATACAAATGTTCATTTATACATACAGGAAAAAGGCTTTAAACTGCTTTGTTTCAACATTTTCTTTTATCTCCTCTTAAATGTGCTATCATAGAACTACAAAGACTCATCCACTCATTCGCCATGGCAACCTGCTCAAAACGCTACACAGAAAAGTCAAAATAAAAACACCAGTATAGGCATGAAATCAAACTCACGCGCTCACGCAAAAAAATAAGTCGCAGAAATTCAGACAAAAAGCAAAAAAAAAAAAAAAAAAGGCATCTGTGTATACTCTTCGGGACAAGGTGACTGTCTAACGAAGCACTTTGGACAGTTTTACAGAAAAATAAATCCCAACGGAAATCGGCTAAAAACAGCCAGTCCTCCAAGGTGGTGAGAGGTGGGAAAACACAGAAGAAGAGGCATTAACCCATCTGTGAAAGCCCTACCTTCACTGATCATAATGTCACTTCTCAGTGAGTTTCCACAAGCAAGGAGGAACGGAATTATTCAGTGCAAAGACATGGAGAACCTTGCAGGAACCATGTGATCACAAACATGCTTGATGCTAAAAACCAAGGTTCAATTCATACCTGAAATGTGCGGGGGGAAAAAACACAAAGAATGACAAATGAATTAATATAAACTTCAAAACAGGGTATTCATACACATAACACAACTACTATTTGCCCAGCTCAGTTAAGGCCATCAATTTCCTTTTTTTTTTTTACATCCACACACAGGAAACAAATGATACATGCAGGACACAGTTACAAGGTGCCAAAAATATTGAGTGCGCAAGTCAAATCTGTGTCTTCATATTTCCTTCGACTTGTTTTCGACGCGTTCGCGAGCGCGCATCTTGCACGCTCAGTCGCAGCCTGCTGCTCTTTACGGAGAGCGAGCACGACGCAGCGAACACACACCAGTCGCAGGGCTCCAGCCTACTCTCCATTTGCATATTTAGAACATGGATGACCAACAGAATTTTGTTTTTTTAGCAAAACAGGACTGTGGATTGCAACCCTGGAAACACCCCCCCCCATCACTGATATGAGCAATGACATCGTCATGACACACCAAGACCTGTCCAAAATAAAAAATAAAAAACAATAAAGTAAAAATAATGTTGTAAAAAAATTACAAAAGCAAACTATGCTAAATAAAGAGCAACAGAACACATATCACCTCCATCAGAGCAACAGGGCATACAGCGTCTCGCTTGGATACGGCATGCTAACGGCTAGCTGGCTTCCTCTCTGTGCACACTTCGATCGCGTGTAAACCCCTGCTTTGGAAAGATAGCACCATGTGACCAGTGACAAAATGTGGTGTTTTTTTTTATTTTTTTTTAAAGTTTTATAGCAGGCGAAGCCATGGAAACAGCAGTCAGGCGAGCGTTCACAGCCCAAGCTCAGCTCTCTGGGTGGCAGAAAGAAAAAGCGATTTCAGACCGGTGTGTTTTCTGCGACATGCTCTCGCCCGATTGGGTCGTTTGATAAACAGCGCCACCTGCTGGACCGCTTTGCCTAAACAAACACCGGGACCTCCGTGGAGCCAGCAGTTCAGGCAAATGACGCGCGCGTGACATTTCCAAACCTCGTGATCGCCTGCAACAGCGTGTTCATGTGACAAAAAAAAAACAATAAAGCAAAGAGTCCAGGTGTGGCGGTGCAGTAGGCAGGTATTATAGCCTTTTAAAGGTTGTGGGTTCGATTCCCAGCAGGGGCGATACCCTTGTAACCCTACAGCAGGGGTCCTCAGTCTTATCCAGAAAGGTGTGGGTGTGGGTGCAGGCTTTTGTTCCAACTGGGCAGTTACACACCTGATTCCACTAATCAGGGTGCTTAGCAAAGATCCCAAGGGCCTTGATTAGTAAAATCAGGTGTGTAACTGCCCAGTTGGAACAAAAGCCCGCACCCACACCGGCCCTTTCCGGATAAGATTGAGCCTGCCCTAGAGCAAGGTGCTAAAATTGAACTGCTTCAGTAATAATAGCCAGCTGTATGAATGGATTGTATGTAAAAACATGTTACATACCGCATTAGCCATGCTGGAGATGAGCACCTGCTAAATGCCTAAATAAGCAATGCCACGTCCAGAGACTCACATCACCGCGTGGGAACTTCACATAAAGACGCGCATACATTCCTCCCCCAAAGAGTATACACTTTGAAATTATTATTAAAATGTAAAAAAAAGAAAAGAAAAAAAAAGACAAAAGATTGAACACATTTCAACATTAATTCAAAAACTACCAATCTCTCAACAGGCAAAATAACTTTTAAATGGCTTTTTCACATCGTGTGTCTCAAACCCTATGTGTGCACACTTGCGCCCGTGTGCACACGCACACACACACATGCATGCACGCAACAAGCACACGCTCGCTCCTCTCTCTCAAACCAGCAGTCTCCGCTTAATTGCGTGATGGCAGAACAAAATAATAATAAAAAAAGTAAGTTGTGTATTTGACATCTCTTTTAAAAGATTTCTATCACTCTTTTTAATTTAGCATTCACACATGCGTACGTTGGGTGCTTGTGGATGTAGGTTGAATTATTTATAGGGAGCAAAACAGCCGAATCTTCACTTCTCATCTGCGTTGCTGTTTGGGCGGGTGGGGGTGGCAGGGGTGTAAGGGGTCTGGCCAAGTGTCAGTATGAAATTTCTGTTACCCCCCCTTTGTCCCCTCTTTGGGGTGACCGTAAGGCGACTGCCCAGTCACGGCGATCCCTCGCTTTTAAGACTGTCCGAAAGGATAGGGCCCATGAATACCCTGTGAAAGAGAGGGAGAGAAGGAGGGATGGAGAGAGAAAGGGGCAGAGAGGGAGAGAGAGAGAAAGAAAGCGGGAGAGAGGGAGAGGAAGGAGGGTTACCTTAGGAGCGTGGGTGAGACCAGGGGCTCAAACACCAGCACGTTATCTGATCACATCCTCTACATGAGAGCAACAGCCACCCAAGAGGCCTATTCTGCCAGAGCATTACTTCAACACTGACAGGACAAAAACACACAGCACTGGAATACACACTTACACACAGCACTGGAATACACACTGCCGCAATGCACTGGAATACAAAACCACGTGGAAAATAGCATATTTTCTCTTGAGAACCTCTTCACGAGGTACAGTTTTTGTACTCTGTGCAGCACAGCTTTTTAAGGGGCCCAGGTTTTCTTGGGCTGCATGGCCTGTTCTCATCGTCACTTTCCAGTGTTCTTATGTTCAGGTGCACCAGGGTGCAGGTGCTTGGGCCTGTTAGCCTAGGCCGTTAGCCTAGCTCCTAACTGGAGCTGCTTGCATTTCCCGCTGCGCGAATGAGAAACGGCATCAAAATGTGAGCGAATGGAGCCTACCGGGGGGGGGACACCGTACCCCAAATTCAGTCAGTGGCCCAGTCAGTAGGCCTCAAATCCTGCCAGTTCTGTCTGTGACTGCGAGGCCTGGCTCACTGACACACTGTGTTTGTCCAGTGCGGAATTCAACGGCTGTAGTTGGAATGTTGAACAAGGCCGTCAAGTCACGAAAACTGAACAGCAACACTCTTTGCGAAGACAAAAACAATTACGGTAAAAAAAAAATTGTGACAATTGTGTTCTTAGCCAAAACGGAAGTAAGACGACACACACACACACACATCGCCAGAGGTGCTGCTCGTGATCGACTCAAGGGAGACAGAAACAACTGGATTTCACTCACTGGAAATCTGAGTAAATAACAGTCTCACGTATTTGCACAATGGTAGCGCAAATATGGCCTTTGAAGTGGCACATGCTTTAGTAAGGCATGTTTCTTGTTCTGCTGTGAGTCAATGTACAAATTCTCCAAGACATTTCTGAGAGGCTTAAAGAACAGATCCTTTTGAATACAAAAAAAAGCAAAAAAAAAACACCAAAAACATTTCATATAAAATGGTTGTCTCGACAAAGTTCCAAGACTCCGCCCACTGCAGTGTCTGTCCCCCCCCCCCGCCCGCCCCCCGCCCATGTACGTACCTGGCTGTATGTCACTACTGATAGGTTGCTCTGGAGACCGTTTGGTGTTATATTTACAGAGTTGTGTGACAGTCCGTTTTGATCCTGGTGGATTTTGTCGGGGGGCGCTCCGTCGCCCCAGGGGCCCCCCGGGTCTTTGAGGCTGCCCTCGCTGGAGGGGTGCCTGTTCTTCTGCGGCGAGGCGAAGGGGTTGAAGTCGCCCTCCACGCTGCGGTGCGGCTGCGTGTTGAACTCCGTCTCGAACGACGACAGCTGCTGCGTCACGCCCAGGAGCCCGCCCACCTCCACGCTCAGGATCACCCAGATCACGTCTGCCGGGAAGCAGGAAGCGGAAGGGGGAACCCTATTAACGGCACGCATGGCTAAGAGTGATCAGTGGCTCCCAAAACTCTCCCCTGGGACTCCCCAGCCAGATCCAGGTAACGGATGTGTTCCATCCTGAGCACACCTGACCCAGCTAATCAAGAGGTTAATTCATTGTATCAGGTGTGCTTCAGTTGGAACACATCAAATACCTGCAACACACTGAGGAGAGGTTTTGGGCCTACCCAATAGAAAGTCCACTTACACTGCCGGGCATCTTACCCCGATATGAAAGTGAGTCCCTACCTGCCCGGCTCCCTTACCCCGTAGAAGAGTACCCCATGCCCCTACCCGTGGCCTCCTTACCCCGTAGAAGAGTCCCATAGCCGTGCCCCGGGCTCCCTTACCCCCGTAGAAGAGTCCCATAGCCGTGCCCGGGGCTCCCTTACCCCCGTAGAAGAGTCCCGTTGCCGTGCACATCCTCCACTGGCCCTGGTACATGCCCGGGGCCACCGGGCTGCGCATCTGCACGCTGACGTCACACACCTCCTGGGGCTCCAGCGAACGCACCATCACCATGTTCACATGACCGAACTGGTCCCCGCCCACGTACTTCAGACACACCCCCGGGGGCCAGGACTCCGAGCCTGAAACACGCGCGCGCGCGCACACACACACACACGCACATGCACACACACATGCACACACACACAAACACACACATGCACACACACACACACACACACACACACACACACACACACACACATGCACACACACACACACACACATGCACACACACACACACACACACCCAGGAACATAAGCACATACACACACACATACACACGCACGCATATGCACACACACACCAAGGAACATACGCACATACACACACACACACACGCACGCATATGCACACGCACACGCACGCACACGCACACATGCATATGCACACACACACACCCAGGAACATACGCACATACACACACGCGCGCACACACACACATACACGCCCACGCACATACACACACGCACATACACCCAAACAAATGTGCAAACACACACACACACACACAGACATACACAAGCACACACACACACAGACATACCCACCCACACACAAACACATGGTTAATTGCCATTAAACACAACCCTCAAATCTTTCATTTCCCTTATACACGCACAAAGGCAATCTATGCACTCTCTATTTACCACACCAGTGCATGCACAGTCCAATCTCTTATTACTGTTATAGATAGACACAAACACTTGATCCTAACAAAAACTGACACACAATTATCAACCAATATTTACATAATGCCATCTTCCAGGGTCGTGCTCAACTCCATTAAAATTCAGCCAGTCCAGAAAATTAATTCAAATTCAGTTCATGGACTAAAGAAGACCCACAAAGTTCTACAGTACTTTTTAAATTCATGACCTGAATTTGAATTTAACTAACAGACAGGAAACACACCTGACCCCAGTCCTATCATCTCCCCTAAAGGTTTTATATGACCGTGGCTATGAACCGGGACTGAGAAGCTCTACACACACCTCAGCTCTCTGGAGTGTTCTTGCGATATGACTATGCTAACTATTTTTTTTTAAACAGCAACCTTTCCAGAACACTGACACTGCAGTGGACCCAGGCCACCCAGCTAATGTCCCATGTTCCACTTCAGTAACCAAACGATGGCTCATCCTGACATTACAGCGCTCTACCCTAACACCTCCCCCCCCCACCCCCCCACCCAAGGGGCACAGATGCCCCCGAGCTGAAAAATTTCAGAGCACGCTACTGCATCCCAATTAGTAGGTGTGCTCCTGCATTATTTTTCCAGTTAGCACACACCCATTTTCAGGAGCAAACGCTCCTAAAATGAGAACACCGGGGAGGCCCTGCATTATAAGAGTCAGGATGAGGTTGACGGTGCTGACTGTAAGTGTGCGGACGATTTTGGGGTGCCGGGGCGCGTACCCGTGTTCTGTATTCTCCAGGTCTTCGTGAATTCTGTGTCGGGGGGCACAGATTCCCCCTCCCCAATCGTCACGTCCTCCACGAAGGACATCGAGGGCGCGTTGATGTTGGGGCTCTCAAAGTCGTAATACGCACCGATGGCTGCCTGCAGGTTCCTGTTAAAGAGATGGGGGTACAGGGGGGGGGAGGTGGGGTACGATGGGGGGGGGGGGGTGAGGTTACGAGTGCACCCAGTCTTCAGGCTGATTTCACAGTCAAGCCGTACGAGCCACAGCAACACAGCTGTGTGCCACAACACCCCCTTCATTACAGTGTGTGGCAAACATGACACCATTAACACTGGCCAGCCTGTCGCCTCAAATAATCCTTTCAAAACCATAATAACCAGCTTACAGTGTGTGTGTCTCCCTCCTATCGCTGGAGTCACATGATTTGTACGAATGCAAAATGCCTGTTTGGGTGTTTAGTGGTCACGATTCCAGACTCTCCATCTCCGATAGATTCTGTCATAAAGACCTGGACCCTAAAACAGACAGCAATGAAGGACTACACTTCTGAGAGTTCTGCAGGTATACTCATTTAAAAACAATCATGATAAAACAATTTTTTAAAACAGTATGTGCTCAGTCGAAGTTTTATAATTCATGGAAAATTGTAAATGGTGACTAAATTGTTTCGTATAAAGGTTTAAACGTTTTAAGCCCACCCGTTAACACTCAGAGCAAATAAGGGAGGTACCCAAGCCTCCAAACGGTTCCCCAACAGCAGCAACGTGTTCACCTGAGACGATGCAATTTTACTGGCATGACAGCATAACTCACCATTACCTTATATATATGCTACCAACACAATAAGCATGAAGTAGATCCATATATATATATATTTTTTTTTATATGTGTTTTTTGGGCTTTTTTCAGCTTTATTAGACAGGATAGTGTATAGACAGGAAGAACTAGGAGGAGAGAGAGGGAGAGACGTGCGACAAAGTTCGGCGGTCGGACTCGAACCGCCGACGTCGCGGCTCGCAATGAGCATGTGGATAACGCTCTACGGGCTACGCACACTGGAAGCCCCCATCCATATTGTTTTTAATATTACATAATAATATTACCATCTCTGCAGGAAACCGCATACATAAAGTAGTGCAGGTCTAAAATATGTTTTGTGTAACTGAAAGTGGAGCCTTCTGAACTGAAGTAGTTTGGCCTTAAAACAGTTAGTAAGGCTGCACTGTATTAGTGACGTACACAGCTTACATTCTTCAACGTACAATCCGTTTATACAGTGGGATATTCACTGATGCAGTTCGGGTTAAGAACCACTGGCTGACAGAACCCATATGTTGATCAACCCTCCAGCCCTGGAGGGACAGGCCCAGATGCCCAACCAGTCTCCAGCACTGCTGCTAAAATACTGAAGTTAGCAGCTACGGGCGCCGGATTTGGATTTCTACTACAGAGGTGTGAAGAGGAGAATTTTACCGATGCCCAAAATGTTAGCCTACTTGACAGCAAGTACTGCATTCCTCTGAGCGCTGATCGGAGTGACATCTCTGCATGTGCAGAATTTTCTTGGGGACAATAGCAACACCATGTCGGAACCCCACTGAGCTTCTAGAACACTGTAACGACGACAATGGCCGCTTTCACACACGGAACACGGAACTTTGCTGCACTAACCGCTCTGGCAGTCCAGTGGCTTCCCTTGTTCACACAGCCAATGACTGCCTGGCATGTTCCTGGGCCCACAGCATTCACACATGATGGTGCCAGTTGGCTTCTGTCTGAACGAGCCTATTAAGGTAAAAACTCTTGCTCTCTAACCAGAGGAGCTGCACCTGTACACATCTGTACAATTTTGGAGAACAACAAACATTCCAAACGTAGCCTCCGTGTTCGTTCACAATGTAACATCATTACGTGAACCCTCATTACATGTTGATCGTGTTGCTATGCAACAACCTCAAGTAATACTTTAATTACAGCTGTTGGATCCGTTGCGAGTTCGTACTGGCAGAGCCATCTCTCCAGTCAAGCATGTGTGTGGACAGGCACACAAAAAGCACAAATATTGTTGTCGAGCCCAATAATGCAAGTTCGTACACAGACTCCGTTTACCTAACTCTTGTCAAACACCAATTACCCATCTAACCTGTTCTACTATCCCTTCAGCACTGTATCGCAGACTTTGAACTGCTGCCTAATTTTAAATTAGTCATATCCAGAAGCGGGAGGACAGGATCTTGCACTGCTTAATCATCAACTTGTTATGCGGCCACAAGAAACTCAATTACCCAGGTTGCATTAGGACACCGCTCCTCCATCAGTAGGATAATGCATCGACTCCTTCGCTGCGGTAGGCGACAGTGCTGTAACAACCGTACTCTCAAATGCAATTAAGGTGAGTCACAGAGGCTCAGTGGCCTAATCCACAAATGAAACCGCACAGGTCTAGACAGCCAATTAGCCAATTCGACCAGGGTAATTTGCGACAACAAAAACCTGCATGCACATCAGCCTCAGCTTCGGATCCAGACCCACCGCTAATGTAATAGCTGTAATAGCTCGGCCCACCTTTTCCTTAAGCAGGTATAATTTTTTTTATTACTTACAAATCATCAGCAGTCAGTGAAATTGATGTTTTTTTTTTTTAATAACATGTGAGGACCAAAAGAACACAGCCTAACCGCTCACTAACTTTGATACCCAAAAGTTAAGGAAACAAAGGAATTTAGGACTGATGGCGTAGATAAGCAGGCATAAAGCAGCAGCAGAAGATAAACACAGCTTTATCAGTATCGGTGCACAGGGAGCACAGCCTAAGTCATAGAAAAGGCGCTAAAGGTTTGTAAATATGGACTGCATTTACATAGCGCTTTTATCCAAAGCGCTTTACAATTGATGCCTCTCATTCACCCATTCACACACACACCAACGGTGAAAGGCTGCCATGCAAGGTACCAATCAGCTCGTTTGGGAGCGAGTAGGGGTTAGGTGTCTTGCTCAGGGACACTTCGACACTCCCAGGGCAGGGGATCGAACCGGCAACCCTCCGACTGCCAGACAGTCGCTCTTACCTCCTGAGCTATGTCGCGGTTTGACCGCGCCCTTCAACAAAAGAACTGAGGAGTTCCACTCGCCGGGTCTGGCAGCGGAAACGCTGTTCCCAGGTTCCTGTGCAGTCCGTCCTTTGATGAGCGACCGAAGCCAGTCTCCAAAATAAGCTCCAGTAAGCGGGCCCACCCGTTCCGGTGCACCCCACCCTCTAATTATCCTCTTCAGCAGCTCCTTCCAACGACAATCCCTAATCCTTTTTCAGGAGACCCAGGCGACGGGTGGGGGGGGGTTGGGGGGGAAGCACGGGAAAACCAAACCGCCATTCAGCGCCTTCCACAAAACACTCTTCTTCAAATGTTGTGCTCGTAGGGCACTTCTTATAGCCGAATATATATCGTCCTGTTGGTTTTCATTTCAAACCTAATTTGGTACACCTGACTGTACTAATTAGCAGCTCGATGCCGATCTCTAGCTGCTGAATGAGGTGTGCTTTGTTAGGGTTGGAGTGAAAACCTACAGGACGGTAGATCTCTAGCTGCTGAATGAGGTGCGCTTTGTTAGGGTTGGAGTGAAAACCTACAGGACGGTAGATCTCTAGCTGCTGAATGAGGTGTGCTTTGTTAGGGTTGGAGTGAAAACCTACAGGACGGTAAATCTCTAGCAGTTGAATGAGATGTGCTTTGTTAGGGTTGGAGTGAAAACCTACAGGACGGTAGATCTCTAGCTGTTGAATGTGCTGCTTTGTTAGGGTTGCAGTGAAAACCTACAGGACAGTAGATCTCTAGCTGTTGAATGAGGTGTGCTTTGTTAGGGTTGGAGTGAAAACCTACAGGACAGTAGATCTCTAGCTGCTGAATGAGGTGCGCTTTGTTAGGGTTGGAGTGAAAACCTACAGGACAGTAGATCTCTAGCTGTTGAATGAGGTGTGCTTTGTTAGGGTTGGAGTGAAAACCTACAGGACGGTAGATCTCTAGCTGCTGAATGAGGTGTGCTTTGTTAGGGTTGGAGTGAAAACCTACAGGACGGTAGATCTCTAGCTGTTGAATGAGGTGCGCTTTGTTAGGGTTGGAGTGAAAACCTACAGGACGGTAGATCTCTAGCTGTTGAATGAGGTGTGCTTTGTTAGGGTTGGAGTGAAAACCTACAGGACGGTAGATCTCTAGCTGTTGAATGAGGTGTGCTTTGTTAGGGTTGGAGTGAAAACGTACAGGACAGTAGATCTCCAGGGACAGGATTGGTAACCACTGCAATACACTATGTAACTGAACAGGGATGAGCTTATGCATTTCTTTTGAGTTTATGTGTATCTTGAATGGGTGGACAAAGAGCAGACCTAGGGCTCCCCCTAAGAGTGGCAGTGAAAACCTCTCTGGCTGCTAACAGAAAAAAAAAGCAGTCCGTGCGATTTGCTCTGGATAAGAGTGTCTGATAAAATGAAAAAAGGAAATGATGAATTAAAACTTTTCCCCTGTGTATTTTATATTTGGCCCAGTTTGGACTGCAATTGCAAGCCTGGGTATCAGTTGTTTTTTTTTATTTAATTTTTTTAAATGAACACAATTAACATGGGCATCATTTACAGCAGGGATCTCAAACTGAAATCCTGCAGGGCCGCTGCGTCTGCTGGTTTTTACGTGTCCCCGCACTTAAGTGCTTAATTTAAGCCACTGATTGGCTAAGGAGTCTGCACACCATGTTCTCAAGGGCTGTAATTGGCTGCCGGTTGAAAGGACACCGCAAATACCTGCACACACACTGCGGCCCCCCAGGACTGTAGTTTTTTTGAGTCCCCTGCTCTAAAGCATGCACTGCCGTGTGCTGTAAAGGCCTGCTGCAGTTAACATGCTGCAGGGCCACTGACACACAGGCGTTAGTGCATACTTCCCTCTGGGGCCAAACCTCCCACCGAAGCAAGCAGGTGGCTGTCAAAGGAAGCTGATACAGCAAGTTATTCCCAGCTGCAAAAATATTAGGAATTATTAATTATGACCAGTCCAGATGACAAGGGGAGAAGAAGAAGAAAAAAAGCTATGGATACAGAATGGATGAACATAATTAAGTTGATAAAGAATAAGAGAAATTATTCAGAAAGTTGATAAGCAAGTCTTACAGATACACGCTATGTCAGTCAAGCAAACAATATAACTAGAGCTGTCAAAACATATCCAGAAAAATTATTTTTTTAAATAATCATAATTTTGGCAGTTCATGAGCCGCAGATTGCCCTCCAACGTTCCGGGTGGTTCTTATGACACTTTGAGAAGACTCTCGCTATGAACAGATATTTACAAAAGCCACAACTTACAGCTAGAAGTCCGCACAACACGTAAAAAGCCTTTTATATGCTGTCCAGTGAAACTGGTTGGCAGATATAGGCAGTGCTACAATAATCACCGCCGTGAAATATACAATGAATCCGATTTCACAGCATAGGTGGTAAAACTGAAAATCTAAGCACACTGTCGTGGACAAGGAAGATCAACCACTAAAAAACATGTTCAAAGTACGGGTGCGTGCATCATTTGATCAGTTCTGGAGAAATCGTTTGAGTTACCACAATTCCACGCCTCCCAGTATCATTAAACATAAACGCGTTACGTGACACACTTACTTTAAAACGAACGTTTCAAGAGCAAGTACAAGAATTCCGGAACAGCCTTCACGTCAATCATCGTTGATCAATTCATAAAACCACCATGGTGGTTACACCGTGGTTACACCGCACGTCGCGATTCTAATTTTAGCAACGCTATTTTCCCCACTCCAGTCATTTCATTGGAAGCATATTATTTAAAGGCTCGCCTTTGTACCACTTGATAATTGTTGTTACAATTACCACAAGCATGACTCAAATCACATGGCACTTGTAAAATGCTACAAGGAAATACCGAGAAGAGGTTCAGGTCGGTCTGCAAATTGCAGTACTAGTCTTGCCCAACGCTTTACGCACTAATACAAACCGCTCCATCACTTCACTGCCAAACGGGCAACAATCACCTACATGCTTCGAGTAAAAGTGTACGTATCACTCAGCCAGTCATGTATGCGAGCATTTGACAGCACGTGCCTATTTCTAAATTGTGCATACAAGCTTATCACGAGCCAACTGATGAAACGACAAGAACATCGCTCGTTTTGACAGTAGTTTATGCAATGCGTAATTTTCCGTTACGATAAACGGTTCGCTGGGCAACTGTTAGATACCGATACAGTTATCATACGTCTGCGTTTTATTTCTAAACTACTGCGGCACCATTCACTCTGTTAACATGATTTAAGAAGCATGTCCTGCCTCTAGACGAGAAAACGGAGACAGTGGAAGGTTGTTCATAGCAGTTTAACCGGCCGAATAATTTCCTTCGAGCTCAGAGTGATAGCGCTGGAGAAATGAACAACCAGCCGAAATCAACGACAGATAAACCAGTAGGCTGAGAATATTCCACAACCGTTAAGGTAGACAACTCGCTGAACACGATTTCCAGCGGGGGGAAAGCGGATTCAATTAACAAGATTTATACAATTAACTTAACGTTCAAGATAGCTAATGAGTTCATGAGCAGGGGAAAAAATCCCACAGTTGTAACCAACAATGGAGCAAGTTACTCTAGACATGCAGTCTATTTCTGACACTGACAGAACAAGTTGGTTAGCTAATGTCAGCGCTGAACTTCTATGACTACAGAGGACGCTTCCATGATGTCCCCATATTGTCTCTCCTATTATTTATTTATTTTTGCAGACGTGCATTTTCACGCAGCAGAGTCAATGGCTGCTAAAAAAAAAAATACAAGGATAATGTAGCTAGCTAATGCTAGCTGGCTAAGCAGAAAAAAAATCTGTGCCAAAGTGTTCATAGCGCCAAAATACCCGTACATTTCTAGCAATGCACAGTGAATATCCAATGCTGGACAAATACAAGAGTTCGCTACACTGTGGAATATTGAATTAATTCCTGCAGCTCTACCTGCCCGTGTCAGCCCCCTCCTACCTTCAGCTAGGCCCCGCGTCCCCGTACTCACCAGTTAGTCATGTCCAGGAAGAAAGCGCAGCCGGCAGGGTTCAGCTGGAACCCAAGCAGTCTCTGGAACTCGGAGATGAGCACGTCTTTGTCAGTGGTGCCCATGCAGCTGAATTTCTGCATGAGCTCCGGGTCCAAATCAATGTCCATGCCCTCCATGGCGGGTGTCCCGTGGCGGCGACGGGGGGTTTGGGGTTTCTCACCTAATTTAGTCCGAGGCCTCGTCCAGTCATAACAACCAACCCAACAACAAGCTCAATACGCATGGCTGGCGGGGGGGACAACGCCTGACGTAGCTAAACGGGAACATCTCTATACGTCATGATGCGGGTTGTGGGTACTACGTCATCTGTTGCTATTCGAAGACAGCCTCTCATTGATTGGCATAATTACACAAGAAATCCCCCATCAACCACAAAAAAATCTACTAAAATTATGACTTTTGATGCGGACACATTTTGCTCCGCAAACAGCAACACACTGAAGTAAATAATTATTTACATAAATGTATTGATAATTATTCTTTGTATAGTTATATCTATAACATCTATAGTCTATTTATGATTTCAGTATCATTAATGACAATAGAATTGAATGTATGCTTGAGCTTACATAGTTTCCCTCCACCATCAGAACGAATGTATCAAATGTAGCTATGTTCGTGCAAAACTATCAAATGTAACCGAATACAGTCGGAGCATTTACGCACACGGGTCTGTAGGTGGCGGTGTAGTTTAGAACGACACTTACCGCGCTGCTTGAAAAGCTACAATTTTCATTTCCTCACTTCCGGCCGGTGCACAGGAAGAGCGGTTTTTGTATGAGAAGAGTGGTTCAGCAATGCCGAAGTGAGTATTTTCTGTTTTCAATTCTTGTTTAATTTGAACAAATGTATATTTTGCGTACTTATGTAGCCTGTGCCTCACGGTAACGTATAGCCTTTAAATGGTCTGTTCGTTTAACGTGAGAGGGTACCAGTGAACGACAGTTTTTCTGCTTGCATGCTTGTGTAGTTTACGTTGGTGTGGGTTTAGTTAGCTATCTAGCCTATAGTCTCACACAGCCAGTCGCCCAGTATCAGACAAACTAGTTCACCTTTGGGCCAACTCACTGGGAAACCACATCCAGTAGCTAACCATTTACCTAGCCGAGTTTAGTTCTTGGGCTTGTATGGACTTCTGCTTCAGTTTGCCTTGGCAGTTTACAATAAACACATTACTATCGAGAGCTGATGTTTCTACAGTGTACCTCGATGTGTTTGGGGAGGATGCTAAATAGGTAGTTAATGCTGTATTTCTCTCCAACTCCCAATGATTAATTACAGGTTCATTTATAGCCATCTAGGTTAATTTCACAGTATGGGGCATTCTGTGGTGGTTCATACAGTGCATAGCCTGTAGACACCATGGATTTAAAAAAAATCCCAAGTAAAGATAAAACGGTTGTGTGACCGTAGCAGTCTTCATTGTTTTAACTCAAGGCTTGCTATAATTCCTTTCTCTTGGGGTCTCTTCCTTTGTTCTGAACTTCTGAGAAGTGCCCTGAAGAATCACACTGAGAGATTTAAACAAACAAAAACAAAATCAGAGCTAAAAGTTGCCCACGAGAATATTATAAAGTTGAAATTTCAGAGTGGGTTTTAGATTATCTTCATGCTGTTACCAATGACAAAGGGTGGCAGTGTAGTATAATGAGTAAGGAACTGGTTCTGTAACCTAAAGGTTACAGGTTCAATTCCCAGGTGGGACACTGCTGTTGTACCCTTTAGCAAGGTACTTAATTCGCATTGCTTCAGTCTATATCAGGGGTGCACAACTCCGGTCCTGGAGGGCCGATCTGCGTGCTGATTTTTGTTCCAACCGATTACCATAGATATAGTTTTCCGACAGCTCTATAAACTATGCTGCTTCACTCCTGCACTTGATCTCAGTAAAATCTCTAGGATACACGTGCAGTCTGCGGCTGTAGCTGGTGCTTATACACATGTCAGATCCAGATATGATTAGGCTAATGAAATAAATGTTGGCAAATGTTCACACAAAATCCTGAAATGGATTGGCCCTTGTTGTGCACTCCTGATCTATATCCTGTATAAGTGTAATGTATGCAGTATGTATACAATGTAAATGCCTGCAATGTAATGTAATGTAAATAAGGAGTCATTAGGACCTGCATGCAGATCTAGTTAACCATGTTGTGCCAATCAGAATGTGAGTGTGAATAGCCTGAGGGCCATTTTGTATCTAAATGAGCGTAGGTCTGCAAACTGACTGTAAAGTACCCAACATACACAGTCCTGATTTGTGCTCTGCCTCTTTCTGTTAGGTTCTACTGTGACTACTGTGACACCTACCTAACACATGACTCGGTAAGTCTTCTCTGCCTTTAGAGAACAGTAATCAGTGGAAATGGGTTTCAGTCTGAGGGTGTGGTCAGTCTTTCGAAGTTTGCCCGTGACCCAGGGCCTGAGCAGCGAATCAGTAATTTTCAGTTACTTTCAAAATTTCATTTCATTTTAATGACTTGATCACTCGATATAACATGACCACCTGGGCTATATTTGGTCTCATTCACAAACGTACATGAATAAATGTAAGAATGAGTTTATAAGAGCAACGTAATTGCGCTTTCACGTACATTCTCAGGTCCTGTAGTTGGTATTAGTCTGAAGAACCACTGGGGTCTTTAAAGCATGGCACATATTTGATATAATTTAGCAGTTTGCAGTGTCGTTATAGGATGGCATATATTTAATCTTATATAACAGTTTGAAGTGTCATTAAAGTATGGCATGCATTTATATAGCTGTTTGCAGTGTCTTTAATGTATGGCACATATTTGATCAAATATAGCAGTTTGCAGTGTGAATAAAGCATAAAATCTGGGCAGAATGATGGTGTAATTGACACCCACTGCTTCTTAGCTATGACTTGTAATTTCCTGAGAGTGCTGTATTTACTTGGCGTGTTTTTGTTTTTTTTGCAGCCGTCTGTGAGAAAGACCCACTGTAGCGGCCGCAAACACAAGGAGAATGTGAAGGACTACTATCAGAAATGGATGGAGGAACAGGCACAGAGCCTCATCGATAAGACCAGTAAGTGGGTGGGGAAAATGGAACGCTGGCAGCCGTTTATCAGGGCGTTTCCGTGGAACAGAGGGTTTTTCTCTTGCTACACTCTTAAAATGTGTGTGTGCGCATGCATGTGTTCAAGTATGTGTATATATACGTGTGTGTGTGCACACGTGTGTATATGTGTGAGCATGCATGTCTTTGTATATATATGCGTGTGGATGTGCGTGTGTGTATGTGTGAGCATGCGAGCCTTTATGTGCATGCATGTGCGTATGTGCATATTTGCATGTGTGTGCATGCATGTGCGTGTGTGTATGTGTATGTTCGCATGTATGTGCATGCATGTGCGTGTGTATGTGCATATTTGCATGCATGTGTGTGCATGTGATTAAATGGACGCTGATGGTTTTCTCCTCTGTCCTCAGCGGCTGCCTTCCAGCAGGGGAAGATTCCATCAACGCCTTTCTCTGGAGCTCCACCCCCAGGTGGCGCCATGCTCCCGCCTCCAAACATCAGTGAGTGTTCCTCTTCCATCACTGTCAGCCGCATGCATAAGGCAGAATCTTGTGCTCAATACTGGCACTAAAGGGCTAAGCATCAGGGGTGGATAAATTGGTAGTCTGAACTATTGTTTTTCTAACCTGGATTGCCAAACTGTGATGCTTGAAAGTCCAGGGCACTACCATGATGAACCTGATGAACATGGTTTCAGACTGCACCAATTAGATTTTGGCAGGTATTTGGGGATTAGAATTTGACTTTCTCTCCTGGCTTGCAAAAGTGTAATCATTAGGATTAAAGTAAAAGCAACCATATTCGGGAAATGTGTTCAGAGAGTAGAGAGATTTCTGAAGTAGAAGTTAAGGCCCATGTTTGTGGTGTTACTTTTTATGAATTTTGAAAATGGCAAACTGCTGTGCAGTTATTATTTTTTAATAATCAGAAAGATGATCAGACAATGATGTGTAAGACAGGATGAAGGATGCAGTATGTTTGTAACATACCTTTTTGTAGAAATGGTAAAGATATACAAATGTATATTCCAGCACTGGGCTACAAGATTTGGTTGCTCGATAGCCCAGAGAACTACCACATGTATTTATGATTCATCCACTCTTGTGTGCATGGTTTTTCTGTTGGTAGTGTGTCATTTTTACAGTATGCTATGTTTTCAAGTAAAGTTACATTTTAAATTAATTTGCGTTGTGCTTTTTCAATTTATTTCCATAGAGTGTTTCTTGACGGCCTTACTGACAAGAAAATCTTGGCTTTGGCTTTGTTTAACGGTGTCCTCACCATGCTACATGTTACAAAAACACAGCATAAAAAATTACGTAGAACAATCTAAAGGGTGAAATCCATCAATTCCTTGTTAAATTTTGAACTAGAAGGCTAGTTGTGTGGTGTTGTAAACCATTTTTTCCTCCTGTTTCTTTTCAGGTGGCCCACCACGTCCTGGAATGCTGCCAGCGCCCCCTATGGGCGGTCCTCCAATGATGCCCATGATGGGGCCTCCTCCTCATGGCATGATGCCAGGTGGTCCAGGTAAGATGCCCTGACCTCCAGCCAGGCTCACCTGCACATTGCTCTGACACTGGCCAGTTTAACGTGTTTTTTCTTTTAGTTCTGCTGCACATTTGCACTTAAAAATTGTCGACATGAACCTACTCAACATTATCAAAAGAGTCACCATTGCACACTATTTCTGTTCTTCCAAGGTTGACGAGGAAATTTTGTATGTGTGTGCAGATTTCCAGAATATTAAAAAATAAAGATCAGGCCAGAAGTGAAAACCCACTGACTGCATAAAATAAAGAGGAATGTTCCAAATGCTTTCAGAAAGGTGTTTTACAGATTTTACAGTTTTATTCTGAGCTAATTAAAAATAACTGAAATGGACATTTCCAACAATAAGGACTTTCCTCAGGGCCGGTACTGATAATAGTTGTTTAATGGCTTTGCTTTTCATTCAATGCATTACTTTTTTGGCAGGTTTAAACTGTAAGAGATGATAACTCAACCTGGAGCTTCCAAACATGGAAATGCTAAAGCATTTGTGCGATGATAGTTCAAATATGATTGCCCTATGACAAAAAAGGTCTATACATTTGTGATGGGAGTGTAGTATACTGTTCAAGGAACTGGGCTTGAAACTTCAATGTTTTGAGGTCAACTCTCAGCTTGGATGCTGTCATTGTATGCTTGGGCAAGTTAATTAACCTGAATTGCTACAGTAAAAATAACCAGTTGTAAAAATTGATTGTTTTTTTAAAAAACCTGTGTAAGATGCTCTGGATAAGTGCATCTGCTAAATGCCTAAAACGTAACGTAACTGTAATTTGCTCAGCCCAATCGTTTCCCTCCATCTTGCAGGCCCTGGTATGCGACCTCCAATGGGCGGGCCTATGCAAATGATGCCCGGACCCCCCATGATGCGGCCCCCTGCTCGTCCCATGATGCTGTCCGTCAGGCCTGGCATGGCTAGACCTGACAGATAAGTCCACCGCCACCACCACCTCATCATTATCTACGAAAATACCCTTTATTTTTATTTTTTGTTTCACTTCCGAAGTCCCAAACTAAGTAAGATTCCCTTTAATGACATTTATAGGGTTTTCTCCTTTTGGCGGTCATGCTTTTCATTTTTGATTGGCCAAAGACCCTTGAGGGAAGCAGTCAGATTTGAGGATGACAGTGACAAACTTGTCGTGACAAAACTTTTTGTTTTTTTTTTCTCCTTTTGATGTTGATTTTGGGATTTCCTCCATCTCCTTGTGGCAAACAGCAGTGCATCTTGCTTAGATGTACAATCCAGTTTTTTCAATTGGATACTGGATTATTTTAAATTTTAGTGTGCATTGTTTACCATATGATCTGGTCAGATGCCACCATGTCATTTTAGTTTATCATTTTTAAGAGACACTGTTTTTTACTAAGTAAATTGTCTTTAAGGAAGTGAATGGACTTCATTTGTCATCCTTTTTTAAGAAATAAAATTAGTATTTTTTTTGTGATGAATTTGTATCCCGTACCCTTATTGTGCAGCATGTCATATGTAAACGGGTCCGTTTTACAGCGTTTATTAATATGATGGTTCTACTCATAGGCAAAATCTTAATCAAAACTTTATATTCAGAACAGTCATTAGTTTTGTCACTGAGATCTTCACAAGATTTTGACAACAGAATCCAATGGTTCTTTGAGCATAAATTTCATCCGTCTTCAGATTTGATTAATTGTACCGATTAAGAGTACAGCGTCAATGTTATGACTTTCAGTACGGTGAGTTTACCTATCCAAGTGCCTTGCTCACTGTTGGGAGTATAATATCCTAATGGCATCAGCTTACATACTGTGAAAGGAACTTTCCTTCCTTTACGTTATGACCACTTGGCAGACACTCTTATCCTGAGCGACTGACAAAAGTATCAGTGTTCCTTCTTGTCGAAGAAATCATTTTCCCGAGCTTGTTGCATTAAGGGTATTTACATTTCTTCACTTTAGACAAATGGTTTTGCGCTTAATTTTCACGTTTGATTTAATAAATGGAATGCCACTAAGAGCGCTTGTAGCCTGTTATGCAGCTGGCCGGTTGGGCATTACCAAAATGATTCCAGTGCAGCAATTCAAACAAAAAAACTTTAATGACATTTTTGTGGTAAAATCATACAAAACACAGGCACAAATGACCATATCAAATGGAGAACTGATTTTTTTTAAAAACTGAAGGTAGAAAACTGGCTTGTTACTCAGGAGCTTCATGTTGAAGTTTACAGTGTTTAAAACGTCGACATCAGTACATCTTTCCTCAGGGAAATGCGTCAAGTCCCACGTGCACATACACTCTGTTTTAAAAGAAAGGTACAGTTCCAGCAGAAGACTGATGTCACTGCAGCGTTACGATTTGCGCATTCCAAGTTTGAACTCCATGGGTATCCGTAAATGTATTCCTTCACCAAAGTCGCTCTAGTGGTCCATAAACAGTCAGGGCCTTGCTTTTTTTCCTCCCCGCTGTTGACAAACAAGCACTCGTCCACAATGAGGCCACGTGTGTCACACGGGGGTATCTAGACCAATCGGTGGAGAGCGCGTTGTGTGTGTGTGTGTGTGTGTGAGAAGATAAATCAGCACTGCCATCATCAGGTCCTCTCCCAACATCTCGCTGGCATTGCAGAACGAGCTGCTCGGGCCTACTAAGGCAAGCCGCCATTAAACCCAAAAGGTTCCCCACGGGCCCATCCTCGGGCTCCACTCAGTGGAAAAGGATGGTCTTGTGCTTGGTGTTTGGAATCTGATCCTTGCTCTTCAACCGCCTCACCGCCTCCCTCATGTGTTTGGGCTGAAGGGGCGGAGTCTCCCCCCATTTTTCACAGACATCCAGAGCTGCCAATCAAGAGCAGAGCATACAAAAAAAAAAAATTATTTTCACCAGTTAAGATTACTAAAGAAACGTGCTCTGGGTAACCTGCAGTTGAGCTCTACCCAAAGAATGAGAAACACTTTTGGGGGTAAACTATCATTGCATGGCTGCCCATAAAGGAATTATGAAAAAAAAAAAAAAGGTTCAAACTTTTTAAAAAAAATATTTTACTTCACTCCTTTTATTTGCTTATTTTTCACGGTTTGGATTTTCAGAACTAAAGATTTTATAAGCTGTGGTCAGAATCCTAGCACTCCATTAATTCAATACCACAATACACTAATTTATACATCAAACTATTTATTAAACTTTGTCCATAAAATTGACACACTGGTGTAAACCTACCCCCCCCCCAAAGCACTGAAAGCAAGAGCAGCGTTTAAATATCATAATGTACACTAAACGGTAGAACACTGCCCTTAAGGAAGCACTTAATGATGACTTCAGCGGGAAAACAACTCCACAGTCAATCGCTGGAGCGTTCTCCACCCTCGGGTTCTATCATATCGGGAAACAGGGCTCTGGAGGTTTGTGCCCATCGATCCGGCTCGCTGTGGCTCGTTTATAAAGCCAGTGTTAAAAGGAGCTGGATTAGGCCGCTCAATCTTTAGAAACTGCCGTGCGTTCATCCCCTCTGATTCAATACAACAGGCTCTCTTGTTCTCAGATCTATTCGCAGCAGTGTGCTTCAACAAGCAGGTTTCGATCAAGGCGGTGGCATCCGTTGCTAAGCTGGAAGCATCTATTGGAAAAACACACGCCAACTCGTAATTAAAGTATGGCCACTGCACACAAGGTTGGATCAAAGCTGCCACAGCACAGCTGTCCCCACCGTTTGCACTGCTGAACCCAGGCACTCCCATGGGCTCCTATGTTGAACAATTGTGTATCACACCAATGTAGATGGGCTCCTAAATTATTTCACCAGTTAGCACACATCAAATTTCAGGAGTAAATGCTGCTAAAATGAGAGAAATATGAATTTATGAAATATAAGAAACATTTTTAAAAGGGAAAAATTACATAACTGAAAACACCCGAGTCCTCCAAAGACCCCATTTCACAAACTCTTGCCTTAAAACAACTACCCTATGCGCAGATCCACTCTATTGTCCCTTTCTGATGATGTCACAATCACTCACCTTCCTCAACAACCTCCCCAACAAAGACCTTTGAGATTCCAGACATTGCGATGACCACGTTTTGTGAGACTGAGGAACCGGTGATGGATTGAATCAGCTATTAAAAAAAAAAAAAAAACACACACACACACACACAAAGAGAATCAGCGTACTGCACCGAATTGTCAAAGGGTTATTAAATTGTTTATTAATATGCAGTACTTGAACCGTGCCTGTGGTCTTACCCGTTTGATAGCTGCCTTTGGAAAGGCCGAACGTCTGTACATCTCATAGCGATTCAGCTGTTCTTCAGAGAAAGACGATACCAGAACCCTGAGCAGAACCAAACGAAGCATTTAAAAAAAAAAATCGTATCACAGAGCAGCGATCACAGCTGACAAAAACTAGCGGCTAATACGGCTTCATACGGCTGGACTCACTGCATCTTCTGAATCTCGTCCTCGTCGACTTTCTGCCGTTTCTCCTTCTTCTTCTCCTGCTCCACTTTCAGTTTTTTGGCGGCCGGTTGGTTGAACCCCGAGGAACCCTCTCCCTCGTCCCCGGCCACGGAATCCTTGAAAAGCGCCTGGGGTGGTTACAGGCTTATCTACCATCGTTCCTTATCTACCTTACTTACGGAACACAAATTATGACATTATGTTAAAACAACTGCATGCAATGCTGGCCACACTGTAACCAATACACTCGACTCCGCATTTTAGCTATTATTGGACTGGTTTGCGAAAGTATAACAAGCATTACATCCGTTTACAGCAAACGCTGTACCGAGGTTTGGTACGACATTATTGTCGATGTCCGGATACCGTTTTATCGTCGTCTTTCTCTTGGGTGAGTAGAGATGAGGCAGACTCTGCTGGCGGCGCGGTGCTGTCGGACGCAGGAGCGTCGTCTTCTGTATTCGGGAGCTCCTCCGGGTTCAATCCCGACTCTGAAACCCCTTGCTTATTCATCTGAGCCGGGTCTGCCATTGTCTTCGGGTCGCTGAGACGATGCCTTGATCTCTAAAATATGTATTACTGTTAGTTAGAGTAAGATGTGCATGGCTATCCCGGATAACTTGCGTACTGAGCTAACCAATACGGCACTAATTAATACTAAGCGTTCAAATATGAAGCTATCATAGACTACGTAACCAAGAAACAAAGTGTGGTCTATTGTAACGTTGGTTAACATTTTACAAAACCGGGCATAAAACATTTCGGCATGACATGAACTGTACTTTGTGCAGCTATTTAGCAAGTTAACGGTCCAGAAAATAATGAATCTCTTCTAATATGGGAAGCCAGCGTTACTGAGCTAGCCGTGCCCGTGTCTTATTCAGCTAGCAAACAGCTAGCTAGTTTGACCTGTTGTTGGGTTTAGCTGCACGTGCGTGCATATATACTCCCAACTCGCTCCAGTCACGTGAATATGCATTTATTTATCAAAATATTTAGACTTACAAACCTTATTAAATAGCTACGGAATCCACAGCTTCGTTAGGTTTCATTAAACCATCATCAATTGACACAACAAGCTCGACTGAATGGTTCCTCTTCCGGCAAACTGTCGCGTCACTTCCTTCCAAACAGACCACAGGTGCCGGGTTGCCAGAACTAGCGGTCGGATGAAAGCACTGCAAGTTTGAGGATTTTTGAAAGATCGAATTAAAAATTACATTTAAAACCAACATCTTGTCATTAGTTAATTAATTAATAATTACTTACAATGCTTAGACGCTCGTGTCCAATATCTTATAGTGCTGTACGATGAAATATTAACACTTCCAGGACAGTCACTATAGGTTCATTTGAATTTGTCTTTACAAACGGCTCATTTCCATTTCCAGGTACAGTAGGGTATACATGGGAAAATGTTTATTCAAGGTAAAAAATACAAGTGCATTATATAGTATTTACTATATGATATATGTGTATATACTTTTAAAAAGTATTTATTTATTTTGTGAACTAAGATATGAGAATTCAGATACAGTATTTGAAATACCTCTGATACTTCTGAAACTGTAAAATTATGTGTGTGGCTTAAATTGGACCACATGTGCCATTCCAGTTCTTGCTTCCCTTTAATATTTTGCACGCAGTTGTTATTGTAGGCCTACTCTGTCAAGGTGTTTAGGATCCATTGGTATCTATTGATGCACAGGGTCACTGTGATTTTTGCAGGAGACCAAATGTTATCTGCTGGAGCTGAATTAACACTGCGTAATGTAGTTTGCTCGTTGCCAAGCCGTACAGATAAATTAACAAATGATATATTTTTTATGTACCATAGACTAATTTACATCTATCATATGATATATTTATAAAAAATAAATGATGCAATATAGAAAACATCAGGTGTTTTGTTAACATCTTTATATTGCCTATGTATGAACAGAAGAAATGCATTAACTGGTAAGCATATGGAAGCTGTCAGACACGCATTGACCACACCACTCGATAAGGCATGGAGTTTCAGTCATGTTCATATTTATTCTTTCTTACCGAAAATATTTTTGTCAGTGCTATTCTTAATGCTGATAAATCTGATGACATATAAACTAGCCTGTGCCGTGCAACTCATAGAGATTTCACAACCGCAGCAAAGAGTTATAAAATGACATAAAATCCTATCGTATGACGCCATGCAAGAGGGACTGACCCCAGGAAGTGACGTGTGGTAGCGACACTAGAATAATATTTTTTATGCTAATAAGAAACTTTCCCTGGAGCCATGCGAGTACGCAGCTGCTGCTGTTACGGCTGCCACCGCCGCTGGACGCGCGTGCATGGTCCAGCCGCGCAGGGTCATATTGCATTGAACTGTTCTTTCAGTACTGATACGCTCTTTTAGTTTGGCGGACAAACATAAAGGAATTCCACGCCCCCCCACCCCACCCCACCCCCCACCCCCCCACCCCCTTAAAAAAAGAAAAGAGAAACTGCTGCTGCTGTGCCGAGCCCCTTTCTTCCCCTCTCGTTTCTCGGGCTAAGATGGGGAAGGAGCAAGAACTGCTAGAGGCGGCCCGCACTGGGAATCTCGCCGCCGTTGAGAAGCTTCTGTCCGCGAGACGCCAGTCGGCAGGGACCGGCAGTGGAACTAGGTCCAGCTTGCTCAGGTGAGGAGGACGGAATGTGACGGGAGAGCGAGCGGGGCAGGGCAAAGGATGCGACACAGGGAGCATCCTGGATGAAGCGCATTTTCAAAATGTAATTTCTGTGTCGGTGATAGTGGTGAAACAACAAAAAATGTTAACTTTGAGAGCTGTAAAAGACGAGACCTGCGCTTTATTGGTTCGTGTAGCCTACCACTCCCATTGTAGCATGTTATAGGTTATTATAGCACCCTGGTCAATTTCATACAGCAACAGATTTATTAAACGAGTATATATTGCTTTCGTTTATAAAGTAGCCTAGCGTATATCTTCCTTTTTACCTCGTGTTTAAATATTAATATCAATTGCCTACTCTCGGGGAGGAATGCGTTGTTGGAAAGTGATGATAAATAAATAATTAACATAGAACTAGATTTAAGCAGTGAGGGTTCTTGCTATCCAGATGTTTTATGTAATGTCAATAATGGCCTTTTAATTTAACGTTTTATCGCCGACTGTTATTGTTGTGTCATTAACTTTTAAATAGCCTACGCCCACCGAATAATAAGGTAAACGCTATAATTGTGTGGCTTTTTAACATATGACACAAAATCGCCGTTCGCAATTCGCCGTAAATATGTCAGAAGACATTAGGTAATACCGTAAAGGGGCGTGCTGAGAAGTCATAGTCATGGTAAAACCAATGAACAGGGAGCTGTCACTGCGAAGTGGGTCACAATTATTCCCATGTTGTTTCATATGGATTACCTCCGTTTAAGTGATTGCTGCCCTCAGTGCAATCTCGTGGTGGCTTCTTGATTTGTAAGTCTTTTACTTATCGAGCGCGTGATGCATTTACTTTGTTCACCCAGCAGATTGAACCTTGCTTCAGATGATGAATGGAGCACGCATCTCACCCAGAAAGGCTTTTGTTTGGGTGAAACGAGAGAGCACGCCGATTTGCGCGACTGTGCTCTTTTCTGTGGGTAAATAATGCGCGCGCACTGACGGTGACATTAAACAGCAGCTCCAGTCAGGCGCGCGAGAGAGGTCCGACCGGGTCCGACATCGCTTGCCCGTTGTGTAGTGGACAAACTGAAAAAAAAATCCGCACCTCTGTCATTTTCTCTGTCCCAACACGTTGATTCAAGACGACTTATTTACAATTTACAGTACTTCCACCCGAAATTGTGTTTGCTGTCATCTCAGGGTGAACTCAATAAATGAGATAGATTGTACCAACTAGACCATATATATTATATATTTACTCCACACGCTTCATCCCCAACCATGTCCATATATGGTGTGTACAGCATCATGTGATGTTCAGTGCTGATGAAATTATTCTGACAAGCTAGGTATATACTGTAAAAAAAAAAAAAAAAAAATAGTCTCTCAGTGTTGAGAGACTATTTCTTCCTGTCAGTGTTCTCTTTACAGTAGAAATGAAATGGATGGTCCTTAAAGAAATTATATCAACATTAATATTTAATTAATCACAAAGTATTAATGGAAATTCAGATTCTTAAATAGTTTAAAATTAAAGAAATGTATAGCATAGGCCTACATACTCTATGTTCCAAGCTGGTTAGCAATGGTCTATTGTTGGTTGAAACTGGGCAGTGCTAATTTTAAGACGGACAGTGAATATAGCTTTGCTTGTAGCCCAGCGTAGTCATACTGAAAAAGTGATGGTCATACTGGCGGATCAACTCGGTCATGTTGGTAACGTGATGGCCATGGTAGGCCAGCTTGGTCGTGCTAGACAATCTGGTTTCAGCATGCTGGTCACAGGCAGAACCATCTTCAGTGATCTCTGCTGGTTCCTTCGGCAGGGGTGACATTTCGGATCCTCCTGTGCCCTACCCATCCCACTGCCGCAACCACCACCGCTGCCCCGTTAGAGTGCCAGAAACCCGACTGAGACACTCATTGTATCGTCTGATTATGCCTGCCAGACCTGATTAATGGCTGGCGGTGTTCCACCGCAAGATGATGAGCTTAACAAGCTTAGCAAGAAAATATGTCAGACTTTGGAGGGGTTTGGCAGCATTGACTCTCTTCCACTCAAGTCCTTGCAGCATCATTAACAGTTCCTGGAACTGCTAGGGTCAGTGTTTCCTAAATGTACATTTTACCAGTTTGCTGGCTGTCCCTTGAACTTTATTTTAAAAGCACAGGGAGCACATCTTAGAATATTACTCGGATTTGGTCTTCCCTTATCACTGCGGCTTGTTCATTGGTCTCATTAATATTAGAAGGACATGTGACTGACAGTGCACAAGGAATTTGGCTTGCATTCTGATCATATTTTTGGCATGTATACACAAATAAATGATAACTGGCATGGGTTTTCAATAAATTCATATGCAACCTGATAGAACATTTTCTTTGAACTTGAAAAAATGTCAAATTTATATATATATATATATAATGTGTAATATAATGCATGGTAAATATATACATCACACACAGCCATGTAGCTTACTTTGATAACCATCCACTTCCCTGCTGCTTTGCATGGGCACTTCCTGCCTCTACAACACGGGCATCACTGATATTCCCGATGCTGGAGTCTTCTGGGTCGTTAGCATGGAGCATCATGTCCTTCTGCTTGCAGGCGATGATGGTGGCGTGGAGGCTTCAGTCGATTTCATGTTCCTCTTCAAATGTTGCCCGTTTGGTTTAAACATTCATATGAAAGCGTCTGTACTGTGATCTGGTCTTTTGTCTAAGTACCCAGTTTCATGTGGGCCGTTGTGGGTTTTTTTATATTGAAGCTACCCAGCGTGATATCTGGCTCCAGCTGTATTATATCTGACATGGTATGAATGAGTCTACAGTAAAGCACTGGCCGTGGTTTCGCTCTGCGTTTACATAACATTAATACAGTCCAGTGTTTTTCATCCCCTGGACACGGGGCCTGTGCTGCTCACTTGATGCTGACTGTACATTGAACAAGCCATCACCATAATGGCTAAACGTCTTGACTTGTGTTTATTTACTTGGCAGATGCACTTACGAAAAGTGACTTATAGAGCTTGTGTCTTACAGTATTATCCACTTAGATTAATTACTGAAGCTGTTCAGGTTAGAGAAAGATCCTTTCTCGAGGGAACAGGCATAGTTCCCAACTGGGGGGGGGGGGGGTTTACAATAATGGCAACCTTCTCGTTACAATTCTGGCTTCCTTAATCACCATCCTGTGCTACAAGCCTAAGATATGATAGTTAGTGAGAAATGTTACGCGTACGTCATACAGCTACTGAGGTGCCAGCCATTAGATCACCCCGTTAGGTATGTCATTCAGTTAGGAAGATGTGTCATCGAATACTTTCTATGGAGGCTAGTGAGCACTTGTATCATCAGTGATTATTATTGTGTTTTCCTGTCTTGGCTCATATTGAAGCCAATGTTTATTTTTTTTTTCTGCTGCTATTACTAGTATAAAAAGCACTGTATTCATGCCTGTATAATGTCTTTTCTTGCTTTTGGTAACAGTTCCCCACAGCAGCGAGGAATGATTCTCTCCAAGCTGTTTAATCGATTGAATATCGATGAATCAGTGATGAACTTGCTGGGTATTTAGATTGCGTGGTACACATGTACACTTTGGTCATTTATTCAACTACGTTACCTTTTCAGTACTTATTTAGAGTTATTAGCTCGGAGAGTTCTGAATTATAACCACTGTAAATAACAGAGAGAGATTCTTGATTGAACTTCAGTCCTGTGACACGTCTGGCCAACTGTAATAAACAAGATGGTTGGCTCAAAAATCTGGCAGTTGTGCTGCGCGGTTTTGGCTGTGTATAGATAGGATTGTGCTGCCCCCCCCCCCCATCTTCCCCCCCTCCCCAGCTGCACATGGATAATCTTGGGCGGCTGTCAGAAGTCCCATAAAAAGCTGAGCGAGTCAGGCAGAGGGAAGATGGGGATCATTTTGAGCATCTGCATGAAATAAACACTGTGGCATAAATGGCACAGGTAGCACTTTCACCTTTAATGAATGGATGCATGCAAATGGGTTCTGTGGTAGAAATCAATCAAATCGCACGTGCACAGTTTATGTATAGGCACTGAAACAGAAGCACACACATGTGGTTAACCTCATATTTGAAGTAATACAATTGGTCTTCGATTTAAAGCATTTTAAATAAGTGACAGTGTTAAAAAAAAATTCCAGCTGAAGATGAGAAGCATCCTCTGCATATTTCTCTCCTTAATATAGCCATAATATCTAATGGGTAGTGTGAATGAGTGACCAGAATGTTTAAATTTACCCAGACGAGAGCAGGTCGGGTGAGCAGGTCGGTGTGTGCACTGGTGAATCAAATACAGAAAAATGGTAATTATTTTGTAAGAATCAGAAGCTGTGCACAGTAAAATGTTAATTCAACTCTAACTGAGTACATACGAGTCCAAAAGGGACCATATGTACTCCGTAAGAGTTGATTTAACACTGGACATTATACCGTTTGGCTAGTTGCTTGTAGTTCTTTAGCTGTGTCAGGCCCTTCAGACAAAGTTAAGGACAAACTACAGCGCTTCAGGTTTTAAGATCCCTTTTATCGGAGAGAAAAAATGTAGAAATGTGCATGTCTGTCTTTGATAGGTGTTAAGATCTTTTTTTCCTGGCAGTCGGGGACAGATATTTTCACGGGAAAGCTCCCAGCATGGAGCCAAGCTTTCATCTGGCTGCTCAGAGTCCGGAAGATCCAAAGGCTGTTGTTAGTTTTTTTTTTTTCATGTGTAAGCTCGGAGAAATACTCACGTATCCTTCAGAGCCCCTGGAGCTGTTGATGATCGGTAGGGGAACATCAGTGAACCTTGTCCAATGTGTGTGGCTGACCTTCTCAGCTTTGCCTCTGAAGGACCTCACACTGAGCCCTGAGAGGGTTTTGAGTGCACACGATTCCGGAATATGGTTGCTGCCGTTTGGTGGTTTGGTGTTGGTCAGACCTGGGTCAAATACGTATTTGTTTTGAATTCAAATACTTTTCTACGCTTTACTGATCTTGTCTGGTATATTAAAATACTCTCAACAGTGGCAAACCCCGCCTTCTGGTCATATTGGCGGGCTCAGTTACACCAGGCAAGACCAATAAAGCACAGAAAAATATTTGAATCCAAAACAAATACGTATTTGACCCAGGTCTGGTGTTGGTACGTACACTCCATGGTCTGGTGGAGAATCGTGTTGTGCCACCATTGACTGAGGCCATGGGTATAGATCCCTAGGGGGAAGGGGGGGGCACACTGATGTTTTAGGAAAACATCAAATTCCCCCTCCATTATTATCATATTGTATATGGTCGTAATGTTAGTGCCCACCCCACCCCCTCCAAAAAAAAAAAAACCTAAAGAAATTAGATCATTGGGTAATGAAAATGAGAGCTACATCCTTGATTGCAGACTTGATTTTTTTTATTTTTGGGGGGGGCAGGGGGGGGGTTAGAGCCACTCAGAAATGGAGGAAATCGTTTGGCAGGGACACCCCCATCTTTACCGCGGTGCCCGCAGCCTGTCTCCCCGTGAATTTATTCCCCCGAGGCAGCCTCTCTGACTCAGCTGATGGACTGCAGCGTCTGTGGCTGGCACAAAGTGCTTTTGGAGGAGATGTGCGATTGTCTGCAGTCTCCCAGATCTTTTAAAGATGGACACTGCTGGCATTGGGCCTGCAAAAAAAAAAAAAAAAAAAGAACGGTTGGTTGTCCCAAATCTACAGGAAAAAAAGAACAAGGGACACAAATGGAAGGATAAAAATGGATTATAAATGAATATGGTTTAGCCTTGTATGGATATGGCCTCTTACTCTGGACCTAGAGTCATATTTTTCATTTTGTGATGCAAATACAGATCAGTATATCAAGGGTGTTTCTTATGCCTTTGAGGTGTATGATCACAAATACATAATTAGAATGTTCTTAAATGAACATTCTAATGCTGACGTAACAATCACTACTGGCAATTGAAAGCAATGGAGTTCTAGAACTCTGGCATAGAATTTAGAAAAAACATTCCAAAAAAACCTACTCTTCCAAGGGTTAATGCTGCTAAAGTGGTAGTGGAACAGCGGTCCCTGTTGTCTGATGAATGACTGTGTGAGTCACTTGAAGAGCGGGAAACCGTAGTGCTTCTCTGCCACTCTGTGACCTTGCCTTGTTACAGGTGCCCCATATTTTTAACCAGCATTTTTTAATGTTACTGAGAACACTCCGATCATAACAGGCAGTCTTTTCCCTAACCCAAATTTTTACACATTTTACAAGCATTACTGGCATTTGGCAGACACTTGTATCCAGAGAAAATGACAAGTGCATAAATCAGGTTTGAGAGTAGCAGTATCTCTAGAGCTGGAAGGTAAATACTCAAATATGAGAACTGAGGGCCGACTGTTTGCTCGTTAAGCCTGTTTGGGGAAAAAGGGGATTCGTTTGGGCTCGGCTACTCTGAGAATTCAGAGGAGTGAATTAAAAAGCGTTTAAAACATTCAGCTGTGAAGCCATAATAACAGGAAGGATGCTACGGAAACTCCAGCATGGGGGTGTGGAGATCCGCGGCTGCACAGAAGAGAGCAGCAGGGCTCTTTAGTGAGGGTAGAGTGAAGCTTCGTGATGATTGGCTAGTTGAGCTATCATGTGACCTCCATCTCCTGATGCACACTGAAGACCCACCCCTTCAGACTGTGCTATGGCTCCCCTGAGTATCTTTAGATATCCTCTTTCTTTCTCTTTGTATTTGCTATTGGAATGGCAATGCTGCAGGTATGGCTGTATAATGATTTGATAGCCATGCGCTGGTATTGGCTTTTGTTTACTGTGGCAATATTTCCACTTTTATTGATTATAAACGGGCCTACAGTGCCTTCTTTTTGCTATCACACTTTTGTACACTGATGTTCTCCACTGTCGTCAGTCAGTCTGGATCAGAGTGTGTGCTAAGTGACTGTAATGTAATGTAATGTTATGTTGTCAGTGATGTGTTGGCTTGAACAAGTTAGCGTTTTGCTTTTTGCACCGTAAAGCATTTTGATTGGTCCACACTAGTCAGTCGCTATAGAGACGGAATTGCTGTATGAGGTGCCCGTTCTGCTCTGCCCTCACAAATGTGGGAGTGAGACGGGCAATCTGTGGACTGGCCTCATGTGTGCCATCTGTTAGTAAATCTGGCCTGTTAGTGGACTGAGAACCCCCCCCATATACACACACACACACACACGCACATGTGCACACATACATACACACACACACACACACACACACACACACGCACATGTGCACACATACATACACACACACACACACACGTGCACACTTACATACACACACACACACAGGCACACACGCACACACACACGTGCACACATACATACACATACACACACACACACACACACACACGCGCGCATGTGCACACATACATACACACACACACACACACGTGCACACATACATACACACACACACACACACACAGGCACGCACGCATGCACACACACGCGCGTTATACACACTTTCTCACTCCACTCACACATCCTCTGTCCAGTTCTCGTGCATCTGTTGTTCGAGCTTGGCCGGAGGACCTGTAATGTAAATCTGTGGCTGACAGGAGTATTGCAGCTCGTTAAAGAATGATGTTAACGAGATTCGTCGCGCTGCACCTGCGATGGATGCTTCGCTGAATTACTACAGGAAATATTACTGAGTAGCTAATGTTATTATTTCACACTGTCGCCCAGAATAGCCTCTCTTCGTCTCATTTGCATATTTGTTTGTTTTGCAGTAAATATAGCTTCCAGAGTCATCGCATTCATTGCTTCGCATTGCAGTTAGCGGCGTACGAGGCAATCCTCGCTCAATTGCTGACAGATTTTCGGAGTTATTATGTGATGAACATAATGAGGAACCTCATTTAGCCTGTCTTCTCCTTGTTATTGTGGAAGCGTGCAGGAAGCGTGCTTCTGCTCACGGGGAATTGTGGGACGTACTGCGCGTGTGAACAGCGTAGGCACAGTGATCGGGGGGATGGGGGGTTAAGCCTACTTTTATTTCGGGCACGTGTGCAGATGAGGCCCGCCCCCCGTTTGCCAGTCTGCCCCGGAGTGCCTGTGATGTCAGCGTCTTAATTAATTGCGCTTAATTAAACTTTATCCGGCACGGCTCGGCGTGCGCCAGACCCCACTGAGGGAAGCCGACGCTTCCGTTAGCCCCCTGCGCTAATTGGCTCTCCGACGGATCCTTTCATTAAGACTCCTGGTTGATATTCACCTGGTTACCTACCTAGTTCCGTTCTGTTTTCTACTGTAAAGAGGTGGAGATTTTAAAGGAGATGATCGTGATTTTAAAGCTCATGACCGTGATCGATTTTCAGTGGTCCCCGATTAGAACGAACCCTCAACGTGATGAGATTTGTTTTCCTCTTCATCAGCAGCCTTTGACTTTATCACGCACAGGTGTCGTGTACCTGTTCAGCACGTGCGAATCGCAAGTGTGCGAACCTCGGTCACACCTTCGTAGTAAAAAATAGTAACACGTAGAGAAGTGTGAACCCTGAATGATTGTGGCTAATGTCTGGCATCCTGCCGCCATGTCTTCTCATTAGCTTATTATTTTAAAGCAGAGATATTTGTAACGTGATTGTTTACTGCAAGTTGCATGTATGTTTCAATCCTATTCTTGTGTGTGCTCCAAAAAAAAAACATGCAATATCGCTTTTGAACGATGCTCTCATTAAACCAATAATTTCACCAGGAGGAAACTAGGCCTAATGTCCATGGGGGGTGTTGGGAGGGGGGTTGGGGGGTGGGGAGTGTGGGGAGGGGGGTTGGGGGGTGCCCCCTGTGTGTTTATTTCTAGATCTCTTGAAGATTTAGATGTAAAATGGACTCTCTCTGAGTTTTTGAAGCGCTGAGTATTTTGCAGCTCATACACTGTATCTATACAATGAGCGTTTTGAAGTGTGTGTGTTTTTTGGGTTGTGGTTTGCGTGTGTGGCTGAGCTGGGATTGTTTACCCGTTAAAACGGCGTGAAGAAGATAGAAAGGCGCGGGACAATCGGGGTGTGTTTGTACTGCCAGGAAGCAGTGGTGTCAGCCTGCATGAAAGCTCTCTGCTCGCCGGGCTCAGGAACAGCAGTGCCAGTAACCCCGGATTCTCTGGGGAGGGGGGGGGGTTCTGTCACCCCAGTCAGTGCTCCCTCTCTTCAGTGAGCAGCCCACCCCTGCCCTCCACTCCCCCACCCCCAGCCCCTGCCTTCTGTGTTCGTCTGTTCCTTCCGTTAAGCATCATGCCAGGGCACTCACATCCTGTGTCGGTTCTCTTGCTGGATCTTCAACACTGAATCCAGAGGAGACCCCTCCCCCTCCCCCCCTCTTTTGTGACTCAGTTGGTTCAGTCCAGCAATACTGAGGACAACTGTTCTGGAAACTGAGATGGGAAGATATTTATTTAACAGGACATCTCTGACTTCGTACTGCACAATCACACACGTATTAGCAGGCTGTTGTGGGTAAATAATTATCCCAAATTGATATGGTAAATTCAGAAGAAGGCTTTTATTTTGCCAGAAATTGAACCTCAGTGGTATGCTCCTGTACAGTGATGAACATTGGGACCCGCCCCAGTCAGAACTGGAGAGTGTCTCCATGGTGATGATGATGTCATAGAGGATGGCATGCTCAGGAATCAGAAGGCATTATTGTGAAAGATCGTGATGACATCATGGGTGAATTCACAGAGCACAGGCACTAGTGTTAAGTTTTAAGGAACTGAGGTGGGGCTGAGGGGGGGAGGTGGAGGGGGGGGGGTGGCGGGCATTACAGGTTTTGTCAATACCATCATTGGCTTAAATGGGAAAATCAATACTATAAGCCCTGCAGAGAAATTTTAACACACCATGAGTTTCTGGTTCTAGACTGAGCAGGCCAATTCTGTCTGTGTCTGTGTTTGTGCCTGTACGTGTGTGTGTGTGTGTGTGTGTGTGTGGGTGTGCGTTTGGGGTGTGTGTGTGTGTGTGTGTGTGTGTGTGTGTGTGTGTGTGTGTGTGGTCAGTCTCTAACACCCTCCCCTGGTTTGGTCTCCTCAGCCTATGGCGTGGCCCCAGTGTAAACTGCGCAGACAGCACAGGATACACCCCCCTCCACCACGCCGCCCTCAACGGACAAAGGTACACATACACACATACATGCACACACACACGCAGGCCACACACACACACACACACACGTACGCACACATCCACACACACACGCAGGCACACACACACACACACACGTACGCACACACGCACACACACACACGCATATGCACACACACACACGCACACGCATACGCATTCGCATATGCACACACACACACACACACACACACACACACACACACACATACACGTACGCACACACGCACATGCATATGCACACACACACACACACACACACATACACGTACGCACACATGCACACACACACATACGCACACACACACACACACACACACACATACACACACACACACATAGACATTCTTTCTCTCCTACCTCTGCTCTGGTTACACACAGTTTGTGTCAGGTCTCCAGACTATGTGGGATCCTCAATGGCCAGACACCAGTACTGCCCTGCCCTATATAACACACCTGATTGATTGAGCAGTAACTGTGGCAAGTACCTGTCTTAGATCGTTTCGCTGTAGCCTTAACAACTTAGCTTTAAGCAATCTCACCTATTGTAACTCTAAAGTGCCTGACACTGAATGGTCACACAAGCACACCTTATCGTGGCAAGTTATTGTGCTACATAAAGTCAGAGTTCACTTTATTTTCTATCTTTTTTATTGGTTCAGTTATAGTGCATGTCATCAATCGGCCAAAACAGTTTTATGTGAAATGAGGGATATTTTAGATGCTTACTGAGGTTTAACTGGCATTTATTGGCCTTATCCAACCTTAAAGTTACAAGCCCAGTTTCCCTAACCAGTAAACTACAGTGTCACCCCACAACCTGCAAGTTTCTCACAACCTGCCGGCTTCCCAGGGTGGTTTGGTCAGGGAGGTGCTTCCCTCCGCATGGTGGGGGGCTCAGATTGCCCCAGTGCCCTGGCAGCTCAGCTAGTGGATGGCATCCTCTAAAAAAGTCGCTCCTGGTTACACTCTTGGGTGCAAGTCTGTGTTCTCCCCAATTTACAGGGAGGTGTTGTAGTGGTGGGGCAGGCCCCAGAATGCACCTGGGAATTTTAAATGGGGAGAAACAGAAAAAAGGGGACAGAAAGATATTGCTAAACATAGCCCACTTCGATTCCTCCGTTGACAAGACTGTTATTACATTGTAGTAAACACCCTTGTGTGAGAGTCCCACCTGTCATGCAGTTGTTATTACGCTGTAGTAAACCTCCCTTCCCTCTTGTTAGTGTAGCTGTTATTACAGTCTTGTAAACCTCCTCTCTCCCACGCTCTCCGGTCCTGCAGTGAGGTGGTGCAGGCGTTGCTAAGGAACGAGGCGCTGACCAACATCGCTGATCACAAGGGCTGCTCTCCGCTGCACCTGGCCGCCTGGCGGGGCGATGAGCGGATCGTCAGGCTGCTGATCCACCAGAGCCCGTCACAGCCCAAACTCAACGAGCAGGTGTGACTGCACGCGCACACATTACACATACACACACACGCGCATGCAGAGTCACACGCACACATGCTCACATTACACGTGCACATGCACATGCAGAGACACGCACACATGCACACATTACAGGTGCATATTCACATGCACATGCACACATACTCATGCGTGCACACACAGGCACACACGCATGCACACATACACATGCACACAGAGGAACATACACATGCACAAATGCACATACACGCACGTACGCTGCGTGTAGCTGTGTGAGATGGCTAAGTTGGTGCGTGTAGCTGTGTGAGATGGCAAAGTTGGTGCGTGTAGCTGTGTGAGATGGCTAAGTTGGTGTGCTGTGTGTAGCTGTGTGAGATGGCTAAGTTGGTGCACTGCGTGTAGCTGTGTGAGATGGCTAAGTTGGTGCAGTGTGTAGCTGTGTGAGATGGCTAAGTTGGTGCAGTGTGTAGCTGTGTGAGATGGCTAAGTTGGTGCACTGTGTGTAGCTGTGTGAGATGGCTAAGTTGGTGCACTGTGTGTAGCTGTGTGAGATGGCTAAGTTGGTGCACTGTGTGTAGCTGTGTGAGATGGCTAAGTTGGTGCGCTGTGTGTAGCTGTGTGAGATGGCAAAGTTGGTGCGCTGCCTGTAGCTAAGTGAGATGGCTAAGTTGGTGCACTGTGTGTAGCTGTGTGAGATGGCTAAGTTGGTGTGCTGTGTGTAGCTGTGTGAGATGGCTAAGTTAGTGCACTGCCTGTAGCTGTGTGAGATGGCTAAGTTGGTGCGCTGTGAGCTGTGTGAGATGGCTAAGTTGGTGCGCTGTGTAGCTGTGTGAGAGCTAAGTTGGCGCTGTGTGTAGCTGTGTGAGATGGCTAAGTTGTGTGTGTAGCTGTGTGAGATGGCTAGTTGGTGCTGTAGCTGTGTGAGATGGCTAAGTTGGTGTGCTGTGTGTAGCTGTGTGAGATGGCTAAGTTGGTGTGCTGTGTGTAGCTGTGTGAGATGGCTAAGTTGGTGCGCTGCGTGTAGCTGTGTGAGATGGCTAAGTTGGTGTGCTGTGTGTAGCTGTGTGAGATGGCTAAGTTGGTTCAGCGTGTAGCTGTGTGAGATGGCTAAGTTGGTGCACTGTGTGTAGCTGTGTGAGATGGCTAAGTTGGTGCCTGTAGCTGTGTGAGATGGCTAAGTTGGTGCGCTGTGTGTAGCTGTGTGAGATGACAAAGTTGGTGCGCTGCCTGTAGCTGTGTGAGATGGCTACGTTGGTGCGCTGCCTGTAGCTAAGTGAGATGGCTAAGTTGGTGCACTGTGTGTACCTGTGTGAGATGGCAAAGTTAGTGCGCTGTGTGTAGCTGTGTGAGATGGCTAAGTTGAGGCGCTGTGTGTAGCTGTGTGAGATGGCTAAGTTGGTGCGCTGCCTGTAGCTGTGTGAGATGGCTAAGTTGGTGCGCTGTGTGTAGCTGTGTGAGATGGCTAAGTTGGTGCGCTGTGTGTAGCTGTGTGAGATGGCTAAGTTGGTGCACTGTGTGTAGCTGTGTGAGATGGCTAAGTTGGTGCCTGTAGCTGTGTGAGATGGCTAAGTTGGTGCGCTGTGTGTAGCTGTGTGAGATGGCAAAGTTGGTGCGCTGTGTGTAGCTGTGTGAGATGGCTAAGTTGGTGCGCTGCCTGTAGCTGTGTGAGATGGCTAAGTTGGTGCGCTGCGTGTAGCTGTGTGAGATGGCTAAGTTGGTGCTGTGTAGCTGTGTGAGATGGCTAAGTTGGTGCTGTAGCTGTGTGAGATGGCTAGTTGTGCGCTGCCTGTAGCTGTGTGAGATGGCTAGTGGGCAGCTGCTGTAGCTTTGTGAGATGGCTAAGTTGTGCACTGCGTGTAGCTGGGGTGGAGGCTAAGTTGGTGCGTGAGCTGTGGAGATGAAGATGTGCGCTGCCTTGTCAATGTGTGAATGGCTAAGTTGGTGCAGTGTGAGCCTGTGTGAGATGGCTAAGTTGGTGCTGTCTGTGTGGTGGCTAGTTGTGGCGTGTGTACTGTTGAGAGGCAATGGTGCTGCTGTACATGTGAGATGGCTAGTGGTGCATGATCAGCTGTGTGAGATGGCTAAGTCGTGCGGGAGCTGTGTGAGATGGCTAAGTTTTTTGCCGTGCGTAGCTGTGTGAGATGGCTAGTTTGCACTGTGTGTAGCTTGAGTGCTAAGTGCCGAGCTGATGTGAGCTAAGGAACGTCTAAAGCGTGTGAGATCAAGTTGGTGCACTGTGGTATCATGTGTGAGATGCCTGTTGGTGCACGGCTGCGAAGCAAGTTGCACTGCAGCTGGAGGGCTAAGTTGGGCATGTTGTAGCTGTTCGATGGTAGGGGGTAGCAGAGCTTAGATGGCTAAGTTGGTGCGTGTAGCTGTGTGAGATGGCAAAGTTAGTGCACTGTGTGTAGCTGTGTGAGATGGCTAAGTTGGTGCGTGTAGCTGTGTGAGATGGCAAAGTTGGTGCGCTGTGTGTAGCTGTGTGAGATGGCTAAGTTGGTGCGTGTAGCTGTGTGAGATGGCTAAGTTGGTGCAGTGTGTAGCTGTGTGAGATGGCTAAGTTGGTGTGTGTAGCTGTGTGAGATGGCTAAGTTGGTGCGTGTAGCTGTGTGAGATGGCAAAGTTGGTGCGCTGTGTGTAGCTGTGTGAGATGGCTAAGTTGGTGCGTGTAGCTGTGTGAGATGGCTAAGTTGGTGCATGTAGCTGTGTGAGATGGCTAAGTTGGTGCGCTGTGTGTAGCTGTGTGAGATGGCTAAGTTGGTGCGCTGCGTGTAGCTGTGTGAGATGGCTAAGTTGGTGCGCTGCGTGTAGCTGTGTGAGATGGCTAAGTTGGTGCACTGTGTGTAGCTGTGTGAGATGGCTAAGTTGGTGCGCTGTGTGTAGCTGTGTGAGATGGCTAAGTTGGTGCGCTGTGTGTAGCTGTGTGAGATGGCTAAGTTGGTGCGCTGTGTTGTAACTGTGTGCAGCTGTGTGAGATGGCTAAGTTGGTGCACTGTGTGTAGCTGTGTGAGATGGCTAAGTTGGTGCGCTGCGTGTAGCTGTGTGAGATGGCTAAGTTGGTGCTCTGCGTGTAGCTGTGTGAGATGGCTAAGTTGGTGCTCTGCCTGTAGCTGTGTGCGATGGCTAAGTTGGTGCGCTGCGTGTAGCTGGTGGAAGTTCAGTTCACCGGAGGGTGACACGCTCTCACTGCACTGAGGCACAAAGGGCTCATCAGCGCGTCACTGATCGGAGGCAGCACGCGCTTTTGTGCACGGCGCCTACAGAAGCTTTTAGCGCTGCGTTAGACCTGCGGGGGGTCAGGTGACTTCAGTCCAGCAGTGCGAGCCGGCAGGACGGAGAAAGAGCGCAGCTGCCCTCACCTTCAAATGGATGTAAAAAAAAAAAGAAATGGGCCAGTCTGCCTGACGTGGACACGGCTGAAATCTGTATTCTCTCTTTTGCTTGGTCGTGTCGTGGATTTAATGAGAAAAAAAGCGATGTTACACATGTGAGTCTCTCTCTACAGCACAGGTGTCAAACTCTGAACTCCAGTCCTGGAGGGCCACAGTGTCTGCTGGTTCTCAAGGTGTTTTTGGCACCAGTGGTTCATTTAAGTAATTGATTGGCTCGGGAATCCACATGCCTTGTTCTCAGGTCCTTAATCAACAGCTGATTGAAAGGAAACCTCTAAAATCTGCAGACACAGCGTCCCCCTTGGGATTCAGTTTGGCACCCCTGCTCTACAGAGGCACGCTGCAGACAAGCACATGCAGCGAGGGCTGCAGCCTGAGCATTATTTGGCATTTTCATTCGGGGGATAAAAGCAGAAGAAGCATTAACTCATTTTTTTGTGTTTAGAGACACACACACACACACACACACACACATGCTCGCTCACACACACACACATGCTCACACACACACACACACGCACACACGCGCTCACACACACTCACACTCACACTCACACACATGCTCGCTCACACACACACACTCGCACATGCGCTCACACACACACACATGCTCACACACGCACACACACGCTCATACACACACACACACACACATGCTCACACACACACACACACACACACTCAATGGGCAGACTGTTCCATCTGTTACTGGTCTGGCGGTGCAGGCGGTGCCGTAAGCCCTCCATTGTGTGCTGAATGGCGGGCTTGGAGCCGATGAATATTAAGCATCACGAAGGATTTGGACTGATAATGGCGGCATCTGTAAATGCAAATGCAGGGCTTTTGATTAAATTTGAGTGTGTAAGCCCCTCCTCCTCCCCCCAGTCTGCTGTCTGAATATCGCCCCCCCCCCCAGAACAACGACAACGACACCCCGCTGCACTGCGCGGCGCAGTACGGCCACGCCGAGGTGGTGCGCCTCCTGCTGGCGGAGCAGGCCGACCCCGCCACGCGCAACAACCGCCTGGAGACGCCGCTGGACCTGGCGGCGCTCTACGGCCGCCTGGAGGTGGTGCGCCTCCTGCTGGCCGCCGGCCCCGCCCTGCTGGCCTGCCGCGCCCCCACGCACACGCCCCTCCACCTGGCCGCCCGCAACGGGCACCTGCCCGTGGTGCAGGTCCTGCTGGAGGCCGGCATGGACATCAACTGCGAGGTAGGTGAGGGAGGGAGGAGAAAGGGGGCGGGGCCTTCTGACCTCTTCAGCGGGGGGGAGGTGCTTCTTAAGCCCCTCCCCCTTCTGTTTCTGTCAGCACAGTTTGGAAAGAGGGGATGTATGTTATGAGTTCTGGGACGCCTTTCTTTGGACCCGGACCAAACCCAGGACTCACAAAGATATGATGCCGCAGTCTGAGTCCTGCTAACTTCTGCTTTGCGGTTTAGCACCGATTCATTTGTTAAAGTTGTTTAAAGACATCTGGACGTGCTGTGGACATCTGGGGGGTTTGATTGATTGACTGGCCTCATATGTGAAGCAGAAGGTCTGCGGGCACTCAGAGTCCGATAACGCGCCGGGGCCATCGGGTACTGATGGTTCTGCATCTCACTCACCTGTTTGCCAAGCACTTTGACTGCTGCAAAACCTGAGAACAGACACACATTCAGTTCAGTTTAAAATTCCTACATCTGGACTGAATCACTGTGCACAGTCTTCATTCCATGTATTACGTACAAACTTTTTTTTCCCAGTACTACACACTGACTTTATTTCACGTGTCACACAGTCTTTATTCCATAAATTATGCTGTAATTTGGTAAATGGTAAATGGACTGCATTTATATAGCGCTTTTGCCTCTCATTCGCCAGAGCAGTTAGGGGTTAGGGGTTAGGGGTTAGGTGTCTTGCTCAAGGACACTTCGACACGCTCAGGTTGGGGTTTGAACTGGCAACCCTCCGACTGCCAGACAATCGGTCTTACCTCCTGAGCTGTTCGCCCCTAATTTAGTTCCATATGTATCGCACACAGACTTTATTCCCTGTATCACACACAGACTGTATTCCCTGTATCACACACAGACTTTATTCCCTGTATCACACAGACTTTATTCCCTGTATCGCACACAGACTTTATTCCATGTATATCATACATGGACTTTATTCCATGTATATCACACAAAGTCTGAGTGTGATGGATGGAACAAAGTTTGTTCCCTGTATCGCACACAGACTTTATTCCATGTATATCACACAAACTTTGTTCCATCCATCACACACAAACTTTGTTCCCTGTCCAGTGTGCTGTGTCAGAAGGGTGTGCTGACCGTGCCGTGTGTTTCAGACAGAGAAGGGGAGTGCGTTGCACGAGGCCGCGCTGTTTGGGAAGACGGACGTGGTGCAGAAGCTGCTCAGCGCAGGTCAGACCTCCCCCGTCTGTGGCCTGTCTCTTCCCCCCAATCACGATGTCACTTCCTGTGTGACAAGCTCCTTCCTGAAGGTCCTCACCTTTCTGTCAGTTGCATATTTCCGGTTTCGTTCTGCTTGATTTGTCACCTCCTCTCTCTTTTTTTTTTTTTTTGGTGGCGCAGGGATTGATGCCAACATGGTGGACTCCCGGGGGCACACCGCGCTGGACACGGTGAGGGAGGTGCCCTCCCGAAAGAGTCGCGAGATCGCCGCTCTCATCCGCGGTGAGGGTCCCCACTCACTGATCCATGTGACCCCCTAGTGGCCGATATGTGTCATAACATGTCAGAGTGGCCTGGCCTGTAATTGGTGGTTACAATCACACAGGCTATCTTTGGCTCTCAAGACTACAGGAAGTGTATGAGAAACATCTGAAAAACTACAAAATGGAGAATTTTTCATTTATTTGTATGCACATTAGCAACAACAAGAGGAGACAGCCAAGAGGGAGAACTAAAGCTATACTGGTAGCCGCAGGGCAGTTAGTTAGTTTTCTGGCAGTTTTAGAGTGAAGCTCAACATGTAGAAGGTATACGATGCAGAGGTTAATGCACAGGCCAACATGTATGGCCGTGAATGTGTTCTTCAGTGCTATAGATCTCAGTCTGTCCTCTCGCTGCTCCACAGGTCACATGACAGGAAATGCATATGACATGGACCTTCCTCCTCCTCCCCCCTCCCCACCCTATCCAGATAGGGCCAGCCCCAGGGTAACAGGTAAGTTTAGGACCTTCCGGAAGGTTTGTAGGACACATATCAGTGGCCTCCTCCAATGCACATGTGTGTGTGTGTGTGTGTGTATGCATGTGCATGTGTGTGTGTGTGCGTGCGTGCCTTCTGTTTTGGGTCTGACCTGTGTGTGTGTGTGTGTGTGTGTGTGTGCTGTACGTGCTGTGTGTGTGTGTGCGTGTGCGTGTGTGTGTGTGTATGTGTGTGTGTGCGTGTGTGCGTGTGTATGTGTGTGTGTGTGTGTGTGTGTGCTTACGTGCGTGTGTGCGTGTGTGCGTGTGTGTGTGTGTACTGCAGAGCTGAATGAGCAGTTTTCGGGGCCCGAGGAGGAGAATCCGTACGAGGCCCTGCTTGAGGACACTTCCTGTCACTCCCTGGACAGCCTGGCCAGCGGGAAATCCTCGGACCGGGAATCGGGCCGACCGGACAGCGAAGGAGGCAAGGTGAGCAGCTCACCTGCTTCCGAAACGCCACACCTGCAGACAAGAGAATTAACCCAAAAGATGAGCTCCACTCACAGTTTTACACATGCCCAGAGATGACTACTGGGGTGCCGAAACGCAAGTTACACAATGCCTTCGTTTGAGTCGTGCAGTTGTGTATTTAAACATGAACTCTGGGTAGGTGGTTTTGCCATGTTCGCCACTAGAGGGAGACAAAGTTCTGTTTTTTATTTTTTAATATTCTGACAGCTCATATGGATTTTGCACTTTATTTTATGCGACCAATTTATGTAGCTGGATGTCAAGAGCACTTCATTGCAGTACCATCCAGCTGGGTTTCAGTCCCAGAACACCCGTACCTTCAGTCTTAAGAGTCCTAACCTATGCTGTCTCTCCTGAATTATTTATTCAGCTGTTATCTTAATTACACCCCTGATTAAATCTAAAATTGCCGTTCGCTTTGGATAACAGCACTGAGCAATCGCTGTGAGTTCCTTAATTTAATTTCTAGTTTTGGCAGCTACTGAACTTTCCAACCATTTAGTAGGGGGAAAAAATGAAGGTAACATTTTTGCAGTGAGTAAACCTGTGTTCCATGGTGACCACTAGGTGGCAGTGTGTCCCCTCCCCAACAGAAGACCTTCCCCTACACTGCAAAGTTTGGCTGTGCTCTGTGTTGAATGCGTTCACTGTTCTGTAGCATACATATCACTTGAGGCCTATGGCTTATGATTGAGCTTTCAAAAGATGTACCCTGTATTTTATGGAAAATGTTTATTTTTACCCATTAACTCATCGGTTAATTTCTATTCCGGTAATTAATTATGCAGTGGTTAAAGGTAGGATGGTTGATTAGAAATCTGGTCATAGATCTGCACATGGGGGACTACCACAACCAAAATACGCAAGTGTGATTAGTTGCATTTATAAAACGTTTAACTCGTTAATAATTAAAAATCAATTGCACAAGGTGATGCTTAAAGGATGACAGCGCATGATAACCAGCTCATGAATTCCTCCAAACTGACTGCTTGTACGTGTGTTGGCAGAGCACTCAGAAATATCCAAGGCAATGCTAATTTTAATGGTCACTACAGTATATTAAGTATTAGCTTAGACATGTGTTGTGAGTGCTACTAATGTGGCAGAGGAAAACAAACACGCAGATCTATCCCGACGAGGCGTCTGGACACAGAATAATGTTGGGGATTTTTTGGCTGATGTTCCTGGTGAGAGAGCGATTCGGGGAGCAGTCAGAGGCATTCTCCTGATCTCTGACGTCTCTTGTTGTTTCAGAAGGAGCGTCACCCTGACCCTGCACCGCCGTCTCCAGACATCCCGGAGGAAGTCGGCTCTGAGGTAACTTCCTTCCAGAAACCATAATGCACTAATGGGCACACTGGGAATTAGACCAGTGAGCCAGAGCTTCCTTATCTAAAACAGAGCATCTCCTGCGGCACAGAGTCCCCATCGTCACACTGGCACTTTGGCTGTCCGTTTGGCACAGAGGGAAGACTGCCTGGGTTTCGACCGGAATGTCAAGTTTTCAAATTGATTGTACTGGTCTGGGTTGTGGTACTGGCCGGACAACAAATTGTCCGGTCCGGTCCAATTCGATGTCAGAGTATTTGATTGAAAGAATGAAATGTTTTGAATAATGTTCTGAAATTAATTTGCAACTCAACCACCCCCCTGGTTTGTGATCCATTTCGATAGCCCCCCCCGCCCCACAGTCCGTGAAAGGTTCCAGCAGTTCCCCACCTCATTCACGATTGAGCTTCTGACCGTGCAAGTTGTGTCTGGTTTTGACACATTCTAAATCTGGCACCCCTACCACCACCACCACCATCACTGGCCCACTTCTTGGGCAAAGTCTCCCGTCCAAGCTGAATGGGGCCAGGCCAGGGCCGGTGTTATAGCACTGCTGTCTGATTCTACAGACCCTGCATGCTAACGGCAGCATGGACGAGAAGGAGGTGACAGGTGAGGAGGACGCAGGAGATCCCACCTACGAGCTTCTGTCCACTCCCAAGACCAGAGGTCCTCTCTCCAGGCAGGACTCTGTGTCCCAGACAGGTAACAGCTCGGAATCACCTTACAAACAGGGAGAAACTACACAACGTCAGCTAGCTCTGCATGTACGCTAACACACTCTTTCAGCAATTACACACTGCTAGCTAGATGTGTTCACTTAACGCACTCCTACTGTAATTACAGACTGCCAGCTATATGTGCATATATGCTAACATGCTCCTTACGTTTGGCACCAGTGTGAGCTGGAAATAAATTTGAATGTCACTCCTTCCTTCTGGAGCGGCTTGGGCCCAGACAGAATACAGGATTTAGGCTGGGGGGGGAGGGGCAGAAAATGGCTAAAATTTAAGTCTCTAAATTTTAAGTCACTGAGTCTGTGTCTGAAATGTCCTTATCTCTCGGGTCCAAACATCAGTAAGGGATGCTGTTACACTCCTGTCCTCTAAAGGAATGGGCTTTCACGTTTAATTAGATTACAGGAAGACTCGGAGTGCGGATGGGGTGGGCATGGGGTGCGGATGGGGTGGGGATGGGGTGTGCACAGTGTACGGGCTTATGGTTCCCAGTTTCCAGAATCCTAAATCCTTTAGCCATGTTCGGTTTTTTTCCCCCATAAATCCTTTATCCTCCCGCTCTTGGGGGCTTGTTTTGAAGCTTGTCTGAACGGCGGACTGTGTGGAACTGTTCTGGAAGCCGGTCTGGACTGCATGCAGGGCAGTGAAGTGTGACGAAGCACTGCGGGCATGTGCTCATTAAGAGCACGCTGCATTTGCTCTGTCTGCACTGAGCCATGTGCTTATCTGCAGTGTTTCCGAACGGCAGGTCGTTTAATTGGGTTAAAGGGGGATCCAGTTAGCGCGCCATTAGAGTCAGATGCAGTTAATCAAGGTGTTCTTAGAACTTTGCAGAGGCCGTTTTTTTCCCCTCGTCCTGGCTGCTCGTTGGTCTTTAACCCTTTAGGATAATTAGAATGTTCTGGACTGAACATACTAATGCTGATGTAACAGTCGCTGCTGGTGACTGAACGCTACTCCGAAAGGAGAGTTCTACAACACTGACTTGGAATTTTGAAAAACAAAACATTCTTTAAAAAACCTGCTCAAATCGAAGATGGGAGTCTCTGCTATGACATCACAGTGCGATGCATAATGACTTCTCAGAGCGGAACATTTGCGATGTGTGATCCTGCTCTGAGAATAGTGAATAATAATAGCTTGTTTGCTAGTGGTAGCTCTGTCCTGAACTTCACAAGCCCATGAGTCCTCCGCACTTCTACGAAACATGAATCAGCATCCTTCCTGCTGCCTGTACACTGTTCAGCTTTAAGCTGTGTCTTAATGAGGCAAGGCTAAGAACGTATGCAGCACTTTTCTGATACTGGCTGGAAGAGGATGTTTTATCGAGGTGCTGCTGGATTAAATTAAACATTTTGACAGGAACCGGCCCCTTGCCTGGCTCGGTCGGAGAGGACGTTTGTCTTCAGTGCTTGGCCGTACGTGGCCGTGAAGCTCAGTCATTCGCTGGCTGACGCCTGGGCTGCGTCGTTAGTTTATAATGACTGGGAGTCTGCAGGGGAGAGCAGAGCCCGCTGTAGGGTTTTGGTGGCCCTGAGCAAGAAGTAACCAGGGGCAGCCAACAGTGGAACGGGGGTGTGTCGTCAGAAGCAATGGCAGGGTGGGGAGGGCTGAGGGGGGTGGGGGGGTGTTGGCAGTCGCAGGAAGTCTATAGCAGAGAAAAAGCTACTGTATTTACACCCTCTGAATACCGCACAATTGAGATGTCTTTCAAAAAAAAGAAAGAAAGAACTGACTTGTGTGGCCCATCTGTGCTTCAACAACCGCATAGACCAGAGGTGGGCAGTGAGGGCTGCCGTGTCTGCTTCTGGTTTTTATGCCAGGTTCTGGCCTTAATTACTTAATTAGCCCCAACATTTATGCCATTTGACATTTTAGTTACATTTTTTAATAAGCACGTGAATCGCAGCCGAAGACTGAATGCAGTTTGTCTTTTATTCCTCTTCACAGATGAGGATGATGTCACCATTCCTCCCAGCAGTCTGCTACCTCAGGTACTACCCCGGTCTAATGTGTTCGCCTGGCTGCTTTTGTCTCTTATGATTGCAATGACTGGAATGTGTTTTGTCCGCATATCTTTCCCAGCATGCAGCCTGGTTCTGGGCGGGGCATCGCTCACTTCCTGCTTGAATAAGCTTATGTCCATGTGACGTGGATGGAGGCGCTAAACAATAGCAGTTTAAACGATCAAGCCCCTCAACCTTTATGTCAGAATATGTATGTGATATTTCCTTCTGTTCATACACAGTAAAATGTCCAGTGTTATTTCAACTTTTAACCGATGGCATTTGGTCCCACTCTGGAATGTGTTAGAGTTGAATTAACACTGTCAGAGTTGAATAAACACTGGACGCTTTACTGTGCAGATCTCATAAGTCCTCCCTCTGGAGTTCAGATCGATGGCCTTCTTCCCAGAACCATTTTTCCTCCATCCAGCGGTACTACGTCTTTCTTCCAGACGCTGTATATCTCTCTCATTTATCATCCGTTCCCTTCTTACGCGCTTTCTTTCCCCGCTCCCTCCCATTGGTCCCAGAACCGAAATCCGTCGCCCCAGACCAACCCGGGCCAGACCCTGCCTCTCCTGGGACAGGACCTGGATGCTGAGCGGCCAGGATTGAGAGCACACCCAGGAGGTGAGTGGGCGACAGTGTAGTGTAATGGGTACGGAACTGGTCTTGTAACCTGAAGGTTGCAGGTTCGATTCCTCGGGAGGGTATGCTGCCATCGTACTCTTGAGCAAGGTACTTCACCCGCATTGCTTCAGTATATATCCAGCTGTATAAACGGATATGTTTTGTTGTGTAAGTCGCTCTGGATAAGATGGATGTGTAGAAGTTGTGTAAGTTGCTGTGGATAAGAGTGTCTGCTAAATGCCTGTAATTTAATGTAATGAAGTAACTCGAGACATTTTACTGCGTAGGGGCATTTGTGCATCTCACACAGTAAACAAACGCTGCAAGACATGATGCAGAGTTACAGCAATATTAGTGCCACAGTCACGGTGTCTGCCTCAAGCCCTATGGGATGAAGTATTCGTATTCTTTTTCAATTAAGAGTAAATATTGAGCTGCAGCCCGAAGATGTGTTATTAATATCACCCAGTTTGTGGCGTGCAGTTTTTTTTGTACGGGTTTCGTCATTTCGTGTTTTGGCGTTTAATTTCACGGTTCTCCTCTGACCGTGGACTGGTTCACGCTGATCTTCATTAAGTGAGCTGCCAGACTGAACCGGCTGGCTGGGGCCAGACATGTTCTGTGGTGAAATGATGTCTTCTGGGACTGCCTCGGAGTAATTGTGTGCATTTTCTTAGTGATTGTGACACTCCCACAAAAAAAAAAAACAAAACCCACACTTCTGGGCAGTGAATTGTTCAGGATTTCTTTTTTGTTGTTGTTTTGTTGTTGTACGCTGCAGCAGCAGTGTAATAAAAAGGGAGCGCGTTTAATGTGTCGACGCCCATTGTCAGCGTCGGCCTCTCATCGGAAACCCACAGCATGGCCCCCTGCCCAGCATTGTTCCAAAACCGAGTATGAACTTTAGACAGGAAACATCACGCACACACATACACACACTCACACGCACACACACACACACACACACATGCACACACTCACACGCACATGCACATACACACACTCACACGCACATGCACATACACACACACACACGCACATGCACATACACACACACACACAAAACACACACACTCACACGCTCATGCACATACACACACTCACACGCACATGCACATACACACACTCACACGCACATGCACATACACACACTCACACGCACATGCACATACACACACTCACACGCACATGCACATACACACACTCACACACACATGCACACACACACACTCACACGCCCATGCACATACACACACTCACACGCACACATACACACACTCACACACACATGCACATACACACACTCACACGCACTGCACACACACACACACACTCGCACATGCACATACACACACTCACACGCACATGCACATACGCACACTCACACGCACATGCACATACACACACTCACACGCACATGCACATACACACACACACACAAAACACACACACTCACACGCTCATGCACATACACACACTCACACGCACATGCACATACACACACTCACACGCACATGCACATACACACACTCACACGCACATGCACATACACACACACACACAAAACACACACACTCACACGCTCATGCACATACACACACTCACACGCACATGCACATACACACACTCACACGCCCATGCACATACACACACTCACACGCACATGCACATACACACACACACACACTCACACGCACATACACACACACACACACACAAAACACACACTTTCACACGCACATGCACAAACACACAGTACACTCACACACACATACAAACACACACAACACACACTCACACGCACATGCACATACACACACAAAACACACACACTCGTGACTCCTACACATAGTATTGACAGATACCAAACACACACCATTCTTTCTCTTTTCTACACAAACACAAACAAACACACACACACACACATACACACAAACACGCTCACATGTACTCATTTTAATCTTCAACCAAATGTCAAACAAGCAAGTCATCATTAAAAAAAGTATTAATTAAAGTGGCAATCAGTCCTGTATTTTTGTTCTCTTATGTACAAACATTCATGAATACATACATACATACATACATACTTGTATACATTCATGTTATTTCTCAGTGCATTGAAGAATATGTTCATATCCTAAATATACATATCTAAATTATAGAATATATTAAACGTGCACATTTTCATGAAACCTATTCTAGTCAGTTGCCTTGGGGCTGCAGTGTCTGTTCCGAGCCTGGTTGTATGTCAGTTAATTCCCCAGCCAAATTAAAACAAAGCTAATTAATATAGTGCCCATCATCTCTCTGCTTGCCTGTCAGCATGAACAGGTGCATTGTGGGTACTGGCGTAATGACAGGCTCTGTGCGGCAGCTGTGTGTGTGTGTGTGTGTGTGTGCGTTAGCGGATTCCTGCCATGGAAATTACCGGAAGCTCTTTTTCCTCTGGGCCGTCAAGCCCAAAACGTCTCAGAGGACTTTAAGAGATTGTGTAAACCTGTGTGTATTCCTGTCCGCTGTGTCTCATAATCTCTAATAAACAAACTGAAGAAAGCGAAACTGTCACATCCAAGCTCTCGGCCATAAATTACCATATCAAATCCCAAAGGTTGGTTGCGTCAACACTGGTAGAACATTTGAATGTCTAATTTTATTTTTAAAAATTATTCTTTTTTTTTTTTTACTTTTGAGATCAGTTGAGATCAGTCTCCGTCTCCTCGCCCGTCACGTCACGTCGCTGAAGGATGGTTTGGATGGTTTGAGTCACGTTGTCCTAACGTTGTGCAGACATTCTGGGGCTGAGATGTGTTCAGTGAGTCATGGTGCTCAGCCTCAGGCAGGCCGGCCTC